>NC_133971.1:68315443-68916554 GCF_031877795.1 Strix aluco
TGTTGTCAGATTGTCTCCATTAACTCACTAAAATGGTCAGTTGATAAAGTTACCAAGTAAATTGTTCCTCTGAGTCTTTGTTGTATCTCGACCCAACCTGTGGCTCTGCAGAGGTGGCTCTGCAGAGACCAGCTCTTCCACTGGCACTCAGCTTCTCGGCAAAAAGATTCACCCCCCTTTTAGCCCACCGCCTGGGATGAGACAGGTCTGTGGGAATTAAGAACTGGTGGTTAGCAACTGACCTTAAGGTTGGAAGAATGATTGTGGACAACTGAAGCAACGTTACGGAACACCATGCTGTGAGTGTCAGAAACAGCAGGTCGGAACAGCACCTGCAGAATGCATGGTGAGTGTATGAGCAGTAAACAGATAAAACCTGAAGGTCAGTAGGATGTAGAAGTAAAAACAAACCTATGTAAACACGTGGGAATAAATTGGGAGCTTGCAGACAGTGCAATGGCTTTTGCTCTTGGCAATGCCCCCCCTTCAACAAACTGGTGTGAGTTTGTTATTATTCAACGTGTCGCCCCAGTCCCACTGGTCTGAGACCAACACAGGTCCATCCATCAAATCCATGTCTCTCCAATTTAGAGACAAGGATATTGTGCATGACAGTGTCAAATGCTTTGCATAAGTCCAGTTACATGATGTCAGTTTCTCTTCCCTTATCCACAAGTGTTGTAACACTGTTGTAGAAGGCCACTAAATTTGTCAGGCATGATTTGCCCTTAGTGAAGCCATGTTAGCTGTCACCAATCACGTCCTTTTTTTCCATGCTCCCTAGCATAGTTTCCAGGAGGATATGCTCCATGATCTTGCTGGGCACAGAGGTGAGACTCTGTCTCTGAAGTGCTGTAGTTCCCCAGTGTTCGTTCGTTCGTTCGTTCGTTCGTTCGTTCCTTCCTTCCTTCCTTCCTTCCTTCCTTCCTTCCTTCCTTCCTTCTCTCTTTCTCTGTCTCTTTCTTTATTTTCCTTTTCGTTGAAACTTAGTTGAAATAGGACCTTTCGTTGAAAGGTCCTATAGTTATCACCTAGTCCAACTGCCTGACCAGTTCAGGATTGACCAGAAGTTAAAGCTTGGTTTTAAAGGCATTGTCCAAATACCTCTTTTTAAGGCACTGACAAGCATGGGGCATCAACCACCTCTCTATGAAGCCTGTTGACCACCCTCTTGGTAAATAAATGTTTCCTGATATCAAATCTTAACCTCTCCTGATGCAGCTTTGAACCAATCTCATGCATCCTCTCACTGGATCCACCAGCTTTCTTGCCCTTCTCTGGACACATTCAAGGACCTTCACATCCTTCTTAAATTGTGGGGCCCAGAACTGCACATAATGCTCAAGGTGAGACCACACCAACACTGAGTACAGCGGGACAGTCACCTCTTTTGCCCAGCTGGTTATGCTGTGTTTGATGCGCCCCAGGATGCGGTTTGCTCTCCTGGCTGCCAGGGCACACTGCTGGCTCACACTGAGCCTGCTGTCGACCTGCACCCCCAGATCCCTTTCTGCAGGGCTGCTCCCCGGCTACTCCTGTCCCAGTTTATACTTGAATCTGGTTTTCCTCCATCCCAGGTGCAGAATCTGGCATTTGTTCTTGATAAATTTCATGTATATTGTAAATATGATTTACAGTTTATTTTTTATTTGCATGTTTAATCTATTTTTTTCCAAGGGAAGGCTATACTTGGAACAGTTGCTCTTAATTCACAAAATACCGTTTTTTTGTGGCTATTCTTGTTTCTTACAGAAAAAAAAATCTTATAGTGTGTCCTGTCTTTTGGGGCTTCATCTGTTACTGTATAGTTTCCTGTTTCTGTGAAGGCAATTGTTTTGGGAAGTCTTTGCGTGAGAAAAAGAACCTGTCTTACTCAGCAGAAGACAGCTACAGGGTTTTGAAAATGAGAACAGTGGCTTTAAGACAGGTAGTGGAGAAAACTGTTGTCATCGGTAACTGTTCACATATAGGTGGTTGGTGAGTGTTTTTGAGAATCCTGTGATTTTTATTATAACTTTATATATCTTTCTGTAAAGGTTTATGTTAAGGATGCTTCAGCCTGTTGAATAGCCTTCTTTGCATTGGTGAGAAGCCTGTTATCTGGAGACATGGAAGATTTCTGAGGTCTGAGAGAAGCCTGTGGTCCTGGCCTAAGTACAAACTGGCAAAACTTCATCATTGATCAGAATCGTGGTGTTAGGAAAAGAGATCTTTAATTCTGATACTATCGATTATTTCATAGGCTGTTGCCTGATATATACATATATATATAAGTGTGTGTGAAATATGTTTGTAGGGGTAGGCCTTTCAGTAGTGTTATCTAGGAAAAATGATAATACATTTGCAGAGCACGATATTGGAACCAAAAAATATCAAGAAGATATTACATATTGGTAGCAGTATGTGTTTTAATATTGTGTATAAGACTGTATCTCCATCAGTCATTCAGCACTGCCTTCTCCTGCAGACAGTTTATGAAACTGGGTAGATCTCTCATACCTTCTAGGGTAGCAATTCTCATGTACAATCTGATCTTCACTTTAATCTTTAACAACAGCATAAAATAAAATTTGGAAAGTTAGTGTTCAGGCTATACTGAACTGGTATGCTGAAATCTCCTTTTGTTTCTTCTCCTTTTGCATTTTGTTTTACATATTATTCTGGGATTTTATTATATATGATATAAACATATATATGTTTATATATATGATGCTTGCAGGATCCTTAGCTAGCTGATCCATACAATAAAGAGAATGAAGATTAATTTTCAGCTATAATTTCTTTCAGACTATCAGATTAAGAAAGAAGACAAACTTTTTTTTATGGAAAAAATAAATTCAGTGTATGTAGTGATATAAAATATGCATTTCTACCCCAAAACACCTGCTCCAAGATCTCTCTTCTTTTTATGCTTACAGAATGATTTTCTGGAATATTGCCTTTTCCCCTATCTTTTTCTGATTTGAAATTACTAAAGAAAGAATAGATTTTTTGTAGTTGTCTGAAGGCTTTGTGGCAAGGTCTAAAAAAAAATTATTATTTTCAATTATAAATTGTGGTGAGCAAGAGGAGCAGGCCAGAAAAAAAAAGACTATGGAAAATTCAGTTCTAATCCATAAAGCAAGTGGTAACTAGCATCTGCATTGGACAATTAGATCAGATCTATTTGTACAGCTTTATGATGCTTTCTCAACTGAAAACCTTTTCTACACAGGAAAAGGAGTGTCTTTTACAAAACAGTAACAAATTAAAATTGGATGACACGATATCAATTTCCATTGTAATCCTGTCGATGAATAAGGGGATGTTTCTGAAGGTTTTTTTTTCACCCACAATTTTCAATGTATTTTCTATTTGAAGGAAAAACAGTTTTAGAAATTTATATGATGACATCTGTAAACTGTACTGGAACAGTTATTTTCACAAAGGTTCACAGATGACACATATTTGAAGTACACCACAACCACAAGGAAACCTGAGGGTGTCTTGGAGTTGTACTGGTATGGTTGAGTTACATTTTGTGCTGGGATTCACAGCTGGTCTGTAGGGAAGGGGACAAAATTCTATACCTGAATTGAATCTGAGCTATGATTTTCTTGATTTTTTATGTGATATGCTGTTCATGTTGCTTGCAAACTTACAGTGTACAAATGATGCATTAATATTTTAGGTAACTGATTGTCAATACTCTGGGGTAACAAAAGCTTGCTTTGGACTTCATTTTTAAATATCCTAGGAAAAAAATCAAGTAGATATAAAAATAAATGCACTCATTCTCCAGGAGATTTAGTCCCAAACCAAGGACTAAAGTCAGTTATTGTGATAACTAAGCACTGCAGTCTTTTTATGAGATACTTAAGGAACAGCATGGTTACATGATGCTAAACCATCTTGTGCAGGTGCAAAAGACCTAGAAAGACCAAACAGCTGTTGAAGCATTGTTTGAAGCACTTAATGGGTATTCCTGCAACATATTTGGGTTTTTTCAGCAGACTTTTTCAAAAACTTTGTAGGGAAGCAAGTGCACAAATGTTTCCAGAGAAATTTTTTAACATGCTTCTCCTCATGGAATTATTGTGACTATATTTGCAAAAGACATTAGAACCCCTTTAGAAAGCTGTTGCTTAAAATGGAGAGTTGTCTGTTAGAAAAATGCTGGCCTATATGCTAGCTTGTATTTCAAAGTCACTTGTCAACACTGGACAGACCCCTACAAAAAAACCCAAACAAGATAAATTTCAGTAGAGTGATTGTTAGAATATGCATCCTTCAGAATACATCCCCAGGTCATCTGTTATAATCACTGATGGAAAGAGTCTGATTCAAAGACCAAATGGTCAGACATTGCACTGACATTAGCAGGACATTGTAGAACCTGAGGAATATGAGGAACTGCATAAATAAAGGGGTAGAATGTCCTCAAATTTATGTCAAATATTTATCAGGAGCTGAGGAATGTAACAGACGATCCACCACACACATTCATTTCATGAACGTAGCTAGAGGCCATAAAATCTACCAGTGGAGAAAATGTTTATGTTTCACAGCCAACAAACCAAGCTCCATCAAAATCACTACTGACAAACAGAAAAGGAAAAAAAAATATAAATATAAGTTACATGACATATTCTTCAAGCTAACCCTAAGACCCCTGTGAGGAAATAGAATTTCTCAAATTATTTGATGAAGAACCACATAATTTCCAGCAATGTCTAGGCTTTCCTGGCAATGTGTAGGGAAGTGTCATTATGGCTGAAGATACTGCTTTGCCTTCAGTGAAATAATTTTTTCCCTGCAGTTTAAAAATTTGGACATGGAAGCAGTGAAGTTTTAAAAATCTTAATGTATAACCTTCTTTGGTTGGTGTATACAGAAAACTGATAGCAGGCCATTCAAATCCAGGTCGGCCAAAAGAAACTGAGGAGCATAAAATGAGGTAAAACAATCATACTTCAAAAGATAGGAGGCCTTTAGCCAAATCTTTCAGAACACACCTGTATGTTCCTAAACATTCAATAACCAAGGTCTACAAATGCCATTTTTTTTATCATCTGTGCCAGGGTATATAACGGAACTCATCTAGCTTTCATGATATAGTGCTCTTTGTTTTGTTGTTGTACTGCTACAAAATATAAGGCACAAAATTCCTGAAAAATAAATCTTTTTGGTAGGATCTAACAAATAGTCGCCAGAAAGTTGATGCTAGAAGGGATCTGAACAGTCAGTGGAGAACCAGTTCATTAACATCATCTCAGAAGTTATGAAATGTCTATTCCTGACAAATCTATAAATATGTATGCATTATTAAGAGACAAGCAGCACAGATGTGTTCACAAGTTACAAAACTCATCAAGGAAAAGACTTATGATTGAGACAATGCAAATGGTATTACAATAATGAATAGTAAAGCAGTGGAAGAAAAATGAGAATTCTGATATTTGAAATGTGCATCTGGTGTTCTATTATGGCTAGAATGTTTTCTTGAATATCTGACATATTTTCATTACTAGAAATTGATATGTTTATCTATTGTCCATTTAGCTTTTTCTCTCTACTGTTGGGTAGATCTATTTCACAATTAATATGCACATTTTGTTGGTATAGTGTAAAAATTACCACTGCGAAGGGCACCATTATCACTACCAAGCTAGTTCATTACAATCTGCCTTTTTGGTATCAATAACTGACAATTCTGATTATGGCTATTATTGAAAATTTATTTATTGAAACTTAATAGATGATACTTTATTCAATGAAAAACTCTTTGATCTTTTTATGGGACCACAATTGTCTAGGAGTAAATGATTCCACTGAAAATACTAGAGGTAGCTGAAATAAAATATTCTGGTAAGGTCACTATTTTCAGTAGTTTAAAAAAGAAAGGAAACTTAAATCAATACACTTTACAGACTCTTGTATTTTGAAATTTGAGTTTTGTGATAGGATTTTCACTTTTCAGTCGTATTCATTGAATTCATAATTTTAAAAATGTAACACAGGAAGGCTGTTCATATAATTTAGTTTTGAAACATTATTTCAACTTCTTGTTATGCCTTCTAATGCAAAACTATTAAATCTTGTAGGCAGATCTCAATGTATTTGTTTGTAAAATCTGGTAATTTGTAGTGCTTCCTAATACATTGTATGCAGCAATAAACAGCTTACAGAAGATGGAATTATATCCTATATTAAGAATTTCTATTCAAAAAGGCAGTATTATTTTGAACTGGTAAGCTTTGTAGGTTTTGCTGATCATGCCACTGCAACATACTGCAACATTAACAGTAGGCTGGCTGTTAAATAGGTATGCATACTGAAATGTAAGTAGGAGGTAAAGGCATTGTATCAGAAACATTGTCTGATAGTAGTCACTTTTAGCCTTTTGAACGAGTACTGACACTGAAGTGAAATGAGGAATAATAAAAAAAAAAAACATTAGAGATTCAAAAAGTTGCAAGTTTGCAATATGTCTGAAGACCTTTTCAGAAATTAATGGGTTTTTTAATATTGCTAAGTGGTGAAGCACAAAAAACTTAATATTATTCCATATAAGTATATTCATATTGGATGAAGCATAAACTCTGGCTTTGTGCAAGCATGGCACAAGCATGGCAATTTAAATTTTTATCATCCTGAATCTGAGTGGATCTACATAAAAATAGTACCTTTTAATCATGCTCTTGGGAAGAAGAACGCTTCAAATCTGAAAGGTATTTTATAAATTTTTGAAACAAACAAATTCCTAGATCACCTCATAAAAAAATGACAGAAATATAACGATTACAGAGGCAGTTTATTGTTTACATGATGAATGATGTGCCTGTCTTGAGATATCTTTTTCCTGACACTAAAAGTCTTTTTCTAGGTTGAATCTGGCATAAATCTATCTGTTTTGCCATATAGTAGTAACCAATGAAAAACTAACTCTCCTTTTGTTTCTGTAGCTCTGACGTTCATTTTCTAAAAAGTTCCAGATTCCTTCACCAGCTCTTCTGCAGGTCTGCCAATACTTAAATCCCTAAACAGCAAACCTATTAAGTCAAAAAAATTTTAATGCATATATGATTTAAAATGTGCACCACAAAATGTACACCATCAAATGTACACAATGGATTCAGAAATGTTTCTAACTATCCTACCATATGATGTATTTCATTAATCTTTCCTTTATGCTTGAAGAGGAATGTATGTGAGAATAGTCAGATTTTAGGCCCTTAAGTCCATGTTATCCTATAATGTGAAACAATGGAACCATAAAGCTGGTCTTTCTGTCAGACAACATTTTTAATGGACCAACCTGCCTGATTAATAAATAACAACAGATCTTTTACTCCAAATGAAGCTTCTGTTTTGGGGAAGTGGCTGCTTCTGGTTTCTGGGTCTTTATTGTTATATTAATATTAATTTTCTAGGTTAGTTTGAAGATACAGACTCATGATAGCCACCAGAGAGTATGAAATAATTCTTTCTTTCGACAGAGGAAGTGAAGAGAAAATGGAGATATTTGAATAAAGCAGTAAACCCTTTGGGCAAAGATCACAGTATTTCTTTTTTCAACATGTGGTCCAGGTCAGAAGGACTATTCCTGAATCTCTATAAGCTGTCTCCAAACATAGATATCTCCAGATCTAGATGTCTCACAAGTGAGCAGCCTTATGAAGCTGTCAAGCTTATATACAAAGCATTACAATGGTTAGATTGTACCACTGCTAAAAAAGAGTGCATTGGAACTCTCCCCTCCATAGGGCTGTGTGTGAAGTGTCTGTAATGAATTTTTTATGGTTTCCTTTGCACTAGACACTGAAGTAGATTGAAAAAAGGAGAGATTATTTTCCTTTCTGAGGAAATTTTAATTTTTACACATGCATTTAAAAATAACTGTCTTTGCATGCTCTCATTTACTGGTGTCGTTTGCTGCCAGCTGCCTTTCACTGTTATTTTATTGTCCATGTGCCTGCTCTGTCCCTCTCTCCCCATTCTTTATAGGAGGCTTTCAGGAATAAAATTTAACATGTTTACTATTCTAAGAAATTGTCAAAATAGGTTTTGACCGATATGCTTGTTGGTAACTGTGACATAGAACATGTTCACAGATTATGATAGCTTCAGTAGATATTTTCGCTATATATTTCTACTGAACTTTGGCTGTTAACCTTTCCTGGGAATTATGATCCTGTAGGATGAGTCCTCACTTAAGCACAAGGGATCTGGTGGAAGATTCCTAAGGGAATTGGAAGAATATTTCTCTAACTGAAAGTGTATCTTGCAATTTATTTTTGACTTTGCTAATTTCTTTCAAGTGAGTTGCCTGATGGACAGAGTGATGTTTTTCTCATGGTCCCATCTTGTTAGTCCTGCCATGTTACAATCCTCATGTTTTCCGAGATGTAGAATTCTGGAGTCAGTTGCTGCGCACTGATTGCTAAGCATGCTTCTGTCACAGACACTGCGGAGTTATGCAGGCATAATGAGAGGATCTGTACATCATTCCTTAGAGCTTTCTCTTCCTTAATCCCTTTTTGTAGCAGAATTTTGAAACTTATAAAATCTGAGTTGTGAACCTTGAAATAAATCAATCTTTGCCACATCCAAATATGTTTGCATTTTATCATTGCTTCTACTATGACAGACTTCTTGAAATTCCTTAACTTTGTACATCCCTGGTCTAGAACATGGACACAGTTCACAGAGTAGAGCGTAAAAGAATCACAGTGGGTCTTCCCCTTCAGTTTGTGTATTAAAACCATCTTGTAGTCTTCTAGATGATATAAAATTCCTGGGGCAGTAGCTATCTTATTAATATCCAATAGCCTGGAGAGAAGGAGAGTGGATAGGACATGTCCAGAGATTACTGACCCTTAGCTTATTTAAGAGAGAACTTTGACATCTTCTTGATTGTCTTTTGTAACTGGAAATGGGTATGTGAATTATCAAGTCAGCTGCCATCTTTTGTTTGTGACTCAATTCTCAGTAGCTGTCTGTAGAAGAGAAAAGCTTCTCTTCAGTAAGGCAATAAGTAATGATGAAAAAGAAGCCTATCTGTGTACTAAACTATGTATGTTGTACCAGCATATAAACTGATAACTATTTAAATGAATGCATGGCTTATGACTGAGAGCAGACGTGCCGGAAAATAACAACTCTGTAGGAAAAATTAATTTGGGATGTCTGACACTCAGCTTTACTTTCAGAATTCTTGTGATGAGTGCCTGCTTCTTATCCTTCTTGAAATCATGATGGCAGTTTACAGTCTGTTTGCAGAGAAGTGAAATTAAATTTTCAGTATAATTTTTTGAGAATACATCACAGACATATCTGTGGGTCACTTTCTCTGTAAATTCTTCTGAACAACCAAGTCCCTCTTAAAACTGCGGAAGTTCTGAAGTGACCTTTAGGAGGGGATGATCTTTGGTCTACACTTGTACATGTTGGGCCAAACATAGACTAGATCCAGTCTCCCCAGAAACAAACATTCTAATTTTAGTTTAACATTGTATCTAATATCATTAAACATGAAAATAAGTAATATATTTAATTTTCCAACTGCCAACTTTCTAACATTACTATATAATATTCTTGTTTTTTTCTATTCCTAATGATGTGTTGCTGTTACAGTGCTTGTCTTGTAGATTTTGCCAGACTATTGATGTAGTGGCACCAAGAATGTTAGTAGTCTAGAACAATTCATGCTAGGAACCAGAAAACTCACTAACACAAACGCCCCAAAGTACAGGTGTTTTGTTGCAACAATTAAAAGTGCAAGAGATTAAACTGCCTGTTTCATAAAGATGAAACTTGTTAAAATGAGACAGAGGGTGATATTTGTTTAGAAAATACAGAAAATCACAGATGTATAGATTTGACATTTACTTTGAAATAACAGGCTTGCTGTTTTAATGATTGAATTTCTGCCTTACTATTAACTAACTTATATGAAAATAATTATTTGCTCTAATTCATTAAAAATACTGTCAGAAGATTAGTTCTGGACAGAGAAATCTAAGGATGGATATGCATGATTCTTTCCAGAGGTTGTTCAACCTGTTTTAGGTTCATCCATGCCAGACACATCGTGTGCTCTAATATCTTAGCTACCAGTATTTGAGCAGCTCCACATAGCAGAAAGAATGCCTCCCATAGAGAGGTGAAAGCATTTCAGCTCCAGTAGGTTTGTTGGTACATTTCAAAGCGACATAGAGAAGTTAGAAGTAGTTTAATTGAATTTTTATTCCAGCATTATGTTTACAACACAGAAATATCAGGCTAGAGATAAAAACCATTAGTAATCATGTGTATTACCATTTTTGTCTGAAGTGAAATAGAGGCATTTTGTTCTGTTTTTTATCAAAAAGCCAAATTATGCAGATGTCAAGAACAAAATTAAAGATTTATTCAACTAGTAACAACTTCTTAACATCACATATATGTTTTGCTTACAGGTTTGTTAGAAGTTCATCAATATATACATGGCTCCACTGTGCTGCCAGAGGGTCTGCTTTTCTCATAATTTTTGTGTAATAAAAGCCTTCTTAAGAATCTGCTTTTGTATAAAATCATGCTTATATAAAGCTGCATGGTATAAATTTTCAAGTTTTGCTTATTTTGTGAGTCAATATGACCTAGATCCTTTGCTAATAATATGGTATAATTCCTTTGTCAGTGTAGCTTTGCTGCTTGCAGTAACTGAGGATCTGTAACCTATTGATTTCAGAAATTTCAATTCAGTCACTAGGTGAGGGAAAAAACTCAACTTGTTTACCCATCTCTGCTATTGTTCAACAGTTGTGAAGTGAAACCTTTATCAGAACCAGAAGCTTGAGTAACAGTTATAGACCACTGTATGTGCCACAGTTACAGTCACAGTCAAACTTCCTCAATTGATTTCTTAAGAGACCACCCTTTTGGGGATATACTTTTTTAATAACTTCATATTTCATGGTTCTGTTTTTATAAAAGTAATGCTTCAGGTCGCAGCTCTTTTTCATCAAACATGCAATTTATTATGTTATAATTTGTAATAATCATAGAATCACAGAATCACAGAATCACAGAATCATTCAGGTTGGAAAAGACCCTTTGGATCATCGAGTCCAACCATCAGCCCTACTCTAAAAAGTTCTCCCTTACACCATATCCCCCAGCATCTCATCTAAATGACCCTTAAACACATCCAGGGATGGTGATTCCACCACCTCCCTGGGCAGCCTATTCCACTGTCTGACCATCTGTCTGTGAAGATTTTTTTCCTAATATCCAGTCTAAACCTCCTCTGTCGCAGTTTAAAGCCATTCCCTCTTGTTCTGTCACTAATCACCTGTGAGAAGAGACCAGCACCAACCTCTCTACAATGTCCGTTCAGGTAGTTGTAGAGAGTGATGAGGTCTCCCCTCAGCCTTCTCTTCCCCAAACTAAACTAGCTCCTTCAATCCCAGCTCCTCATAGGATTTGTTTTCCAGGCCCTTCACCAGCTTCGTGGCCCTCCTCTGCACTCGCTCCAGCACCTCGATATCTCTCTCGTTTTGAGGTGCCCAAAACTGGACACAATACTCCAGGTGTGGCCTCACCAGTGCAGAGTACAGGGGGACTATCACCTCCCTACTTCTGCTGGTCACACTATTTCTAATACAAGCCAGGATGCTGTTGGCTTTCTTGGCCACCTGGGCACACTGCTGGCTCATGTTCAGCTGCTTGTCAATTAGAACCCCCAGATCCTTTTCTTCCAGACAGCTCTCCAGCCACACCTCCCCAAGCCTGTAGCCATGCAGGGGGTTGTTGTGGCCCAAGTGCAGGACCTGGCACTTGGCCTTGTTGAAGCTCATCCCGTTGACGTTGGCCCACCGATCCAATCTAGCCAAGTGTCTCTGTAGAGCCTCCCTATCTTCACGCAGATCGACATTCCACTTAACTTGATGTCATCTGGGAATTTACTGATGGTGGTGTACTGCCTGAGTATAGGACAGCATTTGTATTAGTGAGATTCATATAGTTAGGAATACAGCAATCTAGCATAGTAGCAAATGATTTTCATGCTTATTTATTTCACATAGATACTGATGACTGTGTATATGTGTATATATACGTAAATATATACTATGTGACACAGTAAATGAGAACTTAAAGAACAAGGAAACCTAAAGATATTTACTGGGTTTTCCTTTCAACTGGAGTAACGTGGATGAACCTAAGTGGGGTTAACTTTCACATATCAAAACCAGAGAAGAGGAACTAAGGCAAAAACTGATGGTAGCTTCAGCATATGATTTGGCACATACGTAGCATTAACATGTGTGGTGCATGATCTGACAACTGTAGATTGTGAGGAGTCTGTATCTTTTTATTTAGTAAGAAGCAGCACAATGTAAACACAGAAATAATATAAGGCTAGTATTAAAGAAGGCAGAGGTGTCTTCCACAAGCTGATGACTGCCTACTAACCACTGACATAATGGTGGTCTGCAAACTGGTCAGAAGTTTGTAACTGCTACAGTGGATCTTTTATGAAAGCAGCATGCCCTGATTTCGAGCAGGATGGAGTTAATTTTCATTGGAGTATTTCATACCATGTGATGTCATGCCCAGGGATTTAGGTGGGCGGTCTCTCTCTCTCTGGTTCTCCTGGCTTTTCACTTGGGGCTTGCACGCCCGCTGTCTGCTCGTCGGGTGGTGTTGTTGCTGGAGGGGGGGCGGTCGCCGTGCTCGGTGGCCACTGCTGCACTTTACTCGTTTTCTTTTTGGACTCACTATTGTTACTGTTGTTCTCTTGTTATATTTAGTAAATTCTTTCTTTTTAGTCAACCAGTGAATTCGCTTCTTTTTGTCCCTCCCCTATTTCACCAGAGGGGGGAGGGGGAGGTGAACTGCCGGCCACGTGGCGTCTGGCTGCTGGCTGAGTTCAAACCTCCACACGGTGTCGATGTTCACATTTACACAATTATTTTTTCCTAGTTGTAGAAAGAAACAAGTCTTAGAACCATAAAGGAAATCTATTTTAGGATTCAGCCTGCTGCCTTTCAATTCAGATCTCTCTTCCATTAACTTCAAAGGAATTAGAGTCAAGCTTTTAATGATACATACTGTGGAAACCCTGGGAAGACCAAAACATCTCATCAAGATTTTCTGTTCTAAATGCTAGTGATGTCTCAGGAGCAACTGAGGAAGCAGATTCTTTTTGTATGAGAATCCGTGATTGACACAACTGAGTACAACAGAATCTGGCACCTAAATATTTCCTAGTGATGTTTGATTACAGTAGTAGAATGATACTGCATATTCATGACGTGATATATAGGCTTTTAGCAGGTTGCAATGTCTCTTACTGTATTGCACCTAATAACTACCATAACATGTATTTCATGCAAAAACACAGTCAAGGAAAGAAAGAAGATCTTGACACAAAATTAGTGTCTGTGTTACATATGTGTCAGAGAGAATGAGGTGTGTAAATTCTGATTTCTTTTTGACCGCTATAAAAAAAAATCAGACCTTATTATTAGCCTAGAAAACTAAGCCATACACATCATCATTAGTCATGCCGTTGTTACTTGAATGCATTTAGTGCATTCTTTTACTCTTCTTTGTTTTAAGCTTCCAAAATGTAGTTATGACTGATACAGCTACCCGCATCAAACAGAGAGTTTCCTTCAAGATAGAACATTCACCATAATTGCCATGAGGCCTATAAGGGAGGAGTGTTAAGGACTGACAGGTGATTACATTTAAGACAAGAGATACAGGACAATAAGCCCTGAAGCCCACATGGTGTCCTTCTGCACTACTATCTCTGTATCTGTGCATATTTATTACTATGCATACTTTATCAGATACTCTCATATAAAAATAACTTGCTGATTTCTGTGGAAAATAAGAAACATTTTTTCTGAGAGCTTCATGGCTATATTGAAATACATTGATCGTTATGGAAATCAGTTATTTTGGAAAATCTGTTGTGATTCCATATACAGTTCTGCACATAGATAGCATACAAAGTATGTGTATGTTTTCTCCATTGCCATGAAAATGTGTATAATGTACTAGAAACAGAAAGAAGTTCTCAGATACATGATATGTGTTTGTAACAATTTCAGATAAATGAATAGGAAAATGCAATTTACCTCTCATACAAAAAAACCACAAACCAACCCAAAACAAAACAAAACACTAAGCTGAGGAAGAAAGTTCAAATATGTCATGGTTTGAATTTGGCTGACAGCCAAACACCAGCTACTCACTCATCCCACCCACCCGTGGGATTGGGAAGAGAATTAGAGGGATAAAGAGAGACTCATAGGTTAAGATAAAAACAGTTTAGCAATGGTAATAAAATAAAACAGTAACAATAATAGAAAGTACAAACAGGTAATGCACAATGTGATTGTTCACCACACACCAACTGATATGCAGACTGTTCCTGGCTAGTGATCCCGAAAGAACCAAGACCCCACAGTCGCAATACTGGCAGCAAGAGAGAACACCCTCCTTCCTGGCTGCCCTTCCTTTATATACTGATCATGGTATCACATGATATGGAATACTTCATTGGCCAATCCAGGTCTGGTGCTCTGGCTGTGCTCCATCCCAGCTCAAGAAAAATTGACTCTATCCCAGACGAAAGCAGGACATAGGGAATGATCAAGGAAAGAAATGTAAGAATTTACTAAAAATTTGGCCATAGGAAGAAAAGAGTATGACCACTGAGGATTTTCAGATTCTTCATACAAGATAAAACACTGTAGTGAAAGTTATTGGTAACTTTGTAAGATTTTCTTTAAATGACATTAGCCCCTCAGCCTTTGACACATAGATCACGTGTGATCTAGAGCAGACACTGCAACTGGAGGCCAGTCAAGCTGATTGCCATTCTGGAAGTTGACAGCCATGTTGCCACCTAGTCATTTTGATTGCAGTACTCTGACATACAGGTCCAAAGCTCACTCAAGCTGAAGAGTTCAGACCTTAAAAATATTCTATATTTTGAGTCCTCAAAATCTAAAGCTGAGTTTCCAATTTGGCATGTGTAATTTAAGGCATAAATCTTAAGGCTTACACCTTGAACTGGAACATCTGTTTTTTTCAGAAAATATGAGTTAACAGAGCAAATGAAAGCTGAAGACTCCCATTGTGGTTTGTGTTCTTAGGACTGGATTGGAAAGGAGGGTGTAAGGTATTGTTTTACTCACAGAAATCTTGTAAAAAGCTTCATTTTGAAGTCTGATAGTATGCTAATTTCCTTTGCATGTTAAACTTTTCACAAAGTTTAGTTGAATTCCTTTAAAGAAAACTCCTTAATAGAAGTTTAGAACTAAGTGGGTACGGTGTCTTGAGATTCCAGGATGTTATTGTTAAAGAACTAACATTCACTATATCAACCTTAAGAGGTTTTGTCGTCTTAGCAGCTGAGCTACTTAGTGTGTTTAATTCAGTGTGCTTGTTACTTGATTGATTTAGTAGCTGGAGTTACATTTTGACTTTAACTTGGAAAATTGAATCATTCAGTTTGTGGTTTTAGCATAGGTTATAACAATGACATTTTTACTGTAAATTGAGAGCATAGGTCAGGATGCTGTACATGTCTACAGGCAAGTAACTACCTGTTTGCATGTAAGTTAAATTTTACACCTCTCTAAAAGCTCAAAAGAGGAATTCTGGTGTTTATATACCTTTTGTTCTAATCAATGGTGTAAAAAATTAATGCACAGATAATCTTCCATTTAATCTACAAATGGATTATCAAAGAAAATAGGTCTTTTGGTTTTTCTAGAATTTTGCTTGTATTTACTTAGGTGCAAATAGTTGCTGACTTCTGAAAATGTAGCTGGATGTTGGCTGGTGATAGGTGGCACACTGTGTCTTCTGTACCTCCTAAAATCCCTTCCAACTGTGATTATACCACATATTTTCTCTTGCTCTTTTGAAGTTTCCAACGTACTTACAGTGATTAAGTATTATTTATTGAGATTGTAAGCTGTTCTTATTGTTTGTTTCACTGGGAGATGTAAGAAACACAAATTGTTTCTTTGAAAAGCAGCTCTTTGAAAAACATGAATGAGTTAGTCTCCTCCTGTTCATTGCTTTGTTGTCCTACATGTAAAGACTATGAAAAGGATGTTTCTGAGCATTAGGTGGCTTTTTCTCAACATTGCCCTTAAGGTTTATGCACACTGGTGGGGTGCTGGTTTCAAAAATAACCGAACTGAATTTACATAAGCTTTTGTTATGCCACTTAGGTCAGTCATGAATATATACTTTCTTGCTGCATTAGTTCATATCTTGGGTTTCAAGCCTTTTCTTCAATTAAATTCTGCTGCTTTGAAAGCTTAGCAACTTACTTTATTTGTGTAGTTTTGAGGCCTCTCAAGAACCCCTTCAAGGCAGTCAGCTTGCAATGTAAACTGCAACTGGGCTTTACAAAAGCAATCCTCTCTCCTTATCTCATCCTTCTTCTGGATTATAACAGAATCTGCTGAAATCTAAGCTGATTTTGTCATCTATTTAGGCATGGTTTATACCCTGTACCTATAAAATTTCACTTAATGGCTTTGAAAGACTATAAGTACTCACTTGAGCCAAACTTTTATATATCAAGTTGTTTTTTAACTACCATTTTTTGAAGTAATTTCTAAGTATTCATAACTGTAGGCTGCTTTCTATAAAAGTCTATTTTCAAAGCATAAAATATAACACTTTGAAATATCTGCTGATATAAAGTTTTACAGAACATAGATAAGTACTAAAACTCAAGTTATAGATAAAGAATAACAGCAGAGTTCTTTGTTGACTGTTTTATCGCAGTGCTGTCCAATTCTAAAATATCACATGTAGAGTTGTCAGAATGTTTTAGATGCATTCCTTTCTCTTTTATCAGTTTTCTTCTTAATAAAGCTGGCTGGAAAACAAGGATTCTGTTTTTTTATGCAAACTCAGAAGTTTTGAAAATTTCTATTCTGCAATGAGATGACTGAGATTTATTTTGTTTGAAATAGTCTCCTCCAGGGAGAAGACTGATGATAACAAAAAGTTAAGATCTTACAAATGTTTCTGGGACATGGAGTGTAGCTTATAATTTGAATATTCCTCAACACCAATTTTTAACTTTTCAGGACAATTCTATTCCTTGTCTTTGACCAACCAGTCCATCTTTACCATAAGAATTTCCTGTAAAAGTTTTTTAAGCAGAAAAAACATAAAAATTAAACTTTGGTTAAAACAAATAGAAAGAAATCATCACTCACTCATAATACCACTAGTGTTTTTTGCATAGGTGGTATATTTTGCTGAATAATTTTCCTTTAACAGTGTTTTTATTATCAAGGATCTCAAGACTATGTCTATTTAATAAATAAATAACTAAATAAGGCCCACTCCTTACTACTCCCATTTATTTAAAAAATAAAGATTACAACCCAAGTTTCATTCATACCTCCAGAATAGTTTGAGTGAAATTAAAGAAATATACATACATTTTTTAGTTTGTCTTCAGTAGTGTAAGTAAAAGTGAGATTGTACCGTTATTTTATCTAATGTCTGTAGTCTTGGAGAAATTTGATTCATAAATGTTTCAAAGTGTCTAACGAGATACTTAGGTTGATTTTCATAGGCTTTACTGCAACTCAAACAAAAAGTGCTGTGCATTTCTTCAAAGCTTCCTTCTCATCTGCACATCTTAGTCTGTGGCTTTTTTTTTTTTTAATTTCCCATTTTATGAAATCCTTTCTTTAAGGCTGATTTTTTTTTTTTTTTTAAATTTAAAGAGTTTATCTTAAAAATATTAATTTAAAATCCTGTATTTGCTCTTTTACCAAATTGTCCTTTGAGTTGAATAGTAATAAGAGAAATTGGAGACTTCCACACCTGCTTACTAGGGGGTCCAAAATATTCCTTTCAAATTGAATGTATAATGTTCTTAGTTTTATTTTCCAGTCTTTCTACACTCAAGGTCACTTCAACTTCTTCTTTTGTCCATTTTCATTGTGCAGATACATAATCCGAGTTTTCACTAGAATGGAAATATAAGAAGTAGTTACAGATTTCCTTATAAATACAGGATAATTTAACTTTACCATTTGTACCTAACATTAAGAATTCTGTAAGAATTTTGAATCAAGGATAAATTAAGAACTTACAGTCAAGGCTGTTTTAGGGATGTTTATATAGTACTGAACTAATATTACCTTACTGTTAAAAGATTTATGCCTTCAAAATAAATGGATCAATCTTGTCTTGTCTTTAACCATTTAGTATTGAAGAGCACAGAACTAGTAAATTTCATCATGCAAAATGGGGTATACATCAGAATGGAGAAAAAAGAGTTTAGAGAGTCCACTGCTATGTGAGACATCCCATTTTCTTCTCAGGTGGAGTGAAAAATTGCTGCTACTATGTAGATTGAGATTAAAGTCATTATTCCAGTGGTACGCAATTCTAGGTATGTTTCTCTGATGTTAGGTTGCAGGATCATCCCTTCCTTTGTAACTATATACACCTATAGAGTGGGCACGGGCATGTTTGCACACAGTTAGAGTCGTCCTTCAGCTTGCACACAGTTAAAGGGGTCCTTCACCTCTTTTTATACTAACTCTATCTTAGAGATGGGCAAGAGGATCTCATAAAAACAGCAGTGAGTACAGTAGTCCATCCCTGGAGATGTTTATCTCAACTTGAGCTCTCCACACAGGGAAGTAGCCATTACTACTGCAGACTTGAAGTTATTTTCCAGAAATTGGTCATGTGATACAGCTTAATCTGATTTACAGCAAGACAGTAGGGTACACGTGTATGGCTACCCATTTTCCAGAGTAAGCTTGGAACTTCACTTTTCTGATACACAATTCTCCATGCCACAAAATTAGGTGCTTTAGAAGAATTTTTAAAACATATTGGCAGACCACATTTTGAAAAGGCCCTAAAATCTAGAACATGCTGGGGTTTCATTCTTTAAAAAATTGAATATATTAGTCAGTGCCTCAGTTCTTCAAACTAAATACTTTGTCTAGTAGTTCTTGAGGCAGTTTCTGTGTCTTTTCTACTACCGTTGTCAGTTTGTGTTCTGCCTAATAAGCACCTCAAAGACTGCTTGGGGCTCAGTGGAGAATTAAGATCTTGGAGGCTAAGTCATCAGCAGGGAATCTAGCCCTTGTGGCCATGGCTTTCATTGCCCAAGACTCTGCAGAATCAGACTTCTCTTCTGAGACTGCATTTTTTTCATTTTTCTTTTCCCTTGGCACACTGTACCATTTTATGTAGCATCTGTGTCTTCCTTAGAAACATGCTGTATGAAATGTTCTTTATAAAGGAATGTTCATCATTGTGTGAAATATGTTGTCTCTTAAGTCTTGATTATGATAGGGTGTTTTGAAAGTGATATAATAAGGTATTTTCCTTAGCGACACTCCTATTGCTAATAAGCAATGTTATCTTCTTGTAATGGAGACAATTGTACTAAAATTCTTCCTGTTAATTTTTATTTCAAACTTCAGAAACTTCATCCTGTGAAAATTTATGCAGGGATCCCAGATGGTTTTTTTGCTTGTTCCTCTATCACACTTTCTAGACTGCTTTGATACTTTCACATGCTGGATTTGTTAAATATATAAACACATTCCTGGAGGGAGTCAAGACTCAGAGACTGGAAAGTGTTTCTCCAATAACTATAATTATGAATACAGATGTGGCTAAATTTTTTCTCAGCATTTCTCAGACAGTATTAACACTTATAGGTCTTGTTTCTTTGATTTGATTAAACATTGGTATTAGGAAATCAAGAGGTCTTACCCTCCCAAGCATATTCACACGCAACTGGAGACATTATTCTCTAAGCCAGTGTTTTCAAATCACAAAGGTTAGGGTATTATTCACATTGGTTTTGAAAGGCTTTGTTAATCTTTAACCATAAAGCTTTCCAAATGGGAAATGTAACCAATGTGAAAAATATTCTGAATAAGTATTTTGAATTGATATTTGCATAGACATATTTGCACAACAAATATAAGGTTCTTATTTTTGACAGAACACTATAAGGATAATTCAGTTAATTATTTTTGGAAAATGTCATTTCTATGCATACTTTATTCATTTGCACATGACATCATCTCTGAAATTTACAAGAGTAAAAAATGAGTCAGTGTAGTAGAAGGTATAATTTCCCAAGGTTTTAGTGTAGACCATTGTTCAGTCACATTGATACTTGTACGGACTATCTCCTCACTATGGAAACTTGTATCTTAACTGTCTTAAACATGAGAGCAAATAATTACACTTATTAGTTCCTTAAATTTACTTCCTTTCTTTTATGTGAAGATCTGCTCTTTTGTGTCCTGAATGCCATTTCCCTGTTGCTTAAACTGAGTTCTTCTCTTCCAACTAAGGAAAAAGACTCAGACATCCAGGCTTTTGCAGTTACCTGAATTTTGTGGTTGGCCTTCATTTTTGATCATTCTTGATTGCCGGCTGACATTTTTGGTACAGTTGGTGGCACCCGCTTTCTTCACTTTCTAGGTTTATGGTTAGAAGAAAAGAAAATATAGGTAAGCTGCTTTGCGTGGACAACAGCTAGGGACCATAAACTCCCTAGCAGTGTTCCTATTTTAAAACTGATGTACTGCTTTTTTTCTGTGTTTGCTTTGTTTCTTCCATTTTCCTCATTTGTCAAGTACGTTGGCACAAATGAAAAGGATGCTTCGTTCCCTAGAAAAATTTTTTTACAAAAATGTCTTCTTAAGATCACCTTAGTTCTAAGGGAGAGGAGGTTACTCCTGCTACTCTATAAATCAAACTTTATTATTTATTGTAGTGTCATAGGTGTTCAGTCATAATAAATGATGTACCAGGTAAGATGTTAGTAAGAATTCTGCATATGTGAATAATTCAATGATTCTGTTTAGTCTGAGAGAACAAATCATGAAACCTCCTGGGCTTCCAATGAGCTTAACGAATATAAACAATGGATTAATTTTAGGTCAGGGATATAACTTTGAAGTACCAAAGTAATTAGAGTTTAATTAAAAAAGACGTGCATGAAAGGTAGTACATATAAATTTTGTTTGGCCGTAAAAAGGAGCTTTCAATACTTAGACTGAAAATCTTGATATGAACACAGTGGCTCTTAGCTATTTTTCAACCTTGTAACTGTTTTTGAAATTAGCTGTCTGAGTGTTCATTGAAGAGTCGAAGTGACATATAAGCTTTGGTCCAATTGAAAAAAGCATATGCAGTGTTTTAGCTGGAGCTGGTCATGGTCGACATAAGGACCTTTTATAGCTTTTAATTATACCAATATTAAACCGTTAAAGCAATATTGGTGCACTACCAAATTATAGAGTCTGTTATTGTGAAGTAAGAGTCATTCTTGACTTTTTCTGTTTAAATCATTTTCACAAATTAAATTTGAATTAGAGACTACACATAAGTTATGTACCTATGTATTGAGTGACTTTAATTCACATTCTGTGTTATAGCACTATAACTCGTGTAGACAAGCATGCAAGCAATCTAGTGCAACCTTGAGTAGCTATAAACCATGCTATAGTCCAGTGAAGCTCTCTGACATAGGAGTTGCAAAGCTGCTTTAAGACATCTTGACTGTTTGCTTATAGGTCTGTTCCAGTTATGTCTTGGCTGGATCTGAGAGTATGGATCCACCATTTATCTGTCATCAGGAAATAATTTTCAAAATACTTTGAATTTAGACTTGGAGATAGCTGTCTTCTCAGGATCTGGTTAACAACCTTTCATTTGTGCTATTACTAAACTGCTGTAAATTACAGAGCTGTACCAAGGGATATCTTAAATGCAATACCAGAGTAAACAGTGACTCTTTTTTTCCTTGTCATATGTTACATCTAGTTAAATTGTGAATGCTTGTTTTGACCAGATCATAACACCTTATTATGTGACAGCTAATCTGTAGTAATTATAAACAGTGTACTCCAGTTAGTGTGCTACAATGTGTTTGGCATTTTTGCTGTATATCTGCTAAAAAACAATGAAGGTTTTAACAGTGCCCACAACCAAGATTTTTGTAAGCTTTCAGCACTGAGTGCATGAAACACTTGACTGCTCTTTGCAGTCTAATTGCTAAACAAGTTTCTTTCAGAAGTTGAATGTTTAAAAGTGAGCATTTGGCTAATTGTGTTTCAGTGAGTGTACGTGTGGAGTACAGAGAAGATAACACTAGATGATTAGACCACTTCTGAACAGTGGTTTGGGTCTGTTCTTATATTCGTTTATCGGTGTTTGCTTTAGTCACATGAGTACTCTCTTGAAACTCCTTTTCTATAATTTTTTTTTGTGTAATTCCTCCTGATGGCTGTTCTCTTACATTGGAAAAAATGTAAAGGTTACTTTTAAGGCATCAAATAGTCTTAGCATCTGGCTAATTGCTCGTCCTCATTCTGCATTTTTCACTTTGTTTGCTCTCTATCCTGTTTTCACCCCACCTTTTATTATTCCACTCCAATTTCCTATTCACAGTCTTAAGTCCAGTACACATTCTATTTTCTTTATCCTTTGTTGCCATGTTTTATGTATTATAGTGAATTTGCTTCCATTTTTTAACCTAATCATTAATTGTCTATTGATAAATTTGGACAAAACCAAGGAGATTGTGAGGAACATGTGTAGAAGGACACATCTATCTATAAAGATAAATTAGCTATTTGAAAAAGGAGGAGTTGAGTTTTCTTTCCAATTGCTTTTAGTTTAAAAGTATGTTGTTACTACTGAAGGATAGTAATATTTGTGTTTTATGACAATTTATATTTGATAGTAAATACGTACATTTGAATATTTTTTCTATATTTGTGCACATCTTTTATTAAATTTTTCCAATAATTTTTTTCTGTTCAGTGAGTATTTGTGCATTGACTATTATGCATTAAGTAATTTCTATATGTATTTTTTATTTACATTGTCCTGGAATTTACCCAATCAGAGATTTGGACTCTTGCTATTTTTCTGTGGAACCATAGAAAAGCCTAGCTTGAAAGGTACATTTGGAGGTAATCTTGTGTCACTACTGTAACTATACAGTTGAACAGTTAGCAACATAGTAGATAACAAGACTAGCACTGTATTCCTTCAAACTTCTGTTGAAAGTGGGGGTCTTAGATTATGTTTTTTGAGAACAGATTATGTTCGGGAAACTGCATCAAAGTCCAAAACCACTCATGAACTACAGCTTTGATCCAAATAAATACTAATGTGAATTTTTTCAAAGTGGAAAAAAAACCACACAGCCCCTCTCTCTTTCAGTTTGCCTGTATTTTCAGAACATGGAATAACATCTTCTGAAGCATCCACACAATACTAGTGATAGGAAGAAACAGATGAAAGGCCTAAGGCTTTTTAATGAAAGCTTTTTACAGTTAGTTATAAGGAGGTGGTCCTCTGCAGCAATTACCTCATTAGCAAAAGTAAATAACAGTCCTTGTGGCTGGTACTGTTCATCAGTGTTTGTTGTCCAGTGACATTTCAGTACTATTAGCATAAGACAGAAACACAGAATCACAGAATCATCTAGGTTGGAAAAGACCTTGAAGATCACCTAGTCCGACCATTAACCTCACACTGACAGTTCCCAACTACACCGTATCCCTAAGCGCTATGTCGACCCGACTCTTAAACAGCTCCAGGGATGGGGACTCCACCACCTCCCTGGGCAGCCCATTCCAACGCCCAACAACCCGTTCTGTAAAGAAATGCTTCCTAATATCCAGTCTGAACCTTCTCTGGTACAACTTGAGGCCATTCCCTCTTGTCCTATTGCTTATTACTTCATTAAAGAGACTCATCCTCAGTTCTCTGAAACCTCCTTTCAGGTAGTTGTAGAGGGTGATGAGGTGTCCCCTCAGCCTCCTCTTCTCCAGACTAAACAACCCCAGTTCCCTCAGCTGCTCCTCATAAGACTTGTCCTCCAGACCCTTTACCAGCTTCGTTGCCCTTCTCTGGACACGCTCGAGTAATTCAGTGTCCTTTTTGTAGTGAGGGGCCCAAAACTGAACACAGGAATCGAGGTGCGGCCTCACCAGTGCCGAGTACAGGGGTAAGATCACTTCCCTGTCCCTGCTGGCCACGCTATTTCTGATGCAAGCCAGGATACCATTGGCCTTCTTGGCCACCTGGGCACACTGCTGGCTCATGTTCAGCCAGCTGTCAGTCAACACCCCCAGGTCCCTCTCTGACTGGTAGCTCTCCAGCCACTCCTCCCCAAGCCTGTAGCACTGCTGAGGGTTGCTGTGTCCAAAGTGCAGAACCTGGCATTTGGCCTTATTGAAACTCCTCCAGTTGGCCTTAGCCCATTGCTCCAGCATGTCCAGATCTCTCTGCAGAGCCTCCCTACCCTTGAGCAGATCAACACTCCCACCCAACTTGGTGTCATCTGCAAATTTACTGAGGGTGCACTCGATCCCCTCGTCTAGATCATCAAGTAAGATGTTAAACAGGAGTGGCCCCAAAACCGAGCCCTGGGGGACACCACTTGTTGACCGGTCACCAACTGGATTTAACTCCGTTCACCACAACTCTCTGTGCCCGGCCATCCAGCCAGTTTTTTACCCAGCAAAGTGTGTGCCCATCTAAGCCGTGAGCACCCAGCGTCACCAGGAGAATGCTGTGGGAAACGGTGTTAAAGGCCTTACTAAAGTCAAGGTAAACAACATCCACAGCCTTTCCCCCATCCAATAAGCAGGTCGCCCTGTTGTAGAAGGAGATCAGGTTTGTCAAGCAGGACCTGCCTTTCATAAACCCATGCTGACTGGGCCTGATCATCTGTTTGTCCTGCATGTGTTGTATGATGGTACTCAGGATGAGCTGCTCCATCAGCTTCCCGGGTACCGAAGTCAAGCTGACAGGCCCGTAATTTCCCAGATCATCCTTCCGACCCTTCTTATAGATGGGTGTCACATTGGCCAATTTCCAATCTGTTGGGACCTCCCTGATTAGCCAGGAATGCTGGTAAATGGTGGAAAGTGGCTTGGCGAGCACCCCAGCCAGCTCCTTCAGCACCCTCGGGTGTATCCCGTCCGGTCCCACAGGCTTGTGTATGTCTATGTGATGCAGTAGGTCACTGACTATCTCCTCCTGGAATGCAGAGGGGTTGTTCTCCCAGTCTGTGTCTTCTGGCTGAGGAGGCTGGATTCCCTCAATACAACTAGTCTTGCTATTAAAGACTGAGGCAAAGAAGGCATTAAGCACCTCAGCCTTTTCCTCATCACTTGTTACCATGCTTCCTCCTGCATCTAGCAGGGGATGGAGGCTCTCCCTGGTCTTTCTTTTGCTGCTCACATACTTATTGAAACATTTCTTGTTGTTCTTGATTACTGAAGCCAGATTAATTTCTAGCTGGGCTTTAGACCTCCTGATTTCTGCCCTGCATAGCCTCACAGCATCTTTGTAATCATTGTGAGTCACTAGCCCCTTCTTCCAAAAGCTGTAAACTCTCCTTTTCTCCCTGAGTTGCAGCCAAAGCTTCCTGTTTAGCCAGGGTGGTCTTCTCTGTTGCCGGCTTCTCTTACAGCACCTGGGAACAGCCTGCTCCTGAGCCATTAACACTTCCTTCTTAAAGAGTGCCCAGCCTTCCTGGACCCCTATACCCTCCAGGGTTGTCTCCCAAAGGATCCTGTCAAGCAGGTGCTTGAAAAAGACAAAGTCAGCCCTTTGGAAATCCAGGATGGTAGTTCTGCTGCCCCCTGTCCTGGCCTCTCTAAGAATAGGGAACTGTATTATTTCATGATCAAGTCATCCTCTAACTGCCATATCATCCACCAGTCCTTCTCTGTTCACAAAGAGGAGATCCAGCAGGGCACCTTCTCTGGTCGGTTTACTCACCAGCTGCATCAGGAAGTTATCTGCCACACATTCCAGAATCTCTGGGACTGGTCCCGCTTTGTTGTGTTGTATTTCCAGCAGATGGCTGGGAAGTTAAAGTCTCCCACAAGAACAAGGGCAAGCGATTGTGAGATTTCTCCTAAATGCCTATAGAATATTTCATCCACTCCTTTCTCCCGCTTGGGTGGCCTATAGTAGACTCCTACTACAACATCTGCCCTGTTGGCCTTCCCCCTGATTCTAACGCAAAGACACTCCACCCTGTCTTCACTACACTTGTACTCAAAGCAATCATAACAGCCCCTAACACACAGCGCCACCCCACCACCTCTTCTTCCTTGTCTATCCCTCTTAAAGAGCTTGTAGCCATCAACTGGTGCACTCCACTCATGGAAGACGTCCCACCATGTTTCTGTGATAGCCACTACATCGTAATTTTCCTGTTTCATCATGGCTTCAAGCTCCTCCTGTTTGTTACCCATGCTGCGTGCATTGGTATAGATGCACTTCAGATGGGCTGATGTTTTGCCCCCTTCCCCCTTCAAATCTAGTTTAAAGCTCTGTCAATGAGCCCAGCTAACTCCTGCCCCAAGATCCTTTTCCCCCTCCCCGTGGGACATGTGCATCCTATCTAATGTCAAAACATCTGGCGTCCTATATACTAACCCATGATTGAAAAATCTGAAGCCCTGACGGTAACACCAGTCTTGGAGCCACAAGTTCATCTGTTGAGTTCTCCTGTATTGTTCTTCATCCATCCCCTCAACTGAAGGGATGGAGGAGATCACAATTTGTGCCCCCGACCCCTTAATCTGTTTCCTCAAGTCCCTGAAATCTCTCTTCATTGATTTAGGACTTCTCCTCATAATATTGTCCCTACCTACTTAAAAAACTAAAAGAGGGTAATAGTCCTTGAGTCTCACTAGAACGGGGAGTTTTGCCGTGAGGTCCTTGACCTGGGCCCCAGGGAGGCAGCAGACTTCCCTATGAAGTCGGTCTGGTCTGCATATGGGGCCTTTGGCACCCCTCAGAATGATGTCACCCACCGCAATGACTCTTCTGGGGTTCTTTTTAGAACTGGTTTTAATATCTGGTCTAGACCACCAAGCCTTGGTGGACCTTCATCTTCCTCCTTGTTTGACTCATTTTCTTCATCCTTCTCTTCTTCATTCAAAAATTCCAGGTCCCCAAATCTATTGTGAAGGGACACCACGGAGGATGAGGGAGGTCGGGAGAGGATTTTCCTGCCTCCCTGAACAGGGACCTGTTTCTAGCCTCCCCCATCTTTCAGGTCCCTTCCTTCTGCCTTGTGGCAAGAGTATGAGGGATTACCTACCTCGTTTGGAGCCTCCATTTGCTCCTGTTGCTTCAGGGGTGCTAAGGTGCTACTCCACAAATCAATCTCCCTTTCGCACTCCCTAATACTTCTTAATCTCTCGACCTCTTCTCTGAGTTCCGTCACCAGGCTGAGCAGGTCACCCAGCTGATCGCAGCGCACACGGGTGCTGTCACTGCTGCCCTCCGGCAGGACTGACGGGCTCAGGCACTCCCTGCAGCCCGGGACCCGGACCGCTGCATGTTTGCCTGGCAGCTCCGTCTGGGTCACCACGTTCTTTCTGGTGGTGGTTTTAATGCGAGTGGAGACCATGGTTCAGTCTACTCGTGGAGGATGATAAGATGAAATTAGCTCAGATAAGTTCTAGACCCAGGAGATGGACTGCGCCCTGTCTGCGCGAGCTGATGCGCCACACCCTGTTTGCCCATCCTATTGCCCCGCTCCTGGACAGTTAACTGCCAGAAAAACCTGGGGCTATAAGAAGAACAATATAGTTAAAGTAAGTAGTGGTTGCAGTAATTGTCTGAAGAGGTGATTTTTAAAGGAAAGGAATAACTTTAGAAAAATAACCATTATGGTGATTCTGAATCAAAAGAATTTAATCAGAAACCATGCACCTGTGTTTCAGATATATGAAATCTTTAGATTACCTTTCAGCATCACTACCTTTTATGTAGAAGTTTTGATTTTTTTCTAAAGCAGCACTAATATAACTGTGGATAATTATTGCATGTGTTACTTTGTGATTTCTTTTTTGCTGCATTCTATGTCCTCACATGCACTTCTTTTAGTGTAGGCCTACTGGTGAATAAATTCATGTGTATCACAAGGATCTAGCAACCCAATTTGCGAATACATTCCCTTTAAGGAAATCAGAAGTCATTACCCATGCTTTATTTTTAGCTGCTTTTCATCTGAATATACCACTCCTTCATAATTTTTCTGTATTTATAAATCTTAATGTAAAATAAATCTAAAATTTGCCTTTTTGATATCATAATAAACATCCTTCTTACCCATTTGTATGGGCAGAAATGTTTACACATGCATAGTGAGAAACAGAATTTTTTTCCATACAGTGAGGACTAGCATGTTGTATAAATTGGTATATTGGCTGTATAAATTGGCTTATTATAAATTGGTTGTATAAAACTGGCTTATTGAATAGTCAGCACTGAGATTGTATTGGAATCTCTAATTCTTTGTGCTCTGAAAGCATAGGAACTAGGGAATTTATATGCTTTAAATAAAGAAGAGTGTGAGTGAATAATTTAAAATCACGTCTTTCAAAGCACATCTTTCTTAGGCTTGAGCTTCTGATTTTTAAATAGGAATGTAGGGATGGGTTAGACAACTTCCTCTATATTTTTCAATCACTTTTGAACATTTCCAAATGGAATGAAGGTCATTTTTTATTCTTTCCTTATTACTGTGAATATTTTACAAGCAAGCAATTTTCCTTCTCAGATTTCTTATCTTTCTGAAGATACAGTGAAAGAAAACGATTCTGCAGAAGAAATGCTGTGTTGAATATTGAGTTTGTTTGCTTGTTCTATGGTATAATCACACAGTATAATATGAATTCATAGACTGGAAATGGTGTCATAGATTCTGTCCTGCTTCTAGGGGCAATAACAAAATAGTCAGAATAGATGTCAACTAAATACATTTTTAAGTAACGGGAGATTGAAAAATAATTCAGTAAATACCGAGAAAGCTGCAGTTTTCTTTTTTCCACCCAAAAGTTTTTTGAGAGTGTGTAATCTTCACCAGTCTCAGTCTGCCAACAAATGATAATTTTTCAAAGAACTCAGATAACTTTATTTCAGAAAACAACGATTTGATTTTTAATCATACAATAATTAAGATTGCAATTAGTTCAATTTCAAAATAAAAATAATTTAAAGACATGAAATATATGGCTGGATGGCCAGGCCCAAAGAGCAATGGTTAAATCCAGTTGGCAGCTGGTCATGAGTGGTGTCCCCCAGGGCTCGGTTTTGGGGCCACTCCTGTTTAACATCTTACTTGATGATCTAGACGAGGGGATCGAGTGCACCCTCAATAAGTTTGCAGATGACACCAAGTTGGGTGGGAGTGTTGATGGGCTCGAGGGTAGGGAGGCTCTGCAGAGAGATCTGGACATGCTGGAGCGATGGGCTAAGGCCAACTGGAGGAGTTTCAATAAGGCCAAATGCCGGGTGCTGCACTTGGGCCACAACAACCCCCAGCAGCGCTACAGGCTTGGGGAGGAGTGGCTGGAGAGCTGTCAGTCAGAGAGGGACCTGGGGGTGTTGACTGACAGCTGGCTGAACATGAGCCAGCAGTGTGCCCAGGTGGCCAAGAAGGCCAATGGCATCCTGGCCTGTATCAGAAATAGCGTGGCCAGCAGGGACAGGGAAGTGATTTTACCCCTGTACTCGGCACTGGTGAGGCTGCACCTTGATGACTGTGTTCAGTTTTGGGCCCCTCACTACAAAAAGGACATTGAATTACTCGAGCGTGTCCAGAGAAGGGCAACGAAGCTGGTGAAGGGTCTGGAGCACATGTCATACGAGGAGAGGCTGAGGGAACTGGGGTTGTTTAGTCTGGAGAAGAGGAGGCTGAGGGGAGACCTCATCACCCTCTACAACTACCTGAAAGGAGGTTGCAGAGAGCTGGGGATGAGTCTCTTTAACCAAGTAACAAGTGATAGGACAAGAGGGAATGTCCTCAAGTTGCGCCAGGGAAGGTTTAGACTAGATACTAGGAAGCATTTCTTCACAGAACGGGTTGTTAGGTGTTGGAATGGTCTGCCCAGGACAGTGGTGGAGTCCCCATCCCTGGAGGTGTTTAAGAGTTGGGTCAGCATAGCGCTTAGGGATATGGTGTAGTTGTGATCTGTCAATGTTAGGTTAATGGTTGGACTAGGTGATCTTCAAGGTCTTTTCCAACCTAGATGATTCTGTGATTCTATATTTTAATTTTTAATAGTTGGAATTACACGTATTGATATTAGAATTTCTTATATCTTTTATTTTATATATCTGAAAACAAACTCTTTGGTACAGGGTTTGAGGCAGATCACACTTTGCTTGGCTAGTATAGGGCTTATATTTCAGAAGCAAAGGAAAGTAATTAAAAGTGTCTAAGTGTCTATATTGCAGTTGTAAGGACTAGTGAGATAAGTCATAATGAGCAGAAATTTATAAACCCTTTTTCCCCACATCATAATTTCCATTTATATTTTGTTTTGGCCAATCTTACTTGTCAAAACACATAATATTACCTGCTTAGATTATTGTATCAGCCATAAAATTATGAGTCGTTAGGAGAAAAGTGAGTTAGTGGGTTACCAAGTGGAGAAAAATAACTTGATAGTGATTTGGAATTTTTGTATCAAATATTATTTATTAACAGTTGGTATTACAGTCAAACTGAAAGTCTAGGATATATGGAAACAATTAAAGTAATTCAAAGTTCTTCTCTACACTGAATAGCACTTTAAACACAGTATATCTTTTGTAAGCTTATTAACATTCCTGTATGATTTACTAATTATATATGTGCACATACTTCTTAATTTTCCTAATCAGTATTTAATAGATTTTTATTCTAAAGCTTTCCTCAAGCTTTTTGCTATTATATTTCATATTCATTTCTGATCAACTTCAGAGTTTAATATTTTAAAGCAGACCTTTATGTTTTTACTATAGCTTATTTAATTAGTGTGTTTTATAATCTACTAGATTCTTAATATGCTCTAATGCTCCTCTATATTTATGGATTGATAATTCAATACTTGGAAAAAATATCTGGTTTATCCAGCTGTATGAAATTTGGATATCTATGATCTTTATGCCTTGAATGAATTTCACTATAATCCGCTAGGGTTTGGAGCAGTTTGGTTTTCAATTTGTATGTAAGTATGCAGTAAATAACTGAGGAATAAATGATTAGGTGTAATAGAACAGCACTGTTGCAAAAATTAATCATTAGGGATGATGACCACAGCATACCTTGGACTTGCTACCAAAGCTTCAATGTGCTGCTAGAGTAATCTTGCTCTTTTTATTCTTTTTCACAGTGTTTTCTGCGTAGTGATACATTTCAAGAAGGGACGGATGGATATTGTTTTAAGCTAGAGCAGCCTGTAGACTTGTGCTTGAGCCACTCTTTGGGGAAAGAGAAGAGAACCTTCTTTCTTAGCTTTTGGGGAATGTGGCTGTGTTAAAAAAAATCCTTTATTCTGCCTCTTGAAAAAGGAACTGTGTTTAGATCTGTGAGAAAGTGCCATAGACACTGAGGTGATTCTCTGTTATGTATATCAACTCACAGGACATATCTCGATGCATTTTAGTGGAAGGTCATCAGAGACACTTAGGTTCACCTTTGTACAAAAGTTCCCTAATGATCACGTTTAATTATATATTGAACATATACACCATGCAACAGGCCTTCAGTTTTCTGAATGAAGGCCTCACATTTAGGTTTAAGTTTGTGCTCCCCATCCCACAGTTTAAATGATTCAAATCAAAAGATTATCATTACTCTGTCTGTCGATACCACACACTGAAATAATTTATTGGCACTTTTCTTACAGGTGTATATTATTGGTGTAGAAAAGGAAATAATAATCATAATGATATCAATAATAATAACAATCCCCCCCCCAAACCAAGTGTTTATTATTATTTCATTGTTGTTGTTGTTAATAATTATAATGGACTTGCCAAAGTCACAAATAACTCTGGTGAAATGATGAGGGGGAGATTGCCATTTTAAAGTAATTATTTTATGCTAATAGAGGGAAAATAAAGGTTTTTAAAATTTTAACTGTCAATTGAAAATACCTAAAAATATTCAAGCAAAGTTTTTTTGGAGAATTTAAGATATAGAAACTAATTTCAGAAAGCTTTATGGCTGCCATACAATAAAATCCATCATACTGTGAAATTGATTTTACAAAGAATATGGATTTAAATAAATGTTGCTGCTTCCATTGTAATTGTTAACTCTTCATGTAATATACATTAAATACCCTACATAATATAAATGCAATTAAATTAGAATTTTTTCATTTTAGAAAGATTACTTTCTAACAATAAGTTTTTCTAAACAAATATACACTGGTATTATTGGTTAGTCAGCCAGTAATAAAATATGATAAACCACTCACAAAAAAGGCCTGCAATTATGTGTTAATATTTGCATGTAGAGTACCATGTCTGTTAACAGGGTAGCTACAATCTCAATAATGAGGGAAGAAAAAACCCACACCACAAAGAATACAGCAGCAGCAGAACTCAGATTATAGATGCCCATGAATACTGAGGTATCCTGTAATATTGTTCTACTTCTTACTGAAATATTGTATTCCCGTGTCTCATAGTAACCTTGAAGTTATAACATGACACAAAACATGGTTTTCCAAAGGTTTAACAATTAACCAGGAAGCTGCAGTCCTTTCTAGTGAACAGGCTAAAGCTACAGTTAACTTGAAGCATATGCAATAGAATTGACAAATTATGTTTGGTCATTGCAAACCAAGATGCTTTATTATTATACTTCCCCTTGGGATGAATTTGTATATTTCAACACTTTTTTTGTTGTTTTGGGTTTTTTTGTGTTTGTTTTGTTTTGTTTTGTTTTTCCTTAGATACATTTCTTCTTGCCTATGTTGTCCACAATGTTTTTCTTTTTTTTGGGGGGGTAGGAGGGGCAGGGGGAGTCGGTGGGTGGCTGGATGTGTGCTTTCTCTATGCGGACACTGTTGCATTAAACCAACAGATTAAATTAAATTGTTCTTTTAATGTTCTAAAGTAGGAGTTACATATTCCAGTTTTCCAGGGCACTTTTACTATTAAGAAGCAAATAGTGATTGCAGGAGCAGTTTTGAAAATGAATACTTAAAAAGGATACCGAACAAGATTTAGTGATTTGGCTGATTGTGATGTTCACAATCGCTTCCATTATAAAGGAAGAAGGCAACTTGCCTGTGTTACAAGCTCTTTGTCTCCCTTCCAAGAAAGAAACAGTTCAACCATAAAATGAGTGAAGGCACCACTGGGGAAATCCCAAAGACTTCCAGATATGTTGTGAACACCGAGGAGTAGATTTGGGGAAAGAGCCACTCAGCCAAGAAACTAAGCCGATGACAAAGTGTTGATTGACAATTCAGAAGCAGGCAACAAAATTATTTGTCTTCAGTATGAATAATAAAAGTTTAGGATCCCTCAGCAGAGCTGATTATAGACTGGAGAGAGGGGTGAGCTAGTATAGATAAAATACTGTGATGTCTTTGCCAAAACAAAGTAAATCCTGGGAAGAGACCAATTAATTAATGTCACTCTGAATGATGATTTGTGGTGGTGTCTGTAACAGAAGATCCCTCAGACTCTGCAAGCTGTTGTCTTAGAAACTGAGCCTCCCTAATTAGCTAGATGACATCCAGGGTGGATCCTTCAAGATGGTACACCGTCTGGTCTGACTAACATGCAAAACAAACATCAACAGTGATGAGGCTGGCAAAGATAAATGGAAACAAGAGCCCCAAGAACAACAGTGCAGGGAGTTGGTGTAGCAGGTCAGTGCAGAAGAACTCCTGGAGTTAAATTAGAGTCAGATGATCTATTAAAAACATGGAAAATGGCAATTGAAACTGAAACGTGTTGCAGGGGTAGTCAGTACGTGTTTTTGAAGACAAAAAAGTGCCTGGATAAAACAATCTATCAATGCAAGATTAAGTGTAATAAACTCAGGTACAGGGAACAGGTTTATCGCTTTTTAAGTAATGGTTTATTACAGAATTTTCAAAACCAAGGACCAGTACTTCTCCTTCAGCAAACAACACTGCTGGGATAAATTAATTACCGAGATGCAGTGCAGATGAACATTTCCTGTAATGTAACAAACATTCTAGGTGCAGGGAATATACACGTGAACAGAAATAACTAATAAACTCAGTTATGAAAAATAAAGAACTGACAAATGAGTGATCTCAGTGACACAGATTATCTGCTTTGTGAAGACATCAGGACCAGAATGATGAGATACCAAAGGTATCATATGAAGATTTAAAAAAAGAAAATAGCCTCCTCTTATAAATGTATTTTAAATGTGAATTTTATCTTACTCAAAAATGTAGACATAAATAATATTGCAGAAGATATGAACAGCTAATCTGATGAACAGCCTGGGAATCTTGACTATGATAATATTTGGTTACACTCATATACCAGTCCAGTACCTTCCTGGGTAGGACAAATTGTTGACAGACTTCTTTCCAGTCCTAGCAGACAGTAGAGATGTGTACATCTGTACTGGAAACAAAACAAAGCAAAACACAACTCCTAAAATAAGAGTTTGATGTATGTGCCTTTGCTCTCAAAAACAAAGTTCAATATAATTCACTGTGGTGATTTAGCCTCTGCTGGGGTCCAAGACTACGCGGCCGTTGCCCCTCCCCCACAAAGGGAGTGAAATACAAAGCCCCGGGGCTGAGATAAGGAGAGGTTTAATACAACAGTGCAACAGCAACAACAAACAACAACAACAACAATAACAGTAATAACAATGAACACAGCAAGATATCTACCGATACAGCAGTGAGAGCAGAGAGATGACATAACACACGTGCTCCCGCACTTGGGCGCCAGGAGGTGATGTCAGCATGGTATTGAATAATCCGGCTAGAGCTTCCCTCCCGCCCTGCTGCTGGGGAAACTTAACCCTATCCTAGCTAAACCAGGACATTCACTTAATTACTCAGCCAAACTATCTAGAAGTTGTGGCAAACTACGTGTTGGGATATCATAATACCCTCTTCTTCACCCATTGGTACCAGCTGGTAGACCCCCTTCTTCATAAGAGGAGGAGGCCTCAACTGTGCATAATTATATCTCTGGATTTTGCTTTACACTGGATATGTAATGTATTGCACTGCAGTCCAGAAATCTTTGAGCATGTTGTTGTTGAAGTAAGAATCACCATTCATGAGACGGTTCTTCCCTCATTTGCCTTTACCCAACTTATACTGAGCACTCCTACTCACAACAGTTTTTCTGCTTCCTAGTTCAAAGCCATTCTTGAAAACTACCTCTGAAAATTTTTCCTCACTATCTCCCATTAATCATCATCCTTCTGTTTCTGCTTAAAGGTTTCATTCGGGTTTCTCTTGTTTCTTTTTCATTTAGCATTTATCCTTTAGCACAGATGTGAATATATCCTTGCCATGCTCTACCTAAGGGTTCAGTATAGTGCTGAGATGGTGAAAGTGGCTTTAAAGCTGGGGGGACTCAAAAAGACAGTGACTAGATAGATTAAGAGATCAGCTTTCCTGAGGTTCAGTCTAGCATCCTAAGTTTCCCTCCATGCATCCTATAATTCTGTGTTCATGACTAACCTTACATTCTAAACTGCCTTTGTCCTAAATTTCTCCTTTAAGAGCTGAACTACACAAACGAGATGTCATTCATGACATTTATAATTACTTGTAATTAATGGTGCACATAGATGTACCTTGTTTGTCTTTCAGCATCTGTGATGCCTTTAGTGATGTCTGCAAACATCTGGGAATTCTGATTGTTAATCAGCTTGATGAGTCCTGACTGCAGTTGCAGGGAAATACTTCCCCTATGATATGTCATATATTAGTTTTCCTAAAACATTTTCCTTTTTTTTTTTTTTTTTCTAGGAATAGAAAAATAGCAGAAATACCATACAAAAATTTGGGGATGAAAGCACCAATCTGCCTCCAAGCAAAGAAGGGATCAGGTACCTAAATCACATGCCCAAAATGTGGGGTGAAATGCATTTTTTTTTTTCCTTAGAGAAATTATCAAATTTGTCACTGTAAAATTCCAAGTTAATTTTGGATGTTACATCCAAAGTTTCGTTTATGAAATACATGATATGTTATTTAACAAATCTTGGGCTTTTGAAATCTGCTTTATTGAAATGTAAGCAGTCTTAGAAGACTAGATCTTTGATCCATCTAGCATCTGAAACATTAGTTTTAATGTATAAGTAAAGTTAAATTTTCTTTTTGATTGACCTGTGAAATAATAGAAAAATATATCAATAGTTCTGTTAAAAAGCAACAAAACTCTTCCAAAGTTGAAATTTATTTGTGGGATAGGATTATTACAGAGTCAACTATACTCATGAATTATTGCTGAAGCACAACCATACACACTTAGATCAGTGAATGTAAAGTGTGAGTTAGACAGGAACTACTGGTATACTATACATATTCTCTGCAAGGTTATTGCTAAAGGATTGACCATTATTATCATACAACTGGGAATGCTGATCTACCACACTTCTGCTGCTTCTTGAATCTCTTACCTATAAGGTAAGTGAATTTGTGTGTTTGCAAAGTTGTATGACATCTTCAAGCTGGAACAAAATATGTCTCACCTTGATTTTGTCAGTGACAATACATTTTTCATGATTTCATGAGTCTATTGTCCATACACCAGGTTATTTGTTTTTCTTTTGTCTCTTTGCTAACAACTTTCTCTTGCTCTCTGTGAGAATATTCAGTTTGCCCTCTGTAGCTGATATTTAAGTAATTTCTAGTGATCATATCTCACTTTCCTTCTTAAAGTCTTTTCAAAATTTGCAGTCTTAGTCTTCTATTTGGGGTTTGGGTTTTTTTCAGAAACAAAATGAATATTTTCATCCACTGATCACAGAGAAGTATTTTCTTTGAATCCTTTTTAATTTAAATAGAAACCATAACATCTTAAAATAAGAAGCTTTTTTGTTAACTGGAAAAAATAAAAAAAAAGCCAGAATGAGAAATTAACATAACAGGAAAATTATCTTGACAAAACTATTCTGAATTTGTGATGCATCTATACTAAATCTATTATAAAGAGTTTTGACTTTAGAAGTTTTAACTTCACCATTTTCTGATACAGTTTTATCACTTCTTCTCTATCAGCTGTCCTCTCAATTTTGGGATTTTTTTTCTTCCCTCTGTGTTCTGCATAGGCCCTGATAATGAACTCATCTCCTATTTCAGTCACACAATGCAAATATTAACCCGTGTTAGTATTTCCATAAGAACTTAGTGGTAGAAATAATCAGTAAATGTTCAGAAATTCTTTTCTGTGCAGTTTCTAGTTAGTATTACTTTATTTTTTATTGTATCCTCTCCATAGCTGTGATCTAATGATTTTTGAACTTTAATTCCTCTGGGAATGAGTGATATACTTTGCTTTTCCAGCAAAAGAGTATGTTGTAGTCAGTGACTCTTTACTATCCTATGCACCTATCCAGAAAAATTACTGCATTTGTAACTGGGGCTGAGGTTATTTTTATAGTGCAATTGAAAGGTGTAACAGCAGCTCACGTGGGGTGTACCTGGGGTGGGTTAGAGCTATCTGTCTTGGGCACTGACAACCTGGTGGCTTCAGCAGCAGAGGACAAACACTTAACTTATTTCCCCCATGGTTATGTGGTTGTAGGGCTGGTTCAGAAGCCCCAGAGTTGCTGTTCTATGTCTGACAGCAGTGTAGATATTTATAAAGTTGCTTCCAATTTTCTGACATGGAAGTAGGCTCAGGATAAAACTGTTCAGAGAAGGTATGCTCAGTGTTATTTTGTATAGGATAGCAATTCAGGTTATCTCAGCTGACTTTGAGTAAACTGAGCCTCATTTCCTCAGGAGCAGTTGAGCATTTTGAGTCTACCAATTCCTCCTAAGTCTGACTTTCTTTATCTGTTTTTTACAAAGGAATTTTGTTAGATACAGTTTAAAACTACAATTTCAGTTTTCAAAGAAAGACTAGATTTTGTCTGAGTGTATATTTAACTTTTTAGTACATTTTTATTTCTTTTGGAATAAAAGTTTCTACAGAAGAGCAGACGTTCTCTAACAGAGTAGCATACTAGTTTGGTGTCCGTAGATCTTCGAACCTGAAAATAGCATTTGTTTTCTCTCTCTTATCAGTGTTGTAAAAATGCAGAGGCAAGAATACTACAGCAATAAAAATTTTAACAATCTTTTAGTCTGAAATTCACTGAATTGGCTCTGATGATGTAGTTAAAATAATTTCAGATATTAAAAATTATTGATATTAATTACAATAAACATAAATAACCTATTTTTTACCATATAAATGTCAAGTAAGGGAGGTATGAAATATGCCCTTCCATGTTGCTTTCTATTTTGAGAAGATATGTATTTTTACATGCTCTCTAAGACATATGTGGATTACACATTATAAGTCTATAAAGGTGGATTTAATTTATGTTAAAAAAATTTTTTTGGCAACTATTATTTTAAAAATACATATTCAGACTTGGGTGGAAATGAACACATTCTATTATGAAACTATTTGAAAATGTGTACAGAATAGGAACTGGAATGGCCTGTACAGATTTCTAATGCTTTTTCAGAGCTTGCTTTTTAATCGTTACAAACAAGAAATTTAATCTCGAGCTGAACATAAATAACAACAAAGACTCCATGACTCAGCACAAAGCTGTAAACCTAAAAGGGTCATAAAATCTGAAACTCTCTATTAAAATAGGCTTATATGTGAAAGGATAAACAAAACATTTACATTCTGGCTCCAGTCAGTGCATGTTGTTTGGCAGTTTGAAGGAGCAGAAAAATATATCCTCTTCTATGCAAGCTCTTCAAAAATGTTAAATAATCCTAAATATTGTAGTTTTTCTGAATAGATAGGTTGTGTCATTTGACAAGACTTTATTTTTACCTGATTTGAAACATGTTTAGATGAGTTTTGTATTTCAATACAGAATGGTGTTTATTTGTGTAAGGAAGCATGTATGTGTTGTATTGCTGTCAGAAGTATAGAAAAGACATTAGTACCATTGCTTCCTGTTTGCAGGCAGTTTTGACAACAACATGAAACGGGCAGAAACAAATTCTCTCTGTGAGTCTTAAAAAAAGTCTCAATTAATAATCGGTTTACCTTGAAACTCAGTGTGGCATTTTTATCAGTATTTCTAGCTCAGGATTACTCACAGTGGTTTTATAAAAATATATAGAAATGCATATACTTCTATTATATACATAATAGACATACTTCTAACTTTTAAATATAGACATTTTTACATCTGTATAAAGCGATATATGAACACAGTGCAATTGGACACAGTCAAAATAGATTGGTTTCACAACCTGAATTCAATTCCCAGTTCAATCTGCTTTTATAAAACTTGCCACAGTAGAAAAAATCTACTCCTCATGGATACAGTAACATTTTTGGTCCTATGTAGCAAATTCCCATAGTGAAAATTAACTGTATTGATGTGAAAGCTAAAGAGACCAGTTTAAATCTGTCAAACCAACCAACCAACCAACCAACCAACCAACCAAGATCTGTTTTAATGGCTTCAACCAAAAACAAACAAAACTTTATTTGAAAATAAAAATTTTTGCTCCCCTAAAGAACAGCATTGTAAGTACTAATATAGTTGATCTCACATCACCATATACCTTTTAAGTGTAAAGCAGCACCAGGATTTATGCCTGAGATAAGTACCTGAGACTTCCGCACTGATGGGTTAAGGGAAGCTAGGCTTAGGATCAGCAAGGTGCAGTCTTCTTCACTCCCTGCAAAGCCAAAGTAAATAGTTTCTGTACTATGTATTCAGAAAGGAATGTATATTAACAGAGGCTCAGAGAGAGAGAACTCTTAGATATACCTCTCAGATGAAGGTGAACTCATGCTTCCCAGTTACTTACCTACTTTGCAGATCCCAATGTTACCATGGAAATTCATTAAGATAGACTGTTCTTTCACATAAACCTAAAGAATGATCTATTCATGATACATCTATTCTTAGACCATACATGGAATTTGGAGTACAGCAGCTAGTTAGATTAAAAAATGAAGAAGTTTCCTTGATTTCAGTCTAATGACAGAAAGTTTGGTCCTGTGCTGTATCTGTCATATTAATGATACTCCTAGAAATTTATTTCCCATAATATTTAAATTTATGATTACCATTTTGTTTTTGAACCATCCCTGTTGGGCTCAGGCAGAAGTGCTAATTCTCTTACAGACCAAAAATCAGGTATTTGTGTAGTGATCAGAAATGAAGAGGTCACGTGTGAGCCATGGTTGGCAAACAGATCAGTTTGGTTTGGCACTAGCAGTTAATAAAAGTTTCTAATACAAAGAAAATGCACAACAGGCATCCATGCTGATAATGATATTTGCTTGGACTTCTGGTTCATAGAGATGAAGCATATTAGAAAAGGTGGTGTCTGTCCTCACTCAATCCACAAGACATTTCTTGCCATTTTATATTAAAATATCAGTAAAGCAAGCTTGTAAAGTAACTTCTCTCACCTCAGGTACAATCAAATGGTGTTCTTAATACAAAGACAAGCACACTCAGAGAATTATAAATATGATGCCAAGCAATGGAGCACTCAATAATTCACACTTATCTGGAAGATTTTATTAACATGAACAATCCCAATAGTAACAAAATACTGAGGCTCTGACCTCTGGGAGAGAATGAATAGAATATTTCACAACAGACATTGTGTTAAGGGCTGTGCAGCTTATAGTTTGGAAGCAAATGACACATGCAGGTGACCTCCTCTCCATGGTTTGAGGACAGTACAGAAACTCAGCCCCTTCCAGCTGCCAGCACCAAGCACATGTGCTATGACCTGTGGCCCCACTTCAGCTGCTGGCACTGAGTCCCTCACTGACCTCATTCATACCAGTCTCCCAAGCAGCTGTCACTTAGTCCTTAGTCCCCACTCACAGACACATGACAGAGTGAGATTACACAGAGGCATAGTTGAAAAAGGATTCAATATGAAGATGGGATGGACTAAAATGACCAGGTGCAGGTCTCAGTCAGAAAACCATACTGACCGACTCATTCTACATTTGACCAGCCCCTTTTCTACCCATTTCTGCCTGACTCCCCTTTGTTCTTCTCCAGTCCCCTTCTCCTGCACAGTCCTTCATCAGTTTGCACAGTCTCACTGGTCTCCCAACATCCTGGACCATCAGGTTTGCATCCCTGTCAGCTGCAAATTCCCTCTTTCTTGCAGCTCTTTGGTAGCCCATCAGTTACTGTGACTTACCAGGTTTGTTTCTTGTCTTTGTTTCCATTGTGTTTGCCTGTTAGCTTTCTGTCTCTGTATAGTTTGTTCATGGCTTCTTTTTCTTGCCATCCCCATTGACAAGTCCTCAATCAGGTAATCCTACTGAAATGAACATTCCCACGTTCCAGTACCCTTATCAATGAGCACGAATTACTAGGTTCATTACTGCCTCCCTTATCGTTTGTTAGTCAGGTTTGTGTCTCTGTGTCTTCTTGTTTATGGCTTCCTCCTTTAATTATTATTCCTTTTTGCTTTAAAATGTCCTTGAACAGAGAGCCTTAAGAGAGATGACTCTCCTTCCTTCCACATACCCTTCCAAAGAGCACATTTTAAAACTCGAATTGATGACAGATTGCTTGACTAAACAAGCTTCTGTTAGAAAAATATCTTGCTTAAAATATTGTTGGATGGTATTTTATGGTATTCTTCAGTGTACACATAAAGATAGGGAGCTTAAGTTTTAATCTGATGATCATTTCAGTTTTAAGAACTTTAATCACTGTGGTGAGGAGGAGTACGAACCCCCTTTTCTCATCTTTCATAGGATACCAAACCTAAAATTTGCAGGTAACATCAACCATCCTTTTCTCTGTCTTTTTCCTCTAAAAATAAAATGTTGTTAAAGTAAATGCAAAGCTTCTGTGCAGATCTGAGTAGGAGCTAAGAAGTGATAGGAGGAAGAAAGGGAAATCTCTTCAGCTGAGCTAAAGCAAGAGTCCAGAAAAGTACACAAGACATTTATTACATTGGAAAATCTCTAAAACTTTGCAGATATTAGGTCTGATGCTGTGTGTCTGACACTGACAGACAGAAATATACCACTGCCAAAGATAACACCTTCAGTAAACAATCTAAGCAAAGTGCAAAGGGATCCTAAAGGAATTAAGGTGCCTATAAAAGTCAGGAGAGCTTAGGTTACCTACTGTACACTGCTTGTTTTAAAGATACATTTTCTCCAGTTACTTCTACTTTATTTTTTTTATTTCAAGTGCTGTCACACTTACCTTCTGCAACTGAATTTGCATTTGTCACTTGCAGAGACAGTAGCATCTTCTAACCTATAGAAATGGGAGAAACACGTCTGCTCCCCAGCAAATGTGTCACATGACAGCAGTTCTTTCCTCTTTCATTATGTTCAAGACAGCAAATGCAGTCCCTGAGGAGTTGTGAAGAACAGAAGGGGGTCTTAAGATAATTGGTATATTTTTCAAAATCTGTTTATAGATCTAGAGAGAAGCACTTCTGGTGAAGAAAAAGGTGAGGTTATTGAATGATTTTAGTTCATTAGGCAAGCTGATGCACTTTAAAACAGGAAAGGTAGGGGAGCAAGGCAGAGAAAGAGAACTTTTCCTTTCATTCTTGTACTGTTCTTTAATGAAGCATTAGAGCTTCATTTGAGAATTTCATTCAATAACAGAACTAATACCAGGATTTATTCTTTCCACTTATTATAGAAATGGAGTGAACAATACTGGACAATTTTCTTGTCTTTGTTTAAACTAGTAATGTTAATTCTAGTGTCTGTTTTTACTTCTAGAACTTAAAAATACAAACACACACATCTGGTTTATTGATAAGCATGTACAGCAATAGATTAATCACAGTTGACATTGCTGTGTGTTATGATTCACTTTATGACTGTTTGGTGTACCATTAGCAGACAAAAAAAAATACAAGGGTGATTACAGAAAATACAAACTGCTGAACCATTTATAGTATAGGGGATACTATACGTAGCATACACTTCATCAGCAAGAACACAGAGCCAAGTCAGTGCCAGTTAATTGTCTCTGTCTCTCCTAATGTTTAAAGCCACTGATAGGCTAAAACCAAAACAGCATAGTAGTCTTATTTTGAAAACAAAACATCAGTCTCTGGTCTTCACAGAGAACTTGTTGAAGTATGGGCTGGATAAATAGACAGTGAGGTGGACTGAAAACTAGCTAAATGTCTGGTCCCAGAGGGTGGTGATCAGTGACATGAAGTGTAGTTGGATGCCAGTAACCAATGATGTACTCCAGCGGACAATATTTGTTTCAATCCTGTTCAATATTTTCTTTAGTGGTCTGGATGGTAGGGCAGAGTTTACGCTCAGCAAGTTTTCTGGTGATAAAAAAACAGAAGTGGCTGATACACTAGAGGGTTGTCCTACCATCCAGAGGGTCCTTGAGAAGCTGGAAAAATGAGGGGACAGGAACCTCATGCTGTTCAACACAGGGAAGTGCAAAGTCTTGCACCTTGCAAAGAATAACCCCATGCACCAGTGTACATGGGCGCTGCCTAGCTGGAAAGGAGCTTTGCAGAAAATACTTGGAGGGCCTGGTAGATACCAAGTTGGTCAACATGGTGTCCCTTGTGGCAAAGAAGGTTAACTATATCCTGAGCTGCATTAGGAGGCATGTTGCCAGCAGGTCAAGGAAAAGATCCCTCAACTATTGTGCCCTGTTCTGGGCTCCGCAGTACAAAAGAGAGAAGGAGCTACTAAAGGGAATTCAGCCAAGAGCCACTAAGATTGTTAAGGGACTCAGGCATCTCTTGAAACGAAGAGATTCACTCAACAGTCAGAATTCAGTATAACTGTTAAGCAGGTATTCTTTATTAGCAACGCTGGGCAGCACTGGGGATTGCTCTGCCATGAATGCTGCACCTACTAACAAAATGCTCTGACTAATATACACAGAAAGTATACATATTCATCACATATCCTGGAAAAGGCAGTCTTATGCTAACGGCTTCTCAGAATTCATTTACATAGTCTGAGCATACATAGTAAAAATAGAGTGAGGGTCTTCTCCCCCTGCCTTGGTGGTCCACATAGTCTTCCTCACACTGTCCACTAGTTGAACTTTAGGTTTCCTGTGTCCATATGTGGTCATGGAGTTAGATCATCTGTCCTTCGGCTCCTGCTTGTTTCAAGTTTGTTTAAACCGGCTTCCAGTCACTTATCTTGACGCTGGCATCTTCTCAGGCACTTGTCTTGCTTTTTTAGTCCCTGTTATCAGCAATGTACTCAGGGAGTTTACTAGACTGTCCAAGGCCTGTTTTATCTCCACTAGGCAAGGAGTTACATGTTTCAAAACATTTTACAAGTGGATAAAACTACACAGGGTAGTTAGGAAAAGGGTGTAAATTAAATTATATACATGGCAGTAAAAGATGGAAAAAATAAAAGCTAGTAAAATACAAGTGATAGTTAACGTTAAAACTAAACATCCTACTTTACAGGTTTCTATAGATTAACAAGGTCAGGAAGTCTTATAATTTCAAGTATACTTGCAGCAACTTCCCTTCACTCATGGAAGGAAAAGTTGAAAGCTGGGATGGTTCAACCTGAAAGAGAGGTCTGAGGAGGGATGTCATCCATGTGTACAGATGCCTGAAGGAAAGCTGTAAAAAACACAGAGCCAGACACTTCAGTGGTGCCTAGTGACAGGACCTGAGGCAGTCTGCACAAACTGAAACACAGGACATTCCTCCTGAACGTCAGAAAAATCTTTTATGCTGTGAGAGTGACTGAGCACTGGAACAAGTTGCCCAGAGAGGTTGTGGAGTCTCCATCCCTGGAGATCTTCAAAAGCTGTCTGGACACAGTTCTGGGCAATGTGCTGTAGAGTCCTGATTTCAGCCACGGTAGACTTAACTTTCCTTGGTCTGGGAGGGAGCACAGCTAGAGGGCCAGGCCCAAATTGGTCATTGGAGTATTCCATATCATGTGACATCATGCTCAGTGTATAAAGGAAGCGCATGCTCTCTCATTTCCCTTTTCCGGCGTGGTGTGGTGGGATCTTTGGTGCGGTTGGGATCATTGCTGGGGTCGGTCTCCGTACCAGTCACCAGGTGGTGAGCAACCACATTGTGTATTACCTGCTTGGACTTCCTATTGTTACTGTTGTTTTGTTACTATTACTAAACTGTGTTTTTTTATTCAACCTCAAATTCTCCTTTTTTTGTCCCTCCCCTATATCACTGGGGAGGGGGGCAGAAAGTAAGTGATTGGCTGTGTGGTGACTGACTACGGGCCGAGTTCAAACCATGACAGTCATTTTGGTGCCCAATGTGGGGCTGCTGATTGTTGAGATACTGACAGATTGGGTCATAATGTCTATTTCTTGGCTCCTTAAGAGTTTATCACCTCACTTGCTGTACATAGTCCCCATACTGCTGCTCACCACCCGTGAGAATTGAGTTAAGATTTTGTTTTTGCTGTACTGTGTAATGCTGATCTATGGCATGATGCAGTCATTGGTCCTGGGGTTATTTACAATTGTGTTCGAGAATTATGGGAATTTCAAATATCCTTGGAATGTTGACATTAACATGGACATCTTACTGATAAGAGCCAGTGTGTTCCTGCATGTGGTTCAGGCTTTGTTCAGGGTTAAAAAATTATTTAAGAGTATCACCTGGAGATCTATCCCAAGGTTGGAGAATTGTGAGTGGCTGGGGGTGTGGAATTTCACAGGCAAGTACCTAGAACAGTGGGTACCTCCAGTGTATTGGAACTTCACTCCCGAACAGGGTCATAATCCTGAAGAACTATTAAAATATTTGGAAAAAGTATGTTGTCAGCTGGGTAATTCCAGAGAGGCACAGCTCACTGCAACATGCTGGGGCCCAGGCCATGCCTCCTGATTGCTATTAAACACTATTCAGTACCCTCAAAACAAAGAGAAGGGCTCTGGATCTGGTAACACAAAAGACATTGCAACCACTCCAAAGTCCACAACAGAAACTGCAGCCACTACAACCCCAACTATAGGTGCTGCAGCTGAACCAGAGAACCAACCCATGAGGGTGTCAGTTGCTCCCATACATAAGAAGAAATATACAAGAAAATCCCCTCACAGTGTACAGGGTGACGATGAACGAGGGCCATCACAAGAACAGGAGGAGTAGGTAGAGCCAGCGATAGTCACCCGATCCTTATCCCTGAGTGAGCTGCAAGACATGCAGAAGTATTTCAGTTGCCATCCAGGTGAACACCTCGTTACCTGGCTGCTCCGATGCTGGGACAGCAGGGCCAGTAGTGTGGAATTTTGTTGTGGGAGTCTGCTATAGACCTACCAGCCAAAGCAGTGAGGTGGATGAAGCTTTCTATAAACAGTTGGGATAAATCTTGTGGTCACTTGCTGTTGTTCTTGTGGGGGAGTTTAACCTCCCAGGTATCTGCTGGAAATACAACACAGCAGAGAGGGAACAATCCAGGAGGTTCCTGGAATGTGTGGAAGATAACTTCCTCACACAGCTGGTGAGTGAGCCGACCAGGGGAGGTGCCCTTCTGGACCTGCTCCTTGTGAACAGGGAAGAGCTTATGGGGGAAGTAAAGGTTGGAGGCCGTCTAGGGTGCAGTGATCATGAGATGATTGAATTTTCGATCCTCGGAGAAACAAAGAGAGGGGTTAGTAAAACTGCCACCTTAGACTTTCGGAGGGCAAACTCTGACCTGTTCAAAAGACTGATTGACAAAATCCCTTGGGAGGCTGCCTTGAAGGATATGGGAGTTCAGGAAGGCTGGACATACTTCAAGAGAGAAGTCTTAAAGGCACAGGAGCAGGGGAAGGAGACCGGCCTGGCTAAACAGGGACCTTTGGCTGGATATCATGAATAAAAGGAGAATCTATGACCTTTGGAAGAGGGGGCAGGTCTCTTATAAAGACTATAAAGGTGTAGTGAAGCTATGCAGGGAGAACATTAGGAGAGCCAAAGCACAGCTGTTAAAGATAATAAAAAATGTTTCTATAAATTCATTAACAACAAAAGGAGGATTAGGGAAAATCTCCCTCCTTTATTGGATGCAGAAGGAAACATGGTAACAAAGGATGAGGAAAAGGCTGAGGTGCTTAACACCTACTTTGCCTCAGTCTTTAGCAGTGGAACTGGCTGTTCCCTGGACAACCAGCCTAACGAGCTAGGAGGTGGGGAGGGGAAGCAGAATGAGGTCATCCCAATTAAATAGGAAGTGGTCAGAGACCTGCTACACTGCTTGGATGCACACAAGTCTGTGGGACCGGATGGGTGTGGCAGGTGTACCACCCAATGAAAACAGGGCTTCTTGGCTGCTGAAGGGTAGCAGCCCCTGATTGCCTTTGTTCTCAGGGCTTCACGGTAATTGGGGCCTTTGGCCAATGGGAGCCGCTATTGACGACAGGTCAGATTCGGCCTGGGTATAAATGGAGTCCCCTGGGGGAGCCATTTGGAGCTCGTCCCTTGGAGCAGCACACTTCGGTCGAGGACTCTCCCCTTGGGTCAGGACACTGCCCAAGGGAACTCCTCGAGGCGCCTTGGGTTGGGACGCTGCCCTGAGCAGGTCCTCGAGGTTGAGAACTCTCACTTGTCAGGTGAGTGATAAAGCGTTTTGGGTTGCCATTAAACCCTAGGGAGTGGGGCTTTGTTCTGCATTTTGGGTTGCTGTCAAGCCCTATAGAGTTCTTTGTTCTGTGTTTTGGGTTGCCATTAAACCCTAGAAAGTTGTTCTGTTCTCCTCTCACAGACATTCGAACCTGTAATTTACAGAGAGCTAGTTAATTGTATTAATATTTTTTTTTTTTTTAATTTTTGTCAGTTGGTTGTTTATTTGAGAGCCTCCATAACAAATTGGTGTAGTCGGCAGGATGTTGATAGAGGAGTTATTACAGAAATATAGTTGTGCCCCTTCTCCCCCAGATGTACAGTGGGCGAAGAAGAAGTGGTTTGATCCGGTGGAAGTTGCGAGAAAGTTGGAACAAAGTTGGGGAAGTTGGTGGAATAGCGGAAGTGAAGGAAAAATGTGCACCATTTTAGGTGCCTGCTTGATTCAGGTGCAGGATTACTCTGTAGTAGTGGAGAGAGATGCCTTAGAGGAGCGGTTGGAAATCGATCATTTAAAGACAGAATTATTACGAGAAAAAGAGCGAAGGCAGTTATTAGAAAAAAAAAAAAAAAATATTCTGGCACAAGCAAAACAGCCCCCTAGTGTTGCTCAGATTCGAAAGTTAATTACCAGTGTAGATCTTGAGGAGTGGGATGGAGATATTTGGGGAGAGTCTGATGAAAGTGGCTCAGAGGAGATAGAGGAATTGGAGGAAAGAAATGTGTGACCTCTCATTAAAACAGAAAGGCATACAGGTCCACAAGGTGGGAACCCCTGAACCACCATCCGTACAACCCCCTGGATGGGACCTGAGCTTAGTGAATTTCAGGTTAAATATTCACATAAGCCAGGTGAAACTGAAACCGTGTATTTGTGGAGAGATTCTTTAACAGGGGGGGATCGAATTCTGTTGAGTGATGACGAGGCAGAAGGTTTCTGGAGTCCCGGAGTGTTTTTAAGTGATGGACCAGCGGGTAACCAGTCAATAACATCTTGAGTGGCTTGCTGGGCTGGGGGTGTGGACCCTAAGGAGAGGAGGGAACCTGTTACTATTAAAGGGACTGCCAGAGCTGGCGGACGGAGTACAAAAGGCAGCTGGCATTCAGGGGGCGGTGCGGAATACTGATTGCCACGCTGGTGGATCCCAGCCACCTTAGCCCTCTTACTAGAGGGATCCTGGATGCCTTAAACATACATGTCCAGTCCCTCAGAGAAAGGGTGCAAAGAGCTATTGAATGCAACCAGCGAAACCCCCCCAGCCTTCATGCACATGTGTTTAATGTGGGCAGAAGTGTTACATGATCTGGTTGCTTGTGGACGAGAAATGGGCTGGACTGACGCGGGTGGGGGTGAAGATAGAGGCCGGAGGGTTCAGCAAGTCAGTCAGGATAAGTCAGCTCGATTTTATGATTCACGAAGGAATCATCTTTGGCAGAAGGCATTGGCACTGGGGGTACCCCGGGCAATATTACATGGGCAATCTACTGGTAACATCTCGAAGCTGTTGCAGTTGCTGGAGAGCAGAACTCGAGAACAAAGGAAAAATATTAGGATTTGATGTTTTGGCAGGTAAACAGTCGTGTTTACCACATGACAGTGTGGAGTTTTGGAGTTAGGGGGACAGAAGTTACCTGTGTCTCTCAATATCCATTGCCAACTGCTGCCAACAGGGTATTTTTGAGGTGATTAATGATACTGAAAAAGATTATAAATCGTACACATTCCCCTTAGAATTCTCTGGTGTGGCCAGTCCCAAACCAAACAAAAGGTAGCAATTAACAGTTGATTATGGGTGGCTGAATGCCCATCCAGGCCTTTTGTCAGCTGCAGGGCCTGGCTGGGCTGGGGCAGCCCTGCAGGAGCGGCCCACAAGGTCTGGGACTGGCTTTTTGTGGTTCCTTTGTCAGAAGCAGAGATGGCTTTGCTCCCACGTAGGACAGCGTGCAGTTTACATTTGCATGTCCTGTCCGGGGTATTGGCACTTGCTGACAGTTGCTCAAAAGCTCGCTAAAACCACGCCTGGAGAAGGGGTTAAGAGCTCCCCTTCCTGTGGGAGTCGGACAGTGAGAAACTGTGAGGAAGTGCTATGTGCAGTTAGATCATTATTGCCACACACAGCAGACAGAGAAGGAAACACCCAAATCAATTTAATCAAGTAGCAGGAGCCACTTTACTGCCAGGGTGGTCCAGGAGTGGGCACACAAGGAATACAGTGGGTTTGTACACCCCATACTACCCTCAAGCTAATGGCATAGTTGAGCCAATTAATGGCTTGATCAAGAGACATGCCAATGTTTCACGACCTAACTGGGATATAAGGTTGGCACAAGTGGTTTTTATTGTTAATAACCGCTGGAGACATTATGTGAACCCAAAATACGAGCATTTTGTCCTGCAGGATTATCAGTTGATGATGCTCCTATGTTTGACAATCATAAGGGCCAGTTCCCCCTGAAAATATATGCAGGCCAACCTGTCATGGTGAAGTTGCCCTCAGTTGGCATTGTGTCTTCTATGACCTTGGTAAAATCTAGGGGGTTTACATGCCGGGGAGGCCTTAGATAAAGGTGGAAAAACTCATCAAATCAGTGCCTGATGGATAATCCCTGATTTCTAACTTGATGCCCGGGTTCTGATCTGAGGCCTAGTTCTGGGTTTTTTTGTTAGGATCTTGGAGGAACAGATGACTTTGACACCCTGATTGGCAATGATGATCCATATGGACAATCAAGACTCAGACGACAACGTGGTGGCGAATGAATCTTGTGCAATTGGCAGTGTTCAGAAGAATGTGATTGAACTTGGTGCTATTGTGTTAATGTCACTTTAGGTCACCAAATGAAGAAAGTGACAATAGACTTGAGGAGGCAATTGTTGCTATATTAAGGATTAATTGATTAATTGGATATGTTTGAATCTTCCTTGTCAGAATGGTTAATCAGCTTCCTTCAATTTTGAGTGTAATACATTGTATGGTTGGAGGGTTGGTTTTTTTAAGATTTGATTGTGTAATCATCTAGGAATGACAATCCACGAGTATGGAGACTCACCAGGACCACACTCCCTTTTAACTTTGGAGACAAGAGGTGACTGCACCACCACTTCAAGGAAACCAGCCGAATCATGACTGTAGTCATGGGGTGGATTGTGGCAGGTGTACCACCCAATGAAAACAGGGCTTCTTGGCTGCTGAAGGGTAGAAGCCCCTGATTGCCTTTTTTCTCAGGGCTTCACGGTAATTGGGGCCTTGGGCCAATGGGAGCCGCTATTGACGACAGGTCAGATTCGGCCTGGGTATAAATGGAGTCCCCTGGGGGAGCCATTTGGAGCTCGTCCCCTGGAGCTGCACGCTGCAGTCGAGGACTCTCCCCTTGGGTCGGGACGCTGCCCAAGGAAACTCCTTGAGGGGCCTTGGGTTGGGACGCTGCCCTGAGCAGGTCCTCGAAGTTGAGAACCCTCACTTGTCAGGTGAGTGATAAAGTGTTTTGCGTTGCCGTTAAACCCTAGGGAGTGGCACTTTTTTCTGCATTTTGGGTTGCCATTAAGCCCTATAGAGTTCTTTGTTCTGTGTTTTGGGTTGCCATTAAACCCTAGAAAGTTGTTCTGTTCTCCTCTCACAGACATTCGAACCTGTAATTTACAGAGAGCTAGTTAATTGTGTTAATAATGATTTTTTAATTTTTGGCGGTTGGTTGTTTATTTGAGAGCCTCCATAACAAAGGGTACTGAAAGAGTTGGCAGATGTGCTCACCAAGCCGCTTTCCATGATTTACCTGAAGTCATGGCTAACTGGGGAGGTCCCATTGGACTGGAGGGTAGCAAATGTAACACCCATCTACAAAAGAGGCAGAAAGGACGATCCAGGAAACTATAGACCTGTCAGTCTGACCTCTGTGCCAGGGAATGTCACGGAGAAGATCATCTTGAGTGCCATTAAAAGTCATATAATGGACAGCCAGGGGATCAGGCCTAGTCAGCATGGGTTTATGAAAGGCAGGTCCTGCCTGACAAACCTGATCTCCTTCTATGACAAGATGACCTGATTACTGGACAAGGGAAAGGCTGTGGATATTATCTACCTGGATTTTCGAAAAGCATTCAACACAGTTCCCCATGGAATTCTCATAGGAAAACTGGCTGCCCATGGCCTGGATGAGCGAACGGTCTGCTGGATCAAGCACTGGCTGGATGGACGGTCCCAGAGAGTGGTGGTCAATGAGCTAAATCCAGCTGGCGGCCGGTCACAAGTGGTGTTCCTCAGGGCTCGGTGTTGGGACTATTTCTGTTCAACATCTTTACTGATGATCTTGATAAGCACATAGAGTGTATCATCAGTAAGTTCGCAGATGACACCAAGTTAAGCAGGAGTGTTGATGTGCATGAGGATAGGGAGGCTCTAGAGAGAGACTTGGATAGATTGGATTGGTGGGCCAACATTAATGGGATGAGCTTCAACAAGGCCAAGTGCCAGGTCCCGCACTTGGGCCACAACAACCCCATGCATCACTACAGGCTTGGGGAGGTGTGGCTGGAGAGCTGTCTGGAAGAAAAGGATCTGGGGGTTCTAATTGACAAGCAGCTGAACATGAGCCAGCAGAGTGCCCAGGTGGCCAAGAAAGCCAACAGCATCCTGGCTTGTATCAGAAATAGTGTGACCAGCAGAAGTAGAGAGGTGATAGTCCCCCTGTACTCTGCACTGGTGAGGTCACACCTGGAGTATTGTGTCCAGTTTTGGGCACCTCAATACGAGGGAGATATCGAGGTGCTGGAACGAGTGCAGAGAAGGGTAACAAAGCTGGTGAAGGGCCTGGAGAACAAATCCTATGAGGAGCGATTGAAGGAGCTGGGACTGTTTAGTTTGAGGAAGAGAAGGCTGAGGGGAGACCTCATCACTCTCTACAGCTACCTGAAAGGACATTGTAGAGAGGTTGGTGCTGGTCTCTTCTCACAGGTAATTAGCTAGAACAAGGGGGAACAGCTTTAAACTGTAACAGGGGAGGTTTAGACTGAACATTAGGAAAACGTTTTTCACAGAAAGAGTGGTCAGACAGTGGAATTGATACACAGAAATGATTACTTGTTTTGAGACTTATTTACTTACAGCAAACTGCTTAGCAACTTATTTACTTATAGTAACTTACAGTATTACTTACAGTATTTTTGAATATTGCTAAGAATCCTGCTTGCCCAGACTGTTCTGTGGAATTTTACCAAGGGCTACTGTGTTCATCAAAACAAAGCAGTTTACTGTGAAAATCTACCAAGAACTGCAGTGTTAAGCAAAATATCATGTTTTCGTCCTTGGGAAACAGATGTGCTCTAACTAGTTGGGTCTTGGTAACGAGTAAAGATAGCCATATACGGATGGTAGAAGATCCATTGGTTCTATTAGATAAGATAGAATGAGTAAACTGACTGAAAACACTCTTGTTATTCAAGAAATTGGCCAAGAGAATCTGCGCATGCTCCGGGGAAAAGTACAAGGTGAGAAAGACTACGAGCCTTCTCCCAAAGACTCCTGAAGATAACAACCAGGAGGCAATGTGCAGGTGCAAAGATAACATAAACTGCTGACACCAGCCTTTTAAAACTAACCCAGCCTTACTCATGCATATGTATGTTTGTGTTATGTAATCCAATGAATATGTATATCCACACTCTATAAATTTTTGGTAAAATGTGCTGGTGGTGTGCAAGCTTTGTGGAGAAATCCCCTTGCAGCCCAGCGCTGGAATAAACATACCTGCTTTATAACTCTCTGAGTTGTAGAGTCTGTTTCCGCAAATCAATGGTTTACTAAGAGCCAGATGGTACGCGACTACCCACAGATCCAGATGATGTTCAATGCACTCTGTCCATGTGGCAGAAGTTTGTACGGAACACACCATCACAATATGCCAATGCATTAGCAGTAATGGACTGGAGAGATGAAGAGGGACCAAACAGTGTATGAATTGGTTCACTGACTACGACAACATGAAGAAAATATCTCTTCCTCCCTCGTCACTGCTGTGGAGGAATTATATCAAGAATTCCAGCAGTTTAAATAAGACATGTCCTACTCCCCACCTGCACAGATAAGGATCTTGGCTATTAGGAGCAGTTGTGTCCCTACTTGAGAGAACCAGTACTCACCACGGGGGAAGCTGTGGCATCATCTGAGTGACTATGGAGAAGACATGAAGAAATGGGATGGAAAACCTACTTACCTCCTAGAAGAGTGGGTACATGAGTTGGAAGAACAACTGCAAAACGTGGTTCTTTTAGGAGAAATGCTGCTCTGGTTTCCAGTGATGAAATGCCCAAAGAGAGCAGAAAGGTTGACTTTGCTCACTATCCTATGAGAAGAACTTCTGATTTGTATTCACAAGAAGTGAGTGATCAACATGAGGCTGAAACCCGTGCACACCACACTAACCCATTTGTCGTTAGCGGGTATTATGACCAACATCAGAGGGGCCCTGCCTCCAGCCGGAGGGAGGACAGGGACAACCGAGTTTATTGGACCATGTGGTTTCGATGGCCTGGCACATCTGACCCCCAGCAGTATAAGGCTTTAGTGGACACTGGTGCTCAATGCTCCCTAATGCCATCAAATTTTAAAGGAGCAGAACCCATTTGTATTCCAGGAGTGACAGGAGGGTCTCAACAGTTGGCTGCATTGGAGGCTGAAGTGAGTCTAACTGGAAAAGAGTGGGAAAAACACCCCATTGTGACTGGTCCAGAAGCTTCATGTGTTTTGTTATAGATTATCTCAGGAGAGGATATTTTAAGGACCCAAAAGTGTATTGGTGGGCTTTTGATATAGCTGCCTTGGAAACAGGAAGTTAAACATCTGTCTGTGTTACCTGGTCTCTCAGAGGATCCTTCTGTTGTGGGATTGCTGAGGGTCAAAGAACAATGGGTGCCAATCGCCACTACAGTTGTCACTGTGAGAGACTGGAGTGTCAGGTGATTGTCTCAAAGCTAGCTTGCATGTGCTTTGAGTCAGAGGGTGGTGTCACTAATGTTTCAAACATTCATCAAGGACCAGCTGTGGCCTTTGTAATTAATGTCACCCAAGGAAGCAGGAGAGTATTGAAAGATGCACCCTCCCACTCCCTTGCAGTTGTATTGGCAAACTTCTTAGATAAGCCTCAGAGAGGTGGACTGAGTGAAACCAGGTGTTTCTCATTGAGACAAGGATCGCTGATCACCGGCTCCATTGTATAAGCTCAATACTTTGTGGCTCTATTGTGTACGCCAGATGTCACGCATACCTTGATAACGACTTTGAGACTTCACCAGTGAGGATGTGATAAGAACTGATAAGAGTTGATAATTTTTGTCCCAGAAGACAGATGATTGTTCAAGAAGCATGAAGTCAGCAGATCTGTGAGAACTGAGGCAAAACCAAAGGTGGGGCAGGGCTAGCACTACCACTGACTCAATTGTTCATGGAAACGAGATTGTGGAATACCTGTCTCTCTTTGTCTAGTGTGCAAATCAGATGATAAAATGAGCTTAAAAGGCAAACCAGTCTGGGCTGCCGAATTATGGCAAGATATTGCTTCTCTGGTAGAGAATCTGTTTGTGGAAGTACGCCATGTAGACGCTCATGTACTCAAGAGCTGGGCCACTGAAGAACATCAGAAAAACCAACAGGTCAATCAAGCTGCTAAGATCAAGGTGTCTCAAGTAGATTGGGACTGGCAACATAAGGGTGAACAATTTATGGCTCGCTGGCCCCATGAGTCCTCAGGCCATCAGGGAAGAGATGCAACGTATAGATGGGCTCATGACCGAGGCGTGGACTTAACTATGGATGTTATTGCACAAGTAATCCATCAATGTGAGACATGTGCTACCATCAAGCAAGCCAAACTGTTAAAGTCCATTTGATATGGAAAACAACGGTTAAATTATAAATATGGGGAGGCCTGGCAGATTGATTATATCACGCTCCCACAAACTCAGCATGGCAAACACTATGTGCTTACAATGGTGGAAGCAGCCACCGGATGGCTGGAAACTTATGCCGTGTCCCATGCCACTGCCTGGAACACTATTTTGGGCCTTGAGAAGCAAGGTGTGTGGCTGCATGGCACGCCAGAAAGTACTGAGCCAGATAATGGGATGCATTTCTGAAACAACTTCATAGACACTTGAGCCAAAGAACATGACATTGAGTGGATGTATCACATTCCCTACCATGCACCAGCCTCTGGAAAAATGAGAGATACAATGGATTGCTAAAAACTACAATGTGATTTGCGGAAAACAGACTCTACAACTCGAATAGAGTTATAGAGCAGGTATGTTTACTCCGGCCGGGGTCCAAGGGGATTTCTCCACAAAGCTTGCACACCCACCGCACATTTTACTAAAAATTTGTAGAGTGTGGATATGCATATCCATTGGATTACATAACACAAACATACATATGCATGAGTAAGATTGGGTTAGTTCGAAAGGCTGATGTCAACAGTTTATTTTATCTTTGCACCTGCGCATTCCCTCCTGGTCGTTGTCTTCAGGGATCTTTGGGAGGAAGGCTCGTAGTCTTTCTCTTGTTTTTTTCCCCGGAGCATGCGCAGATTCTCTTGGCCAATTTCTTGAACAACAAAAATGTTTTTCAGCCGGTTTACTCATCTTATCTTATTTAAGGGAACCAATGGAACTTCTACCGTCCGTATATGGCTATCTTTACTTATTACCAAGGCCCAACTAGTTAGAGCACACCTGTTCCTCAAGGACGAAAACATGATATTTTGCTGAACACTGCAGTTCTTGGTAGATTTTCACAGTAAATGGCTTTGTTTTGATGAACACAGTAGCCCTTGGTAAAATTCCACAGAACAGTCTGGGCAAGCAGGATTCTTAGCAATATTAAAAAAATACTGTAAGTAATACTATAACTTGCTAGAAGTAAGTAAATGAGTTGCTAAGCAGTTTTCTATTAGTAAATAAGTCTTAAAACAAGTAATCATTTCTCTGTATCAACTGAGAGCAATGGGTGGTGGAACTTTCAAACACTGGGACGTGCATTTAGCAAAAGCCACCTGGTTAGTCAATACCAGAGGATCTGCCAAGCAAGCTGGCCCTGCTCAATCAAACCTCCTACATACTGTGGATGGGGATAAATCCCCTGTAGTGCTCATTAAAAACATGCTGGGGAAGACGTGAAAACTTCACTCTACAGTCAGAAAGTATAACTGTTCAGCAGGTATTCTTTATTCGCAGCGCTGGGCAGCACTGGGGATTGCTCCACCACAAGTGCCACACTTACTAACAAAACACTCTGACTAATATACACAAAAAGCATACATATGCATTAGATTTCTTAGAAAAGCAGTCTTATGCTAATGGGTTCTTAGAATTCATTTACGTAGTCTGAGCATGCGTAGTAAAAATAGAGTGAGGGTCTTCTCCCCTCCTTAGGGGTCCACATAGCCTTTCTGACACTGTCCGTTAGTGAACTTTAGATTTCTTGTGTCCATACATGGTCATAGAGTTACATCATCCGTCCTTCAGCTCCTGTTTGTTCCAAGGAGGTGAGTTTACACCAGCTTTCAGTCACTTATCTTGGCACTGGCGTCTTCTTAGGCACCTGTTTTCTTTAGGTTCCTGGTATTAGGGATGTACTCAGGGAGTTTTTCAGACTGTCCAAGGTCTGTCCTATCTTTACGAGGCAAGGAGTTAAAGGTTTTAAAACATCTTATAAGTGGGTAATGACTACAGAGGGTAGTTAGGAAAAAGTATAAATGAAATTATATACATTACAGCAAAATACAGGAAAAATACAGGAAAAATAAAAGCTAGTAAAACACAGGTGATGTCTAACGTTAAAACTAAATGTCTTATTTTACAGGTCCCTGTACATTAGCAATTTCTAGTATAATTGTAGCAGCTTCCCTTCAAGATAGTCTGGGTTATTCCTGCATTGGGCAAAGATAAACCCATGTGTAGGATTCCTTTTGCCCAAGGACCTGGGTGCACTTGGTGGGTAATGCAGAAGAATGGAGAAGTCCAGTATGTGCCTCCGGGAGATTTGATTTTAGGTGACAATAGCCAATGAATCGAACTGTCAGATAACCCTATTATTGCAATTGGTGCCCCGCAACATCCTCCTGCTGCATCTGAAACCTCCTGCTCCACTGAGCCAATTCTGCCTCGTTCCTCCAGCCCTAAAGACTCTCATGACAGATGGAACCCAAAGTTATGGACTAAATGAAGTTAGTAGACATTTTGGATGGACAGCCCGTAGACTAAGGGAATGATATCTGTGAGAACCGGGAAAAGGGGTGTTGATTCCTTAGACTGTATTTGGAACCTGAGTATAATGTAAATGGTATGGAATAAGGGGTGGAGTCTGTCGTGGTTTCAGCCAGGATAGAGTTAACTTTCCTTGGGCTGAGAGGGAGCACAGCTAGAGGGACGGGCCCATATTGATCATTGGAATATTCCATATCATGTGACATCATGCTCAGTATATAAAGGAGGTGCATGCTCTCTCATTTCCCTTTTCCGGCGTGGTGTGGTGGGATCTTTGGTGCGGTTGCGATCGTTGCTGGGGTTGGACTGTGTACCAGTCACCAGGTGGTTAGCAACCACATTGTGTATTACCTGCTTGGACTTCCTATTCTTACTGTTGTTTTGTTACTATTACTAAACTGTGTTTTTTTATTCAACCTCAAATTCTCCTTTTTTTTTCCCCCTCCCCCATTTCACCAGGGAGGGGGAGGGAAATAAGCAACTGGCTTTGTGGTAATTGGCTACTGTCCCAATCCAATGTCGGGGGAGTTTTCGATATAATCCCAAGAGCGAGATTAAGACACAAACAAGGTCAAATGCCATATACCCAAAGCAGGTTTTTATTATTAAAAAAAAACAGTGAGGAGGGGTAGCAATAGGACAGAATGGAAGTAAAAGACGGAAATAAAAGAAGGATGTGGTATAGGACTACAAGAACAGTCACCACCATGGATCCAGCGGCGTCCTGTTGGTCCTCAGTCTTCAATTCTTCGGTAGTGGGTTCCCACAGGTTTTGTTGCATCTGGCTTCAGGGCAGGAACATTTGCCTCTTGTCAGTTCACTGGCAATGCAGGCATGGGGTCTGGCCTACACAATAGAGCCACAAATGGCTACAGGATGGGGCCAACTCAGCACACCTCTGCCCCTTGGAGGCTTGTCTAAAGAGTCCGACAATGCAACTGCAAAGAAGTCGGGGGGTGCATCCTTCAATACACTCCCCAGACCAATTCACAGGCCGCAGCAGCTTCTCTTGGAGGTTTGCACAGACACAAGCAAGCTTTGAGACAGTCATATGACATTTCAGTCTCTCACAGCTACCAGCAAAGTTCAAACCACGACAGTGAACCTGATTTAGCAGGCATGTTGGACCAGATGACCTCCAGGTGTCCCTTCCAATCTCAACTATTCTGTGATTCTGGCTTGAAAAGAAGTGTCTGCTCTATTGCAATGGGAGGATATCTGTGATTGGTTCTGGTTTTGCTCTATGTATTTTTTACTTCTTTTTGCTTATGTATGCACAGCAATAAGAAAATCAGGTATGCAAAAATTTGGGGTTTCTCCATTATAATACCTAAGATATGTAGTGAGATTTATAGAAATTTGAATAAAGAGACAATCAGGGAGGAGATTCAAAAGCTGAAATGAATTTAAATTGTATCTATCAGGCATCTTCTGTGTGGTTTCTCCTTTCTGAGTGATTGTCATGCTGCTATGCAATGTTAAAAGATGTAGGATGGAAGTTGCCCTAGTAGTTAATGAGAACTATGATGATAAATACCAGTCTTAAAGTAAGGTCTGAAAATGAATGAAATATTTTCATCACAGAAAAGAAGATAAATAAGGGTTTGCTGCTGAAGTTAATGAATCTGCCAGTTAAGCCACAGACCTTTTTGGTAAGTTTAAAAGCAAGTAACCTCATTAAAAAGTTAAATTAAAAGAAAAAAGCCTTCTATTAATAAAATTATATTGGAATTACGTGGGAAAGTTTTGGTAAAGGGGGCTAGGGAGAGCTGCAGGGGTGACCTCTGTGAGAAGAGACCACCAGTTTCCTCATGCTGGACACAGCCAATTCCAGCTGGCTCAGGAAAGGACCCACCACAAGACACAGCTGAGCCCAACTTCAAAGCTGATAGTGCCTCTCGGAAAACATCTTTAAGAAAGGTTAAAAAACATTACAAAGGAGTTGTGAGACAGAGTGAGAAAAAGTGTCAGACAAACAACCCTGCAGACACCAATGTCAGAGAAGGAGGGGTAGGACATGCTACAGGCACCAGACCAGAAGTTCCCCTGCAGTCCATGGAGGAGACCAAGATGAATCAGGTGCCCCTCCCTAGCACGTGGAGAGGACCCCAGTGAACAGTTAGTCCATGCACCCTGTGAAAAGGACCATGCCAAAGCAGATATCCACACTGCAGCCCATGGAGGACCCCAGGATGCAACAGGTGGACCTGCCCTGAGGGAAGATGCAGTCTATGGAAAGCCCACACAGGAGCAGGCTCCTGGCAGGAGCTGTGGCTTGTGGAGAGGTGCCCATGTAGGAGCAAGTTTTCTGGCAGAAATTGGGGCCTCTGGGGGGTCCACACTGGAGTAGTCTATTCCTGAAGGACTGTAGCCTGTGGAAATGACCTATGTTAGAACAGTTGTTTTTTTTCTCATTATCCAAATCTATTTTGAAATTGGCAGTAAATTAAATTAACTAGTAAATTAAATTAATTTTGCCCAAGTTATTTTGCCTGTGACAATAACTGGTAAGTGATGTCCCTGTCTTTATCTTGACCCATGAGCTTTTTCATCTTATTTTGTCCGACTGTCCTGTTGAGGAAAGGGAGTGAGAAAGCAGCTGGATGGGAGTCTGGCAGCCAGCCAAGGTCAACCCACTACAAATTGTTTGGTGACTGTACGATAATTCATAAATCTTGGTCCTTTCATGAATGATACAATTATCTACTATAGTCTGTTGTCTTTTATGACATATGCTACTCATTTATTTCATTACCAGGCAATGGTCCTGGTCTTCTTTTTATTTTTATATTGAATAGGTCAAATATTACCCAAACTGAGTGTGATGAAGTCTGTCAGGAATAGCTAATAGAGTCTGCTGTTGCTAACAATTCTGTGCATTGAATCAAACCAATATTTGATGTTTTTGACAAACTAGGGCATTTTCAGTGTGGCACTCAGCAGATCTCTTATTTTTATTTAGTAGTTTGTGTTATTAGACAATTCACTTTGCATTGATCATTACACATAACTTAGCTAGACATCTTTCAACAGAAGATGACTTTGTATGGACAGTGAATTGAACAATTTCTTCATACATGTTGATCAGAAGAAGAAAACGTTGATACACCATCAAATAGGAGGAGACATTACTAACACCTGAGACTGACATGCCGTTGGTAAAGACTTTTATATTGAAAACAATCTGTTGCCATCTCATAAGAGTGCTTATAGAAAACTAAGAAATTTGTAACAGGATAATTGGCAAAGCTGTTAATTTTCTAACATGGATCTTGAACAAGATCCTAATCACCACTTATTTCTATGCAAATTATAAAAGGAGTTATGAATCATCTTAGTGAAAAACAGACTTAGTCACACTCTGCTAGTTTTTCATCAGTCACAATGGAGATGAACTCATCCCATAAATCAATGAATTCTCCTCTCTCTCTCTCTCTCTCTTTTTTTTGTATAATCTATTCTGAGATTCATTAATTATTTAGAATTAAACCCTTCTATCAAGTCATCCTGTTACAATTTTTTGTCTCTCAAATATCTAGTGGTCTTGTTGCATTTATATAATGGCAAAGGTAGCTGGTAGCTAGAAACAAGATTAAAAATGTCTTTCCCTTTCACTGTACCTAAGATTATCTGGAGTAACTCACAGTATAAAGGAGCAGTTAGAACTCTAAACATCTGCACAGGGTAGGGTATTACATTTCCTGAATTCAGGATTATTATTTCTAACAATCCAGTCTCTATGAAGGAGAAATTGTTTAGAGAGCCTGCAACTCCTGAGCACTACCCTCATCTCTCATTATCTTATTCTGCATTTTCAGACCACTCATGTTAACTTCTCTAATATTCCCATTCAGTAACATGAGTGGTAACATTTTGTAATGTCCTATATGAGTATTAAATATAATTACTACTAAACTACTTGGTTTACTTGTGTTTCCATAGCTTCTCATGTTGATTGTAATAAGTTGTGAAGTTTGGTGCCTTTTTATGAAGAGAGAAACCATCAATAATTTATATAATCTCAAAATTTAATACAATACCCTTTTTCCTGACAGCAGCATCCTATCTCTTCTTTCAGATCATTAAAACATTAAACTACAAATTGCATAATATGTCTCTATTTGAAGAGATGGCATAACAGTCTTTGCATTGTAAATTAGAATTTTCTAATAGAAAGAGAAGTGGAAGATGTTAATACTTCAAAGCAATTACATTTGGTATCACCTAATTTTGAAGACTTTGAAGTCTCATTGGATTCATCTGTTTCAGTTGATAACTTCACAAAAAATTCCCTTGTCTTGTTCTTGATGACACTGAATAATGGGTTAGATAGTTCTGTGTGATATAGTAAGATTAGTATGGAGTACAGTTTTGTTAGTCTACTTGGAAAAAAGAAAATGAACTTGGGAGTTCACGTAGAGTTTGACTATGAACTTTAGTGTAATAACAGAGATATGATATTCATATAGATATGATATAGAGATATTTTGTGGGTTATATTATGCATCAGTGTGAATGTAGAAAATAAGTCTAGCCACAGGAGTTGATAAAGAAATATTTTCGTAATTTTTTTTAACAATCAGGCCAGAATTTTAACTCTTCTTACCTGATTTACAGTCATCAGTTTCTCTTAGGACTAATGATGCCTGTGTTTCCCATGCCATTTTGATTACAGTTTCATTCTGGACCTAAAAAATCCATGAGATTATGAGATAAATGGTAATTTTCTAAGAAAAAATATCCATTTTTGATTCTTAATGACCAAATCAAGCCTGCCTTTTTTATGAGATACGAGATTGCAACCAACTGGCAAAGCAGCAAGATGCCATGGAGATCCTGAGCAGAAGCCCACTGTACATGGAGGATCTGGTGGCCCACACAACAGCTAACCTGCCCAGGCACAGGTCTGCTGTGCTGTCCTTCATGTCTAGCATGGCCCTCAGGATGTGTTGTGTTGCACAGATCTCGTGACTGCAAGGAAAGCTCCAGCAGCTGGTGGTAACAGATGAGCCTGCAGGCAGCTCCCACTTAGTACCAGCAGTTATTGCCACCTGTGTGGCCTTGTCTTTACCTAAAAGTTCAGCTAGAATTTCTGCATGAAAATCCTCAGTGTTTGGCAGTGGAAATGATGAATAAAGATTTTTTTCTTTTTAGTGAATGATCAAAATGGGATACTCTACCACAGACAGGAGCTGCACTGTGTGCTCTGTCCTGATTAGAGTCACATTTGATGCTGCACTTCTCAAGATTCCCAACATCTGAGAAATGTAAGATTACCTACACTATCATCTCTTTCTGTGTAGTGTTATCTTTAATAAATGGTATTTGAATTTGTACTTTACAGAGTCTGCCTGCCTTTCTTACTGGGATCATAACAAACCAGCATGTCCTGGTGTAAAGCATGCAAAGGTGTTGCTCAGAGGTGATAAAGTGCAAACTGTAGTGTCTTTGGAGGGAAGATAGGAAGCAGTTGCAGCTAAGTTGCATAAGCAAGTCTCCAGTAATGAAAAAACAAATCAGTAGCCTAGAGGGAAAATTAAATATGTAAGAGAAATTTGTACTCTTTCAAATATGGGTATGAAATATACAACGATTATGAATAGCAAATGAAATCTAGAATATAAATGTAAATACTCTGGATAACTATGCAAGAAGAAATTCAGACTAAATTTTCTGTGTTGCATAGACTGCAATCTCTAATGCATAGTTGCCTCACCTGAATCAGAAAGGTGCCTTTGAAGAGGATGAATGGTAACAGGGTACTAAGAGGGAAAGACACCTGTGATCCAGTTAGTACATCTGAGAACTTGTGAGCCTGTTGGAATTAAATGTAAAGACTGCCGTGTATTCGTGAGAAATATTATAACAATGTAAACCTAAACTGGAAGCAAGAAATCTGCAGTAGTACTATGCATTTGAGTGAAAAAAGGTTATTCTTTCTTTTCCAAGATAAGAAAACTTAAAATCAATATTCATACTCTGTATTTTTTTATTTATTTCAAACTTAAGTAGTTACCTTTCCTGTCCACTGCACCCCAGTTATCCCTACAGGAGAGCTATCAATTTACAAACATATGTGGTGTGGTTGTTGCTACAGGAAAGCTATGAATTTACAGACATATATGGTGTGGGGATGCCAAGAAAATTATTCCCCTTCTACTTTCTCACCCTGGGATATTTCCCCTTCTATGAAGTAAAATGAAACAAAGTAAAGGTGAAAACTTTCTTATTGAAGGTTGTGCTCACTGCGTGGTCCAAAGAGACTTTTTAAAATGTTTATATTCTGCACTTGTCAAAGAGTGGAAGTGTCCTGTACTCAACACTTTCTGTAGAGCTTCAAAACTTCTAATGCTAGTGTGAATCTGGCCATAGTTATTTGTTAAAGTGACACTTATTGCAGAGGAACATCTGCCAGACCAGATATTAATTAATATGCATTGTCCAAAACATCTCAGATAATAACTGAATCTTGACTATGACGAGTTTTCACACTGCTTTTATTGTTAAGGGAAAGACTTTTGTGTTACCCATGATATTCATGTGAATCATAACTTTTAATGGCTTTTGAGAAGGAGAGGAGAAGAAGCAGAAAATGCATAACAATCAGCAGTGAAAGATGGGAGAAATAATCTGAACTGTGTTCTATCTTTCAAAAATTCTATTTGTTCGTTCTAGAGAGGAGGAGGTGAGCATTTTCATTTTCTCAGGTAAAGAGCCATAGCTTCCCTTTTATATAGTTAAGCTTGAGTATTTCAAAACTGAGTGAGGTTAATGGAATTTTTTTCTGTTACTTTCTTGGACACATTTGTCTTTTTCCTAACCTTATAAGTACTAAAATATTAAGACACGGAAATCCTGCTGTTTGTTTTATATGCACAAATGAGTGAGATGTTTGGATTTATTTTTTTTTTCTCCTTAGGTTAGTGGGTATGGGATAAGTAAAGGCTTCAGGAGGTAAATAAACAGTTTTAGAATTAGTAATTGTTTTATTATATATTAAATGCCTACAGATTACAAATTACCTAAATTTTTTATTATGAAACTCAAAGACACTGATCAAGACTGTGTTTTCTATCTATTCAACTAACAGCTAAATGAACACACATATACATAATGACAAATAGAATTATTTTCAGGAAGTAGGTCCTGAAAGCTGGAGATACAGATGAAGACAGAGCTATTAAAACTCTCTTGAAAATACACCATTTTTAAAATTTTACATAAATGAATTGTCTTTTCATTGCTGGTTTTTTTCTCCAGATTGGTTTGTTTTTTTGTTTGTTTTTTTTTTCTTTTTTTCTTCAAACTAAGAGTTGCAGTAATTAAAATACCTCTTAATTTGTATCTGTTCAATGATAAATTTGCAGTTTTTTCTTCTGGATATAGTTACCTACAACTTTGTGGTCCCCATCCAAGACCATTCTCCACACATTAAGAACAGTTACATCTTTAAGAAACAGAATGGAAGCTGCTTCTTAAATGGTGTTTAACACAATAGCACATTACAGTGCTGCTCCAGAAACTCAGTTCCAGTGAATTACTGGTAGGAGAGTATGGCTTACAGTTTGCCCTTAAAATATTACTACTGTCTGATACATTGACTCTTTACCTAACTACCTAAAATGAATGTATTAAACAACTGAAACTGATACTGTTAATTTCAGTGATCTGATTAATGATGACAGCGTTCTTGGTTGTCCCCATTTATAGGAACAGAGTTTGTATTTCTGGTTCATCCAGTTGGACTTTTTCCAGTGTCTGGACTGAGTTTAACACTGCCTGACAAAATAAAGGTCAAGAGGGATGAGACTGTTGACTATGGATATATCAGGCTGTAGACAGCAGCAGTGGAAAAAATCTGTATAAGATCTGTGTAAGATGATGGTCAGCTTTGGCACAACTACAAATGGGTACAGCTCCCATAAATAATTTAACTTAACTTAAAAAAGGTTCTACAACAGACTCCAAAGAAACATGAAGAAATGAATAAATGTGGAAATACTTCTTACCCTCCCAGGTGTTCTGACAAACTCAGTGACAATATCAAAACCAAGAATAGACGGTGTATTTTACTTCAGAGTAATTTCACTCTCTATCACAAGTAATGAATTCTAGCTGACTATTCAGTCACGCCTGTTTGACATAAATATAAGAATGTGATAAAATGTAGAAATATAAAATTTGCTTGAAATAGTTCTTGAATGAGATTGATTAATAAAATACGTAAGTATAGCATGGAAACTTACTATGGTGTTTTGGACAATGAATTTCTAATGTGCTGCAGTGCACAGTGTGTGTATTAGAAATGTGTTATTACTGTAAATTGTGGACTATATTATAGAACAAAGCTTGGATGGTACCAGATGTTTTTCTTACCCTATTGCTACAGAATTAAAGTCCCCAACTACTACCTATACTTTTAATCCCTATGATTAAAGAAAAGTTGTTTTGTGTTCCTCCCTGGGGCCTGGGTGAAGCACCTCATGACAAAACTCCTCACTCTAGTGAGACCCAAGGACTACTACCCTCTCTTGTTTTTCAGGTAGGTAGGGATATTACCAGGAGAAGTCCTAAATCAGTGAAGAGAGATTTCAGGGCCTTGGGGAAACTGGTTAAGGCATTGGTGGCACAAATTGTGTTCTCCTCCATCCCTTCAGTTGAGGGGATGGATGAAGAAGATTACAGGAGAACTCAACAGATGAACTTGTGGCTCCAAGACTGATGTTACCATCAGGACTTTGGATTTTTCAATCATGGGTAATGAAAGGGCTCAAACCAGTGAATTTCTGATTAAGTCTAAACTGTGATGCATTAAAGTTTTGTTTGTGTTTGTTTCCCAAGGACTCTTCAACTGTTTTCCCTAGGCCTCTTTGTCTGTCTAGACAAAAATAAAACACTCCCTATATAACTCACTGATAGCAGCCTTCAGTGGGCACTTGGGCAAACTAAAATAAGGGGAACTTGAACAAAAGGACACAGAGATACATTCTAGGGAGGGTGATCTCACTGATATAGGAAGAAGACACCTGGACTTTACCTCACAGCGCATGCTCTGGAAAGAGCGGACACTGTGAAGAAGACCACATACTTCTTCCCTCAACCACCCAATACCCTCACTCTATTTTTACTACGCATGCTTGTAATATGTAAATGAATTCTGGGAACTCATTATCATAAGAAACCCCTTTCCAGGAAATCTAATGAATATGTATGATTTGTGTGTTTGTAAACTGATGTCTCTTGCCAGTTTAGGGGAGCCCTTGTAGTGGAGAACCCCCAGGGCGACCCCAGCGCTGCTAATAAGAATGCCTGCTTAACAATTCTATTGGATTCTGACTGTTGAGTCAATTTTTTTTGTTTAAGTTAGTATACAGGATGCCAGACACTTAGGCATTAGATGGAATGCACCTGTCCCAGGGGGAGGGGGAAAAGGATCTTGGGGCAGGAGTTAGCTGGGCTCATAGACAGAGCTTTAAACTAGATTTGAAGGGGGAAGGGGGCAAAACATCAGCCCATCTGAAGTGCATCTATACCAATGCACACAGCATGGGTAACAAACAGGAGGAGCTTGAAGCAATGATGAAACAGGAATATTATGATGTAGTGGCTATCACAGAAACATGGTGGGATGTTTTCCATGAGTGGAGTGTGCCAATTGATGGCTACAAGCTCTTTAGGAGGGATAGACAAGGAAGGAGAGGCGGTGGGGTGGTGCTGTATGTTAGGGACTGTTATGATTGCTTTGAGTACAAGTGTAGTGAAGACAGGGTGGAGTGTCTTTGTGTTAGAATCAGGGGGAAGGCCAACAGGGCAGATGTTGTAGTAGGAGTCTACTGTAGGCCACCCAAGCGGGAGAAAGGAGTGGATGAAATATTCTATAGGCATTTAGGAGAAATCTCACAATCGCTTGCCCTTGTTCTTGTGGGAGACTTTAACTTCCCAGCCATTTGCTGGAAATACAACACAGCAAAGCGGGACCAGTCCCGGAGATTCTGGAATGTGTGGCAGATAACTTCCTGACGCAGCTGGTGAGTAAACCGACCAGAGAAGGTGCCCTGCTGGATCTCCTCTTTGTGAACAGAGAAGGACTGGTGGATGATATGGCAGTTAGAGGATGACTTGATCATGAAATAATACAGTTCCCTATTCTTAGAGAGGCCAGGAGAGGGGGCAGCAGAACTGCCATCCTGGATTTCCAAAGGGCTGACTTTGTCTTTTTCAAGCACCTGCTTGACAGGATCCTTTGGGAGACGACCCTGGAGGGTATAGGGGTCCAGGAAGGCTGGGGACTCTTTAAGAAGGAAGTGTTAATGGCTCAGGAGCAGGCAGCCCGCAGGTGCTGTAAGAGAAGCCGGCGACAGAGAAGACCACCCTGGCTAAACAGGGAGCTTTGGCTGCAACTCAGGGAGAAAAGGAGAGTTTACGGCTTTTGGAAGAAGGGGCTAGTGACTCACAATGATTACAAAGATGCTGTGAGGCTACGCAGGGCAGAAATCAGGAGGTCTAAAGCCCAGCTAGAAATTAATCTGGCTTCAGTAATCAAGGACAAGAAGAAATATTTCCATAAGTATGTCAGCAGCAAAAGGAAGACCAGGGAGAGCCTCCATCCCCTGCTAGATGCAGGAGGAAGCATGGTAACAAGTGATGGGGAAAAGGCTGAGGTGCTTAATGCCTTCTTTGCCTCAGTCTTTAATAGCAAGACTAGTTGTATTGAGGGAATCCAGCCTCCTCAGCCAGAAGACAGAGACTGGCAGAACGACCCCCCCACAATCCAGGAGGAGATAGTCAGTGACCTACTGCATCCCATAGACATACACAAGTCTATGGGACCGGACGGGATACACCTGAGGGTGCTGAAGGAGCTGGCTGGGGTGCTCAGCAAGCCGCTTTCCATCATTTACCAGCAGTCCAGGACTGAGGAGGTCCCAACAGATTGGAAATTGGCCAGTGTGATGCCCATCTATAAGAAGGGTCGGAAGGATGATCCAGGAAATTACAGGCCTGTCAGCTTGACTTCGGTGCCCGGGAAGCTGATGGAGCAGCTCATCCTGAGTACCATCACACAACACATGCGGGACAACCAGATGATCAGGCCCAGTCATCATGGGTTTATGCAAGGCAGGTCCTGCTTGACAAACCTGATGTCCTTCTACGACAGGGCGACCCGCTTATTGGATGAGGGAAAGGCTGTGGATGTTGTTTACCTTGACTTTAGTAAGGCCTTTAACACTATTTCCCACAGCATTCTCCTGGCGAAACTGGCTGCTCGTGGCTTGGACGGGCACACGCTTTGCTGGGTAAAAAACTGGCTGGATGGCCAGGCCCAAAGAGTTGTGGTGAATGGAGTTAAATCCAGTTGGTGGCCGGTCATGAGTGGTGTCCCCCAGGGCTCGGTTTTGGGGCCACTCCTGTTTAACATCTTACTTGATGATCTAGACGAGGGGATCGAGTGCACCCTCAGTAAGTTTGCAAATGACACCAAGTTGGGTGGGAGTGTTGATGGGCTCGAGGGTAGGGAGGCTCTGCAGAGAGACCTGGACAGGCTGGGGCGATGGGCTAAGGCCAACTGTAGGAGTTTCAATAAGGCCAAATGCCGGGTGCTGCACTTGGGCCACAACAACCCCCAGCAGCGCTACAGGCTTGGGGAGGAGTGGCTGGAGAGCTGCCAGTCAGAGAGGGACCTGGGGGTGTTGATTGACAGCCGGCTGAACATGAGCCAGCAGTGTGCCCAGGTGGCCAAGAAGGCCAATGGCATCCTGGCTTGTATCAGAAATAGCGTGGCCAGCAGGGACAGGGAAGTGATCTTCCCCCTGTACTCAGCACTGGTGAGGCCGCACCTCGATTCCTGGCTTGAGTTTTGGGCCCCTCACTACAAAAAGGACATTGAATTACTCAAGCATGTCCAGAGAAGGGCAGCGAAGCTGGTGAAGGGTCTGGAGCACAGGTCATACGAGGAGCGGCTGAGGGAACTGGGGTTGTTTAGTCTGGAGAAGAGGCTGAGTGGAAAACTGATTCTGTGATTCTGTGATTCTTTATTGTGGGAACAAATGACAAATAGTTCAATATGCATGTCTGGTAGACAGAAAAGAAGGAATACTTGAGCTTCTAGATTATAATTTAATATTACAGGGAACATTACATAAATTAACATTGCATAAACTAACATTTTCATCATGTTTACAAAATACGATGAACACTGGATAAGCTACTTAACCTAAAGCCCTAATCAATAAAAAGAATATTTGCTTATTTCCATTCTAAGTAGTGGCTTATATTTTAGAAAATTTGCTATCTATGTTGTTCTGGTTCAGCTAGGATAGGATTAAGTTTCCCCAGCAGTGGGGAGGGAGCTTTAGCCAGGTTATTCAATACCATGCTGATGTCACGTCCTGGCACCCAAACACGGGAAGATTCTTAACTGCACGGTGTGCAGTTGCTCTTCTCGCTACTGTATTGGTATATCTTTGTTCTGTTTATTGTTATTACTCTTACTGCTATTGTCATTATTCTTGTTGTTCGGTCTGTTGCTGTTACATTGTTGTATTAAAACTCTCCTTACCTCAACCCCGGGGTTTGTATTTCACTCCCTGCCCCGTCCGGTCGGAGGGTGGGGGAGGGTCAGCGGCAGCGTGGTCTCGAGTCCCAGCAGGGCCTAAACCACCACATATGTCAATCATAAGTTTAAAATTCTGTGAACTGTAAATTGGGGTGAATACAGATCCAATTCTAGCCTTTAGTAGGCCTTGTATTCCATGTGGATAGTTAGGCTAAGTTCAATAGATTTTACAGGATGAAATTGCAATGGTTCAAGACTAAGGCACCACATACAGCCTACAGTGATTAAATTGGAGAACAGTGACACTGAAAACGAAAAGTTATTAATAGAAAAACAGATTAAAAGAATCCTGACTGCCATTTCTGAACCAGGACTAGATGGAATTAAATTTATCTGCATGCAAGATCAGCTTCCTCTAAAATGCAGAAACTCTCAGACAAAGACTTAACTTTGGTGGCAAAGTGGATAGCAAGATGTTTTTTTCATTTATTTTAGGAGCAGCATAGACTCTTCTTGAAAGAAAGGAAATGAAAATTATATGCAAAAATAATTTTTACAGAAATTATAGAAAGCATTTGCAAAATTAGACATTTCTTCTCAGGCTGACCTTTTTTTCCAACATTTTTTCTTAATGTTTCAAGATTTTTTTCCTAACTGAGAAATGTGGTATTTTTTTCATTTGTATCATCTCACAGTGCAAATGCATAGAATTAGGTGACCCTTCTTTTCCAAAGTATGGAATTTTAAAATACTTTTTCACAAAATATTTCATAAATCACTTTAAACGTGATAAAATATGTGCATCACAGTTCTTCATTAGTTAAAAATTATTATACTTCTCTGTAAGTCCACCTTCTGTCAAATGGTTTTGACTGGGAAAGTTGAAACCATTTTTAAATTAAGCAGCATATATGAATAATATGCACTATTAATTGGTGGCTGGGTAAATGGTGCATTAACAGAAGAATGATTCAATTTAGATTCATGAATTGGCTTTTTGTTGTTACTTTGCTTTGATTGTTTTATTTTCCCTTTTTAAATTAGCCACACTCCTTTTTTTGCAATCCTGCATGATAACCTCATAGTTGCATTTATGCTACTTCTTGCTGCACAGTATCCTTTGTGTAGACTGTGTAAAGCAACAGGAGGAAAAGAAAAAACATTAGTTAATGCCTTTGAGAACATGGTACTTTTGTAAATGTCATTCTGGTGCCAGTGAATCAGCATTTTTGTAGCATTGAAGTGCCATTTCTGAAACTACCACACATGTGTGGATTACTTCAAACAGTGGGGTTTCAGCAGTGTGAAAGATAATGCTCCCCTAAGCATGCAATGAAGAGAATGGATTTCTGCTAGCACTTTGAAGAGAATAATTATTTAAAAAAAGGTTGAAAATCATATTTATTAGTTATCACAGGTGAAATATGTTAGAAGAAACTTGATTTTAAATAAGTCCATAGAATTGAGTTTACTGGGAGGTGAATTTTTAAGAGGTGGGAACCTGTTTATGAGTTTAGTACAGTAAACCCTCTGAGAATTGAAATTATGTAGACTGTCTCTACAGACTCATTCTGCATTGAATCTTGTTAAATAGGTAGAATATCTTTTTGTAACACTGAATATAAGCAATGAATTGAGTTTAACCAGGATGAAAAAGGCTTTTGTCCTAGAAAAATGATGGAAATCTAACATCAGTATGTGCTTGAATGGAAATCTCATTGATAGCCATGTCTAGTAAGAAGCTAAAGAATGAAACATTTTATTACTTTCTCTTACACTGCCAACTCCTCCTCCTTCCTCCTCCTAAAAGGAAATTTGACTTCTTTGTTCAGAAGATAATATTTGTTCAAGTTAGAAAATGACACCTCAACATTTGTCACCTTGAAAATGTCACAAGTGAGTCTTGAAGATAAGGCAAGGTTGACCATCAGACAACTGTAAAGCAGTAGCTTGGAAAAGGCAATCTAAGTAAACATTTAATCATGTAGTGTTCTGCTTCCACCTAAAAAGAGGTAGTTTAAGGCAGAGGTAATGTGTGTAGTAGAGATAAAGGCCAAAAAAGGATTACTGCCAGCTTAAATTCTGCAATTCCTTAAGTACTGCAAAACCATAATTGGTAGAAGCAGCACCAGCTAGTCAAAGCTACATCGTTTCTGTGAAACCTGTAGAACTTTATAGTTTTTTCAACAAAAAATATGACATCTTTAGAAGTTATGATAGGTAAGAAACAAAAAACCAACAAACAACAACAACACAAAAACCAAGAGACAATAAAATTTTTCCTATAAATTCTTTTATGCAAAATAAGTCAAATACTCATCCTGCTACAGTGAGGGTAGAGTTGAAATACTACTGTTCCACTTTTCAAGTTCAAAAGAGCTGGTCCTTATCTCAATCCACAGACATTCCTAGATTTCTTGCACAGCAGAATTTGAGGTTAAGGATACAGTGAGGAGCAACATTCTCTACAAACATAACAGGTCTGTAAAATGGGACAAATGGTTCTCAAGTCTGTACAGTGGAAGTCAGGGGACTTGGAAAGAAAAACATTGTACCAAATAATCGTGACATATATTGCATGCTTATGGTATACACTGGAAAGGGTCTAGGTCTCTCAATGTCTCCTATAGCAGCTACTACATTCCTTGAACTTCTCCTAATATTTTTGTGAATTTTGCCTGTATATTCAACAATTTATTTTCATGGTGTACAGCTGTGTTCCTAAATATTAGTCTCAGCTATTGTACATATTTGAGTACAGCTATTTTGTCAGGAGAAATTCTCATAAAACCTTTGCAGATCAATAAATATGCTTCTGAATTTAAATATCCAAGAGTTTATTCCATCAGGCAGCTCTTTAAGCTTTGAAGTAAAAACATTCACTGCTTCCTTAACTGAATTTGATGCAACTGTGAGAAACAGCAAAATCATCCAGCAGTTATGAAGATAAGTATTTTTATAGTTTGAGTGTTTTATGCACTTTTATTGATTCTATTTATTCTTAGAGATGTTGACTCAATTTTACAGTCTGATTACACTCAGATTTTTTCTTGTCCAAAACCAAGCTGAGTTGACTGTTCATGCACATATGCACCTTATTTATAACATGAATAATACTTTGTTAATGTTCAACTAATGTGTAAATTCTACTAAAAGTGAAGCAAGCTCTTTCTTGTTGTAATATCTACGTCATATCCACTATTGATGTCTACTACTAAACTTGTTGCAAAATACAGAAATGAAGTCCTTGAAATATATTGTGTTTTAAACAGTGTGTTCAGCCACTGTAAATAATAGAGTAGATAGATGGCACCACTACTGAAAATACTCCTGATTTTGTTACTAATTGCCATCATAGCAGAGTGTTCAGCCCTCTGTATTTAAATTTGTGTCAGTATTTTCTGTATAACTTTATTTTCAGGATTGAAACTATCTTTTGATAGTGAACTATTGGAAATGTTCTGTGTCAGACAAATGCATGAAACAAAAAAAAATCTATGTACTGTATATGGCAAAAAAGTGCAGTGGTATGAGGTTCATATAATTACACAAAACATCCCTGTTGCATTTAAGGTAATTAATTAATTTGGTAAGAGATGAATCCCCTTGTGTTCTAGCCAGTCCTCAGAGATTAGAAGGGGCCAGGGGCGGCTGGACTTACCTCTTAATAGGCATGCCAATTGGGGCCATGACTATAGGCCTGACACCAGATGCACGAACAGCCCGTATGCTGTGGGTCTGGTGGCATTCAAGAGAAGCAGTCAGGTTCACAAATAGTACAGTTTATTCTTATGCAATATCTACAGATTCTTTGAGGTTGCCTGTGATAAATGTACAAACAGTAGGTTGGCTATATAGCACTACACACAAAAGAAAAATGATTGCAGTCACACACACTTAATTCCCAGGTAATCATTCAGCATAGCCAAGGGCTCAAAACTTACCAAAAGGGTCCTTCTGGGGGAGGGCAAATAGCACAAACCCATTGATCTGTCCCTCTGATTTGGTATCAGTTTATCGTCCCTCTGAGTTAGATACAAACTCAGGGTAGTATTTATCTAAATATGTATGTGTGAGTGGGTGGGACTGTGGTCAAGCCATTGTTTCTTGAGTAATGACACAGCACATTCCTTGGTGCAAGGTGTGTGCTGTTTGTGTGGGAAAAGAGGAAGAACGAGAGATAAGGTCTGCAGAGTACTGCAAAGCAGTCCTTGAGAGAAGGGGAAGAGCAGGAGATAAATCTGCATAGTCATGTCAAATGTTCCTTGAGAAAAGTGGAAGAACAGGACCGCGTGGTCTCCACCTCACTTTGCATTCCTCCTTGGTGCCATGACAACACAAATCACTGGATCTCCATCCCTTCCTGTGTTTGTTCTGGGCACCACGTGTTAAGGAAATGCATGTTTTGCAGTTTTTTCACTGTTTTGCTTTTCCCACACTTCCAACAATCCCCTTCATCATTTCTGTGATTACATGTTTTGGTACAGACAACTATTACGGTATGTGAGAGAAGTTTGGTATCTCTTTTAATCAAACTGCAGTTTAACACCGCAACATATTTGCACCTCTTACTTGTTGCTAACATTAGGAAAGTTCCCTAATGTCGAACCTGAATCTCACCAGTAACAATTTAACCCCATTACTTCGAATAATTCCCAAGATGAAGAATAGGAAACAAATCACTTCCTTCTATTTTGTAAAGCCTAGATGATAAACATATTTTTTTCTTAATTCAGCAACCCTAATTTCTTCAGTTTTTCCTGATAGGTTGCTGATTGTTATTTGTGTTCTCTGCTGCTGACTCCAGATATCATATATTTCTTTTAAGTATCAAGATGCAAAATTTCACAAAGGCTCTTGAGAGTATGCTGAGAAAAGTTTATACTCATGCATTTTCTAATCTATCTTTCTGTTTATATTCCCTTGTCCATTTGCTCTTTATATCAGCAAGACACTGTTCATACTTTCCTTGCAATCCATTCTAGTTTGTTCTTCTTTCTGGACCCTTTTCTGCACACATACAGTCTACACAATCGTTCTGACCCTCAATTTCTGCAACTGTTGTTTTCCTGCCTAAATCTCACATTTGAACCTATTGAATGGTGGGTTTTTTCCCACAGGAAAATGGAACTGTGTTCGATGTTCTTTGTTATGGTTATTGTGAACTCAAACCATGTTTTCCATTGAACTGACAGATTCCTTCAGCATAGTGCCTACCAAAATGTCATGCACCTACTTATCTTGCATCCTAAGAGACCCAGAGAAAACATATGGAATCCTTCTCCTCATAGGTTTTCGCTTTTACAATAAAAAAATCATAAGTATTTTCTGATTATGATTTCCAAACAGCTTTGTAACCTACCTTGTAGGGATTTCATATCAGATAGATTTCCTTAATTTGCTTAGGAAGGTGTTATATGAGACAGACTCAAAAACCTCAGTAATTTTAGAAGTGCTGTTTTGTTCCCCTGTTCAAGAGTTCTGGTTTTCTGTCATCAGATATTCTCTTATAATACTGAGTTTAATGGAAAATTCAATGGGAAAACCCAAAGTGACTCTCTCAGAGGCAGTGATTACTATTGTTTGGGCTCAGATGAGAATCAGTTATAAGCTGTATGATAAATCCTAGTTATGTGATTCCATGACCAACAAGATATGTGTTTATAGACAAGATGAAGTTTATGTAAGGGATCTGGACATTTAGTCAATGGCAAGTAACATTATCTATATTTCAGAGGAAGGTAATGGTTTTAGTTAAGCTGATATGGAAATTTCTCATCTACCTTTAGATATCTATAATGTAACATACACATCGGGGCTACTAATCTGAGTTCTCCTTATAGTTACTATTGAGAAATAAGCATTTCTGCAGAGTGATTGATGAAGCTTATTTTATATGGCTACTTTAGGATGAAATGCATTGTAAGCTTTCAGCAATTCTTTCCCTTTATTGGCCATAAAAGAAGTTTAGATAATTAGCCTAGATATAAATTGGAATAGATGACTCCCACCCTGACTTTGGATGAAGTGCATGACAATTATTTGGGCTTTCTCTGTGTCTTTAAGACCTTCAAGCTTAGCTGCTGGGCATGGATTTGGTGAGAGGAAGGTCTAAACTTAGATAAAGGAACACTAAGTGTTCAGGGGGAAAAGGGAGAACTGAGTCCAAACAACTTCCACAATATTAGGCTTAAACTCTGTCTGCTGTTAAGAAGGGTGAGAGGAAATGAAGTAGAATTATTCTTTCTCTGTTTTGTTTTTTTTTTTTTTTTTTTTCTTCTGTGCCAATGCAAAATGCTTGATGTCATCTATGTGAATATTTTGCATTTTGTTTATAAATGTTTACTTTTCTCAAGTTTTAGCCTAAATTAATCTGTGGTAAAAGTAGTTTCAGGGAACTGGATAACTTTTGCTATTCCTTAAAATGACAGTCCTCAGAAATGTAGCCTGAGGACACTTGGAAGGTGATCTGTTCCAACTCCGTTGCACATTTCACAGAACATCCACAGCACAATAAACTCTGTTTCCTCTTAACTTGACAGATTAGCTTGAGAGCTGATAATGCTGTGGTCCATAAGGAAGAAATGTCTTTTGGTAACCAGCAGTAGCCAGGAAAACTAGGATAAGATATGTATCAGCTGTCATACTGGCAAGTGGAGAGAAATAAATTGTATGAAATTAGATTTATACTTAGGAAAATTAATGTGGTTTGCAGATGTATAAGCCATTATTGTGTAACGCTAGTTTATGGTTGGTTTGAATAATTGTTGATAATATCTGGCCAATAAATTATTGGCCTGTGTTTTTTATGTAAATAGTATATTTCAGTATCTTTTTTTTTGAAATATCTTATTATTCCTACTATAAATGTGGAAAATGTAGTGTAACAGAAGGAAATGAAATGTAGTAACTGATTTGTGGAAACAGACTCTACAACTCAGAGAGAGTTATAAAGCAGGTATGTTCACTCTGGCCAGGGTGCAAGGGGATTTCTCCACAAAGCTTGCACACCCCCAGCACATTTTACCAAAAACTTATAGAGGGTGGATATACATATTCATTGGATTACATAACACAAACATACATATGCATGAGTAAGGCTGGGTTAGTTCGAAAGGCTGGTGTCAGCGGTTTATGTTCTCTTTGCACCTGCACATTGCCTCCTGGGGGGCGTCTTCGGGGGTCTTTTGGAGGAAGGCTCGTAGTCTTTCTCACCTTGTACTTTTCCTTAGAGCATGTGCAGATTCTCTTAGCCAATTTCTTGAACAAGAGTGGTTTCAGCCGGTTTACTCATTCTATCTTATGTAAAAGTACCAGTGTATTAATTTCTACCATCCATATATGGCTATCTATTCATTACAAAGACTAAACTAGTTAGAGCACATCTGCTTTGCAAGGACAAGAAACGTATTTTTGCCAAACATAGTAATTCTTGGTAAGTTTCCACAGAAAACTGCTTTGTTTTGATGAACACTGTAGTCCTTGATAAGCTTCCACAGAACAGTCAGAGCAAGCAGATTATTAAGCAATATTCAGGAATCATTATAAGTTGCTGTAAGTAAATAAGTTGCAAAGCAGGTGATAATTTCCTTGTATCATAACACAATCCTGAAATGAAATGTACCAAATCTTTGTTATTGTTTTTAATGTTAAAGTCCCATTGAGATACCAACTTATTTGACTAATGTTACCTTTCCTGCACAAATTTTACAGTTTCTCTCATTAAACTGAATGTATCAGTTAACCTGATAGTTAACCTTCCTCTCCTACCTTACTTTGTGATCACAGAATGTGCCTTTATTCTCAAATTTTAGTTGAAGATGTCACTACTGATATCACTATCCTGTGTCTTGTAGTCCACATGAGTTTACTTAAATATAGGTATGTGGTGGTGCAATTCCTGCCCCTGCCCCCTGCCTCCAGCTCCTGGGCCAATTGGTGATAAGTGTCATTCCTTCCCTTATCCTGGGCCACTGTAGTAACCTGGGGAGATCAGTACTGCTAATGGCAGTAAACAGAGCATCAAGCCACCCATTTGATCAGCCTGGCTCTGCCCTCCCTATCACTTGGGAACAGTTATAACAGCCCATCACTTCCTAACAACCTGGTACATGTACCTGGGATATGGTCAAGGGAGAACAATAACAGAATTGCACATCCATCAAGTTCTTTGCAACTGGAGGAAGACATCAGAAAACTTCATTGTTCAAGCTTGGAGGGAGTGAAAAGTACCTGACAAAAGTCAATTATGTTGGACCCTATAAGCGACCCCAAATGAAACCCTGGACTGCAGTGAGCCTATGACCAGCATGTCCTCTGAGCTGGGATGCCTCTCAGGTATCAACTCCTAGAGGTACCATCCACTGATAGAGTCAACGGAAGGCCAGGGCGAAGTCAACCCACTGAAGTCTCAATTTTGACCCATTGAGGAATGCCGTTGCATTGTGAGTGTTTACTCCAAACTTGAGAAAAGGGAAATTTTAACTTTGAGCTAGCTTCTCTTTCACCCACTCTCTCTCTGCTTACTGATGTGTTTGGATATACACAGTTATTTTCACGAGTGTGGGTTCATACTTATTCCACTGGATCCAAATATTTTTGTCTGCCTGTGTGTTTGTATGTCTTGGGTTTGTGAAAGTGCATGTATATAGATTTAAGATACTGTACAGTAAGAGTGAATCTTGTCATCTTCGAATCCGTAGTTAAGTTGTTATTTTAATCCTAACATATTTTACTGAATTATTTTGTAAATCTTTAAATTAGTTAATGATTAAGTGCTGCTAGTCATTAATAAATCTCGATTTGCTCCTAAATCATTACCATGTTAATACTTTCATCCACGACAAGGTATTTAAATCACTGAATTTAATCATTATTTAAATCAGCACAAAAGAAACCTTCACTTAAATAATTTATTTAATCTTGTTTTACATTAATATAGTTTAGTCAGTTACTAAAGAAAAGTTGGAACATTAGTTAGTAACAATCTAGTGTAGGATGACTGGTGACTAAAATAGTGTTTGTACTGCATTTGGTGCTGCAGGATAATATATTAAATAAATAATAAGAAATATTAAAGGACAGTTAATGATTCTATCAATTTTTAAGGGTATCACATAAAATTGAAATTAAAATTTTTAAAATGTGGAAAACCATCACTTTATCTCTTTGGGTGTATTTAATTTTTTTGTGGGTTTGTTGTATTAAGAAATTAATGGGACATCAGTACTTAACAGGTTGATGGACAATTATAACAAAATAAAATTTTATGTAATGAAGTAGATTTACATGAAAAAGGGGAAAAAAATCAGAACATATTGGCTACCTTGTCCACTAAACAAGGGATGTGCTATTTGCAGATACTGAAATTTGGACCTGTTCTTCACGATTTTAAAAAAATGTAATTTTGTTTACATTTTTCATCTAGTTTTGCCCTGCAGCAAGTATATAATTTTAGGACAATTCAGGCTGATAAGGAACTCAGGAAATCTGTGGTACATCTTCCTGCTCACAGAAGGATGGGGTGTGATCTCACACCAGGTTGCTCAGAGTTTCATCCATTTGTACTTGAAAACCTTCAAGTACAGAACTTGCATGGCCTCTGTGGTCAACCTTGACTGCCCTCAAGGAGAAAAAAAATCTCCTTTTATCCAACCTGAACCTCTTCTTTTGATATAGATACTATAAAAGATGTTGTAACTTTCAAAATTCAGTTTTACGCTTGTACATGTGCAATGTAACTGATGACAGACTATGTTATCTGAATTTCTTAGAAACTTCATCCACAGCGTTTAATTGCCTGAATATTATTTTTGTACCTTAATTTTGGCTGTTGTAGTTCTAATAAGGATGGGTCTATACATCATATATCTTAATTGAATTGAATACATTCATTTATTACAGAAAAAATATATATTTCTTAATAGGTTTGCATTCATTTGCACTGGCATGTCCTTTCTGAATTACATAAATGCAGTTTCATATACCCTGTGCTGTCATGATGCACGGTTGTTGTCTCCATTAACACTTTCTTGTATAAAGGGTTAGTAGATTTTAAGATTAAATTAAGAAAGAATTAACTCAAAATATAGAAGAAATATAGAAATCCAACATATAAACACATTAATTAGACTGGTTTTGTATTCCAAAAGAAATGGGGAAGACAGATGAGTATCTGAGGATGGGAATGGGATTACTAAGCAAGCAATATTTGAGTGATAAGTTAGACTTCTTTGTGAAGTTGCCCCTTAAAAGATCCTTTTTCTAGGTATTGAGAGACACATAAAATTAAAAATTGTCACTTGGTCTAATGCACTTGCTGTACAATCAACTTCAAAAGTAGATAAATAATTAAAAGCCAAGGCCATTTGCTCAACTTCAAATAATGACATTATAAAAGATTTTGCTATCTTTTTCATAAGATCTGCTCAATAATGAAGTATATCACGTCTTTAGCAGAATAAAGTCAAATCCAGGTCCTACAAATTTGGATAAAATAAATGTTAATACCTCTCTATGATAAACGAACAAAAGAAAACAAACAATACACATAAAAAATGCCATTCCTATATTTGACATGAAACAACTATGACATAACTGAATAGCAATGCTCACATTCGTTTCTATAATAAAAGTCTAGAAACTGAGTTACTTGATTTTTCTCAAGCCCACAGGCAATTTAAGAAAGCAATTTTAAAGTTCTGTTGTAGCTCACACTATGCAGCCAATTTCTTTGAGTGTTGGTTCAATGTTGTACTTTCCTCAATGTCAAAAAAGCTAAGGGAAAGCTCTCATGGTGGAGGTTCCTTTGGGAAACAAGGGGTGCTTATTTACATCTGCATCTAATATTAATTTTTGACAGATATCCATATAATTCTGTGGCTGACATAACCATCTTTGGTGTGGAATTAGATTTTTAACTCTTAAATAAATGGGATTAATGTGCATATTTGAGCACATTATTAAACTGACCTTACAGTTTCAGTTAAAACCTGCTTCATATTGCATTTCAGTGGCCTGAAAGCCTTGGTGTGAACAAGGAAGTGTGGGGGTGTTCTGATATTTGCAAAACAGTGCAACATCTGGGTCTTTTAATTTTGTGTTAAATTCATAAAAACTAATTCTCCGAGATCAGTAATACTTGTAGGCTATTTCAAATTCACAGGCATTAATACATATCCCTGGACAATCTGACATACCACAGAATGGCATCTAAAACTGCATATTACTTGTCTCCAAGAACTGCAGTATTTCTCTGAATCCAGGGATCTTAAGACAGACTTCTGTACATTCATAAGAAACCTGTGTTAAACTCTCTTCTGTTCCTTTATAACCAATGGCTTTCTTTTACTTATATAACCTTCCCTACCTAAAAACATGTAAATAAAAGACTGGGGGAAAAAAAAAAATCGGAATTATGGTCTGATAGATTATTTCATAGCAGTGGTTGAAAAAACATAATCCTCAGAGAGATTCTATTTCATAATAATGGTTGTCTGAGTAAAATTACTTCATGCATGAGCATCTCTGCTAATCTTGGCATTGAAAACTCTCAAATTTTCAAATTTAAATCTGGGAAGAAGTGTTGGGTAAGTTTGGTGTCATAGATTTTAGTTTGACCTTCACCTTTATCAACTGATTACACCTAAAAAACAAGTGGTAGCAGCAATGAACAAGAAAAGGTATTTATATCAATGTCTGAGCTGTTTGTATGAGAAAGCTTCTGAGACATCTAAATTCCATGAAGTGATTTTTTATATGCACTATATATGTCTCATTGTGGTGTATCTAATGCATATGGTGCTGAGATAATTCAGAAGTTACTAGTTTATGTAAGCCTACTCACCACCCTTCAGGACAGAATAATCTGTGAAGGAAGATATATTGAGTCTCTCTTGCCAAGGTAGGTCTTGGTGGAGGTTACAGATCCAACAACTGATTTTCCCAAACATCTGAACGTGAAGCACAAGGCTTTTCACATATGCCTTCTTAGGAGTTTTGAATTGTAATTAGTTTAAAAAGTAGCTTTCAGGAAATAATGTCTCTTCTTTCAGCGAATTACAGTTTGACTAGGGAAGTAATCTGAGCAAAAAATGTGGTAGAATTGTCAGGTTGTATTTTGAAGAAAATGTAGAAAACCTTGTGAAAAAAATGTATTTATATAGGACTATAAGTAACCTTAACATTGACGTTTTAATTTTCTCAGTGCTTACCATCAAAGCACGTTGAAAAAGAGAAAGAAGTTATTTATTATTTTATGTCCATAATTGTGATAGAAAAATGTAACTTTTAATCACAGCGTATATTTCATTAGCAAGCTCCTCTTTTAGCAGTGTTATGAATATTCTAACCAAGCATTCATCTGACACTCATGCTCTATTAAAATTAGGAATTTGCTAATGGTACAAATTTATGATTCTAAATTTATGAAGGCTGATATAATTAAGATAGGCATGCTGAAAGAAAAATGCATCTATCAAACATGTTCTGGGTGATCAGTGTCAACATTTTGATATTTAAAGCTGGGATTTGAAATCTGACCAAACTAAGTTAATTAATCAGAAAGCAGAAGAGGCTTCTTTGCCTCCTATTCTTTAAAAATGAATGATTCTGGTATTGTATTTCTGCTATGGGATAATTTTGAAACTGAAGAATTAAGTACATGTCAATTTTCTTGAATCTGCTGACTTCAAAGCTATTTGATTGTATTTTTTGAAACTTCAGGCCATTCTAAGATGTTACATCTATAAGCCATGCCTTAGTTTCAAACAGTCCAAAAGGCAATTGAAAGAAGAGACAAAATATTTTATTCATTTGACTGGATTTCTTACTAGTGTGGCAAGAATTACATGCTGGATCAGCAAATCTTATCTGTTCAGTGATTTCCTTGCTGTAGAAGACCATATTCTAGTTAATAGAACCTGTAAGCATTGAAAATGGGTTAATTTTATATTGGATGGGAATTAATCATTTTACAATTTCCAAGGCTCATTACAATTTTTAGTACATAATTTGATTAATTTCTCCCCTTTTGTTCTTCTGATTTAATTGTCAGGAGAATGAGTTACAGTGGAATACTAATAATACTGATATAGTTTATGAATTAAGGTGGTAGAACTTTGATCTTTCAGTGTTCTGTGCCCTGGTTGGCCACTCCACCATGAGATAAATTACTGGCTGTCAGTTAGGATCTGTAAAGTTCGGTAAAGACTTTCCATTTCTAGAGAGCCATTCAATCTTTTATCCATAGGACAGAATGTCTTAAAAATTAGTTCAGCAGAAACAATAGCACCATTGGGTGACAAATTCACTAGTTTGTGTTTAATCTCTTAAAAGTAAATTGTGTCTGTTAGGCATAGGATATCCTAAGGAAGAGCATGTAGCCTAAAACTAGATCTAGGTGAATAAAATTTTTTCAGGGCAGTTGTCAAATTGGAAATTATGATCACAATAAATAATGGCAATCCCTCACATGATATTCCTTCTATCAGGTAGAGAAATTATCATAATCCTCTGTATTTATTATTGTTTAAGTAGTCCATATTCATTTTCTTTACAAGAACTATTAGGTAAAAGTTACCTGAGAATACCAGGTAGCCTGACAGCTAGAGTAGTCTTTTGACAACAGAAAATGAGAGGAACAAAACTTATAGGGAGGGAAATAAACAAGTCAATACTTAATGAAGAAGTGCATTAACCATAGGATTATTGCTTAAAACAGACCAGAAACTAAAATTTTGTTAATCTAGTGACAGAAACTGCAGATACAAATGTTATGAAATTTCTCTTCAATTCATATATGGTTTAGGAACAACAGAAATTGTGTTTTCCCAGTGTCCAATAAAGAAAAATTATTGCTTAAATTTCAATTAAATGCCTTTTCAGAAGTAAACTATTTATGAGTACAAGTACTTAATCATACACCTGCACTAAATTATTAAACTTTTCTGGAACAGAATTAAATAGCACAGTTGAATAACTGCTTATGTTCTGTACTGGCTCTTTCTCCACTATAGTCTCACTGTTATTTCTATAGTAATAAAAGTTCTACCATAATGGCAGAGTTATAAGGAAAACATCTTCATTCAGTTTTGTTAACCTTAGTTTTCTGATGTAACAGCAGATGACATAAATCATAAGATTTGTGTAAAAATCACAATGTTTCAAATCAAATCAGTTGTGGTTTTTTCATGCTAGTTTTATTAGAACAATAAAAGATTTAATTTTCTGCCTGGGTGGAAAGTGAATTTAATGTATACCTGGGTAGTAAAATGTTTCCAATGTTTGGGATGCTAACAAGAACCTTTGCAGTGTCACACAATTTTCAGTAAAATCCTGAGATTTGTCAGATCACACAGTGCATATCCGGGAGTATGCAGGGAGACAAACATTTACATGAGGCTTTGCAGTGGCCAGGTTTCTGGTTTGTACTCTTGAGCTCTGCATAAAGGTGTAGTTTAGGTCTAGATCAGTTCTCTATTCTCCTTTGCTTTTACAGTAGTGATAAAATGACTTCATATTGACAGGGGACTTTTCCTGTAATTTGGAACAGTTCAGGTTTTAGGTAGACAGGGCATTGAAGACAATCCAGGCTTCTCCTCCTGCTAGGTTTCAAATCCTTATAATTTAGCCTGCTGATTATTCATTAGAGAATGGGAATCTGCACTCCTTTTACATTGCATTCCTATATCTCTAGATTCACTCTCTGTCAAGACCTAAATCATCATGAGACATGTATAAAATAAGAATATGCAAAAATTAATTTTGAGAACGAGTGAAAATAATTACTGACATGAAGAATACAGAGTTTTAGTTTAACAGGAATACAGTTTTTCACAGCTGCAGCAACAGCATAATTTCCATCTCCTTAATTCATCAGAGGAAGATAGCGAGAGTTAATCAATTAATTTTTTGCCATTTTTGTTAATTAATTTTTTGCCATCAATCATGGCAAAAATTAGAATAAAATGTGCTTTTTTCAGTTTTTGATATAAATTTTCAAATTTCATTATGACCTTAGGCAAATAACTTATAACCATTCCTTCCATCTACTCCCTTTACATCTTTTAGAAAGAAATGCATGTTTATTAGTGTTTACACGTTTATTAGGGTTTCTGAATCACTTAGATACAGAAACTTTTCTTTCCAGATGCAAGAAAATTCCTTCTTGGCCCTTGCTGTTACACAGAGACTGCAGTGGTATTTCTGTCTGCTCCAAGGTCTCAAATTTCAGTGTAAGGAGACTTTTGTGATAACCCTGTAGGGAACTAGAAGCAAGCATGCTTTTCCTCCATGAGAGGTCTCAAAAGGAACCACTGCTTTCCATCAAATGGGTCTTGGTAACTTCCTGTGCTCTGCACTGTGCCTAGGGTTTACCAGAATTTTTTCATCTGAAACATATTCTTAAATCCCTCCTGTGGCAACTGTATACACTGGAATAGGATTTTCAGCTTGGTTCTCCCATATTCCAGATGCTCTGTTTACTCATGCTTTCTTTTTGAATTCCCTTACAACTTTTCTATACTGAAATTTCAACCTGTCATGGGATAGAAAAATTATGTCCTGCCCCATTCTCATCTGGACTATTTTTATAGTCCTTCACAGATTGCTATTCAGTTATTTTGCACACCTTCTCTCCCTTTATTTTGGTAGGGTAAGCATGAGAAGTCAATATATTTGCACAATTTGTGTCTGCCTTCTCAGTTGGCTTAGACTGTTCTGAAGACGCAATGATAGTGTTACATAGGCAGAAAAATTTTCTTTTGGCAACAGATGGCAATAAAATCTTACTTGACTTGCAATCCTCCCTTTGCTTTCTATTCCCTTTTTGATTGTCAACACTGACCTAAAGAGTGGTGTAGCCTTTTGATTCCTTGCAATAATATACCTAGTGGATTTATGCTATGGATCAACTTTGTCTGGTAACTTTATTTCCCTTTGCCTTAAAACTTTTTTAGTTTAGTGATAAGCTATATCTATTTCTGACAAGGGTTGTATAGGTCTGGAATGGTAATGAATGAGTATGTCAGTTGTCACACTTTCCCACAGAAGTCAGATTCTGTGATTTTTATCTTTGAAAATAAATTCATAATTTCTGACATGGAGATTTTTTGCATGTACTTTGCCTCCATGCGTGTGATAGTGAGCAACTAATGTGGTTTCATTTGAACTGTCAGTTTTGGCTCTGGGCTTCTTGTGAGGCTGAGATAGAGCAGGAACATTTAATAATTGGAGCAGGAATTATGGCACAGGGCAGAAGAAATACTAGATTCAGTGTCTTAAGGGTTTTGGGGACAGGAAAATCAGGGTCTAAATACACACTTTAAATTACAGTTCACTAAAGGCTGTCCTGCTTCTGTTAGAAAGGAGGAGAAGGAAAGAATGTGTGGGTGCCCCCTTTGCCTTTGGTCCTTGTTGCCCTGGGGCTGTTCCTGCAACCCGAGCTCTGGCAGCCACTGAAGCAATGTGATAGGTTGACCAAAGCAGTCTCCAATTTGGCTTTCAACACTGGGGCAAGGTTACTTCGTAACACTGCTTGTAGCAAGTGCACCTGGTAGTCCTGTATACAAGCCCTTTGTAAGACACAAAGTTTAGGTATTGCTGTAGAACATAAGAAAACTCGTAACAGTTGGTGCTGTTTAGATTTTCTCTTCCTGTAGCTGTCTGAATTGTATAGCTGTTTTCTTCAGTCCTTTAAAATGGGTTATGTTGTATTTACAGCTGAGGAAGAGAATTCTGTAAACTTGTATCCTGATTTCCCTATACAGTAAATTGTTGATGAAATTTTATCCTGAAGGACCTTGGATGCCTACACCCCACCCCCCCACCCCCCCCCTGCCCCGCCTTATCTATGAAATTAAATATATAAGAAATATCCAATAAATACTGTAATTTAACAGGAAAATTTTCCTGTGTTTTAAAGCTAAATAACCTGGTCCAATTAAAGGCTGTAGATGGCTTCTATGAAGATTTGACCTTTAGACAACATCATGCTGAGTTAAATATTATTTTGATATTTTAGATGTGGCAAAATGTGCTGTTTCCATGTGGAAAAGGATTTGCATCTCCAGACAATGTGCAGCATATCTGAGCATAGTGGTAAATATCTAACTTCTTCTGTACACAGAATTTACGTGAAAGCAAAAATACCTTGTAGGTAATAGTACAAGTACCTCCACATTCAGAGAAAAGTACTCATATCTGGTAGTCTGTCACTTCTTTTAGAACACCATTTGCCTAATTGTTCCTTTTTAATTAAATACTATTTATTCCAGACTGCAAGGAGAATCTAAATTAATCAAGAGCCTTGTAGTGAAATTAGATCTGCTTATTAAACAATTGTTGAATGTTTAATTATTTAAAAAACCCAACTTATTAATTCCAATACAGTGCTCCTCAGAAATTAATGAATTTTCTGTGTTTTAATGTTGTAACTTCAGTGAAATAAAAGATTTGCTTGAGCTAATTATATTTTAAGAGATTTGTTTAGTTATAAAGTTTTGGGGTATTTTTTTTAATAAAAGAAGCATGAAATGTTGAAGAGCTGTGAGAATTCTAATACCTCTTTTGTAGGAGAATTTGCAAAATTCTATTTCATCTTGTGCAAAGAAACAGCCAGCATTTTCTTATACTTGGAGACACACACCATTAAAAGATGCAAAAAAAAAATCTGCAGTGAAAGCATGTCAGATGTAGTAATGGGATCTTATTCTGTCCCAGTGTGAGGGTGTACACATTCACATGTCACCTACACAACTGATAACTACAGAAATCAGGAATACAGCTGGAAAAGAGAGTTAGAGTTTGGAGAAAAAAAAAAAAAAAAAAAAAAACAAAAACCAACATATTTTTATTTGAAGTGTTTGACTAATAAGCTGACAAGTGTTTAAGAAAAGAAAATGTTATGTTCTGTGCCCTGTCTATGAACTGTTCAGATCCATAATTAACTGTAAGAAGTTTGTATGCAGTTCAACAGAAAACAAAATGCTGTACACAGCTAAATTTGGAAACTATTTCTGAAGCCTCAAGGCTGTCTTAGCTTTCATGAGCACAGCCAATTGTCCAATGGATCCATACATTTGAAGATCCACTCTGTCCCTTTCAATTTCTGAGTGGGATTTAAGGGATTGTATATTGGGACCTGGCTGTATGAGAGAACTACAGTTTATCAGCAGCAGATAAGTTAAAATTCTACCATTTTTAATATAACATCTGGCAGGATGTTATCTGTGGAGACCAATCAACTTCAGAGCTGATTACCCATTAGCCCATTTGTCATTTAAAAAACTTGTGTGTTGTCCTCAGTGTTGTGGGGAAGAAAGAGACTGTTAAGAAGGCCTCTGTTTTGCATCTCACAGACCAACAAATGCCATATTCTTTATGAAGTTATCATCTGGGGTGTTTGTTATGTTGAAGTTATTTGGGTGTTTACATTTGCTGTGTTTATGTTGCAAACATGGTTTGAGGAGGCAACAGCACTATATTTATAAAGTCAAACAAAAATGTATAATGTAGTAACACACAATTACGTTGATAGTTATTGATGTGATACAGTTAGAAAATGTTGGTGCTTAATAAATACCATTTTCTACACCTATGAAAAATAAACCACAATACATTTGTTGGAAAGCAATGAATATACTTTAAAACACTGAAAATATTCTAGTTGGCTCAATAATTAGCAAACTGGTAATAAATCATGTAATTTTTTAACTTTAGGTTGCTGGGATAAATGATATCAACAGTGACTAAAAATCCTTGTAACTCTCAGTCTATGTGAATTGAGTTGTTGGATTCATGTATGTTTGAAGTGGTGTGTGTTCAGACACTACTTACTTTTGCCAAAAAATACACTTTACACTGTTAAGAGTTTTAGCAAAGAGATCAGTGTTTAGTGGAAATGGGAACTGCATTACCTTTTCAATGCAGGAATCAAGTATTAGGGTGGGAAGGGACAACTCCATGAGGAGGGAGGCATGATTAAAATGAACCGGGCTAGAAAATGGCCTTTAAGATTAATTTTGGGTAGAATGACAAGACAAATTTGCCAAGGCCAGTAAAAAAGCTGTCTCAGAAATGCAGCTGTGAGAAATGAATGGGTACAACACTTCTATTTATGCAGATAGATCAGAGGACCTGTATTTCATGCAGTATTTTTCTGCAGAAAGGTGTTAGACCACAGGGGTGGTGAGGATCTAAAGAAAGATCTGTGCTCAATATTGTATTCAGATGTTAGCAACAGGTGACAGACAAATGATGGGATAGTCCATAGCAAAAAAAAAAAAAAAAAAGAGAAAGAAACATTTTCAAAGAAAAATCTTGAAGAAAAAGATTAAGAACTCCATTTTAACTTTGTTAAGTTTGATGTAATAGCTATGTGGACATGCCAAATTGACAGACTTCATTTTGGAAAAGAACGTCTATGACAAGATATGTCTTCTGGTTTTTAGCTTTTCCTTTTGAAGAGTTTACCACAAGTAGCCAATCTTGCTCTTTTAAACAAAAATTGGTTTGAAGAAAAGACATGAATAAATCAAAAGATGAAGCACTGAATATTGTAGATTTACATCAAGATTTTATTGGCCAAAGTTCACCAAAATGCAGGATGATCACATACATTGTGGTTGGAATGTGAAGACTAGCCTAAATAAGCTCTGATTAAACATTTATAGCACAACATACTGTAGTTTAACATAATCAGTACCTGCCATCCCTTTTTCACTACAGGTTTTACTTTTGTGTTGGTTTTTTTTATAATTTTCCACCATTAATGATTGAGATTTTTTTTCTTTATGAATTAGATACTTTAGTAGCACTTTTTCTTGTATTAGCAGCAATGATCCAAATATTTTATATTTAGCACTCTATCAGAAGTGAAAATATTTTTAAAGCAAATTTTTGCTTCATGCAAACCCATTAACCATGTTTTCATATCTCTATGGAATGATAATTTATAGTAAACTCAATAATTTAATGTCTGTGTTTAATACTTGAATTATTCCTTCATCTACACCTATATTCCATGAGATGCATATGTGTGCTCAACATTGATGTAAGGACAGTAAAGCATAGCATGGTTTGTCCTAGGCTTTAAATGTTTGGGAATCCTGAAACCATCAATAGTGGTATAAACTAACTATGCTCAAAGGCAGAGAGAGTTGCTGCAGCATGCATATGTTCTGGGGAATCACAGACGTCACATGTAAGGAGAATTCACTGAACAAGCTTCTGAGATCCAAAGGCCAGATTAGGGTGTGCTGGCAAGATACACAAATAGGTCCATCAGTTTTATGGACAAGAGATGTGGAAAATGTGGGCAGTGCTGCAGGGATAACCATAGCCAGTCTGCAAGCTCCATGCCAAGCAGTTTGCAGTATGTGCTGGGTTCCTGGGTGTAGGTAACTTGCTAAATTTCAGAGCGCTTCTGATACTTTCAGGATGAAAAATGCAAAAAGGTGTAAGGTATTTTCAATAATAATAATAATTATTAATTTATTTTTTTACAGTTTATGCTCAAAGTTGGCAAATGTAGGGCTGTAAACGCCTGCACATTTTCATATTTTGTATCTCCTTTCTCAGGAACTTCATAATTGCAGACAAGGAGCAGAGGTCCAAAATAAGCATGAAGATGATGGAGGATGCATTTACATTCACAAAACATAGTAACAAAAATATGAGTGGTTTTGCACAGCTCTGGCAATTTACCTTGCTATGCTCTTCTGCGAACAAATTTTAAGTAACGCAATAAATGACATGCAGAAGTCTTAGTCTTCCACCCTGACGCATCTTCAGATGAAGTTGCCAGTGGATAGTTTAGCACATCTCTAGCTTGAAGTTCCATTTGTCTAATTGTTCCCATTTAAATGAACACTACTTATTTCAGCAGGCTGTGAATTGATTTTAAATTGAAATATGGTCTGGTAAAACAGGGAATATTACAAAAGGATTACATTTTTCCTGTCTTCTTCATCTAGATTATTTCTTTTTTCTCTAAGCAAGGTAAATTTATTATTTTTGTATTTTACCTTCAACTGACTAGGGAAATTCATGGATACTTTGCAACTTGACTCCAGGGCCTTGTTCTTCTTGACAAATCCATTAGGCAAGTAAAGTTAATAGGAGCTACACACAGTCATTTAGGTGAAATATACATCAACTATCTTCACCTTGACAGAGAGTTAGGAGAGTAAACACCCACGCTGAATTTTTGTATGTGACAACTACTCCTCCTCAAAAAATCTTTGGGTTGTAATGCAATGTTCAAATATTTAAGGGTATGACTTTCTTTCTAGACATCTATTCAGAATCCTGAGTACATGTAGTGCCTTTTACTTGCTGTTTCCTAAATCATTTGCACTTAGTTTTTGTGGTATGTATCTTTGTAGTACAGATAAATCAGGATTTAGCATGGTGCGAAACAAACTGAAGCTTGAAAACCATTTTTTTTTTTAAAGAAAGTGTTTAATCCTTACAGAACATGAACATGGCTCCATTTTCATGGGCTACATAGGATATAACTAGAAGATGTAATGAAGTACTTTTAGAGACCTGAATGGTCTTATTTTTCTATACATAGTTTTTCTGTGATGCTAATTCATATTGCAATCACCAATATCTTTAAAAAACAATCTGGGAAAACCAATCTTGCAAAAATAATCAAGAGCTCTACCTAAAATCCTCATAACATGCATATATGTTTTAAAGATCATTCGTCACCAGGCTTTTTACTTGGCTAGGTTGGTTTCAGTTCTGCTGTGTGCTTTTTAACAATAACTAGTGCAAGGCAACCGTGTCTATGCTGCTGTTCATCTCACGCCCAGATATAACTTACATTGCATATGTATCAGCAGTTTCTACATACTTACTTATGCACCGCTGTCCCTACCAGAAGATATTTTTGCTTGTATTCCTGTATACCTTTCAGAAATGCTGTGAATCTGTCAGGTATTGATTTGTGTATATGACTATAAAGCATTTTTGAGCATGCGTATCTTCAAAATAAATACAGCAGTTGGTGTTTCAGAAATGTTTTGCACTTCACCTTTAGGATGGATCTGGAGTGTATTGAGCACAGTGGAAGAAATTCCTAGCTGAGGCTGAGGAGAGAGGAATATAAAGACATCTTTGTACTTCCATTATTGTGAGGCTGTACTGCATCTAGGCTTCTGGCACAACTGTGCTGTGCATAGCCTGTGACTCTAGGCTACTAATGCAGCCAAGACCGGTTAGGTCTCTGCACCCTCCAGGGGTTATTTCTGCTTTGGTCTTTATTATGATACTTACAGAAGCTCTGCTGTGAGAATAGTTCAAAGAAACTTTTATACATAAGGAAACCTATCTTAATTATTGTGAACAGTGTACATGCAATTATTATCAAATGGAGAAAATATTTACCTGGCTTTACTTATTCATGTAGTTATATATTGTATAAAATACTTTGGGCTTAGTTGCAGATCTGTGTCCATACAAGCTGTTACCCATGTATTCATTTATTTCCTCATCTCAAAACCAGGTTCTGCCATGCTACTTGAATTTTTTTAATGTTATTTACCTTGTTCCATGAAAAAAAATTCCGATAAGAAAGAATACATCAATAAGTGGATTTTAAAAGTCATATAATGAGGAATTCTTTTTTTAGAAATTATGTTTTGTTTTACTAATTGACCTGACAATTTTCTATCTGTTACATTCATGCTAGAGGTAATTGTTGCTGAGCAACTCAAGAGAAAAATGAGGTCCTTGTAGATATTTTGCTTACTGAAAAACAAAACATACCACTACAGGCTGTTTATATATCGTATCAATATCTGCTCCAACACCAATCATCAAACCTAATTATTACTGATTTCAGAGAGCATAGCTTCATGAAATAATACAGGACAGTCATTCTGTAGAATGGGTTCACAAACATGAATGAAGAGATCACAATGTGATCAGACATCAGATTTATCTTGCTGAATTTATCTTCTCCCTTTTACAAAGCTGAGATTCTATCAAATAAAGAATTTGACCAGGTATTTGGACTGTGAAATTAAACTGTGAAATTATAATCTGTAACACATCTCTATTTCTCTTTCAGTTTTTGAGCAGGAAAACAATAAACAAATAGATTCACAGATACTGCACATTTAATATTTTACATCACAATTTTCAAGTGATTATGCCTGGGTATAGGTTTTGGACTGACTATGGCTGGTTTTAGACAGGTGTGCAGATGGTACATAAGAAGCTATAATAGGATCTTTTTCTTGTGTATTTTGTAAAGGAAAGCTATGCTTACTTGATCTGTGCATCTCTTCTAAGCAGAGTAACTGAAGAATCCTAGTACACTAGGAGCTCTCTTAAGCACACACAACAGGACAGAATAAGGACCAAAACCATCCTCATTCACTCTACCAAATATATAGGACCATTTTACACAGAGCTGTGAAGAAATGTAATCATTTTCTGAAACAAATATGCAGAAGACCTGATTTCGCATCCTAGTTCCACAGAATGTACCTTTGGGGTATTTGGTTTTGGTGGCATTCTCTCCACAGCCAAACTTTGTCAATAAACTCCTAAATCTGTAAAAAATTTTGACGCATATCATGTGAAAAAGTGGTATGTTATTAGACTGTTGCTTTAATGCACCATCATCTTTATGGTGTTTTTTTGTTTGTTGTTGTTGTTGGTTTTTTTTTTTTGTATCCATGTACTTTATCTTGTTATGATTCCACTAAGTCCTTTAAATGTTTCTCAGATTTTTAACAGGGCTTTAAGTATTCAAAAGGGTCTGTAATTATCCTTTAAAGGACCTTCATTAATTTCATGGTGATGAATGTTTAGGTCTGAGACATCTCTGCAAGATACACTTCAGCAGGGTTTTCCTTTTCTTAAAATCACCTTAGACGTCTGGTTTAGTTTGAGTTTAACACCCCTTGCTGCTTACGCCTGTATTTTATTGTTGGTTAGCTTTATATTCTGTTTCCTCTGTGGCATATAATTCTCAACCAGCACAGAGTCCTTACCTTAGAGGGGTAAATTCATGATCAAATCCAGCAGGGATAAGACCAAGGATATGGAGGTGGAAGAGACAGAGAACAAGCTGGTGGTGAAACAAGGAGTTAAACAACAAGAAAGGAAAAAGGCAGAGAATGAGTAAGGGACAAAGGAAGAGGGATACTCTAGGCTGAAATATCTGCTTTTTGACCAATGAACAGGGCTAGGATATTTCTGTCCCCATAAGTCAGTTTATTCTCTGTGACCAGAGCAAGGCTAACATTGCTGCCTTGCACATGTTGGGACTTTTTTGCTCTGTTTTGTTTTTTTTTTTTTTTCCCCCCCTTGTTCATTCTGTTACTGAACTTCTGTTTGCCAGACTCAGAGCCACAGGCTAGTAGCCTATAATAGACTGTAAAAATTGGAAAAGCAAACCAAGCAAGCTACAGCTCTGCCCCCCGCAGGTTTTGATTGCTTTAGAACATCAATCAAAATGCCTGGTTAATGTATTTTATACTCCCTCCTCTTCTGCTGCTCTTCCTATTATCACTAAGGAACAGTTTATCAAAAGAACACCTCCTGTAAGGAAACCAAGTGTCAGTTTTGACTGCCAATCTGAGAAAAACTGAGAATACAAGTGAAGGGTCTTTAAGCAGTGCCCCTTACTAGTTCAATCATAAAAAGAATACTTGTGGGAGACATGAGGACTGCAGGGTTATTACCTGTACCTCTGAATCTCTTCCCAACAGGCACTCATTCAGCTGATTATTATTCTGTGGCACAAAACTGTATGGGAAATGAAGGCAAAGGCTGTGACTCAAGGGCTAGGCTCTGGATAATATAAAGTATCTGAAGCTGCTTGAAGATATAAGAAAAGAAAATCAATGTATGTGGTACATACTGTTATAACAGGAAGTTATGTTATTTACAGTCAGGGATCCAATTTCTTCATTCCTTCCTCCAATTTAAAAGTCTCATTTCTGTAATGGTCAAATGGATATATTTATGTACCATTTGGCTGTCCTGTATGGTGCCACTTCCATTAGTACATGTTTGCAGTTAGAAGCAGAGTACGCTGCTTTCAGAGTCTTCTTTTATAAAATTTTTTTTATTATAAATATTGTATCAGTACAGCCTTTTTTCATTGCATTTTATGTTGCAGTGAGACCTACTTCAACAGCTACAAAAATAGGTAGGGAAAGCAGATTTTCCATAATCTGAATTTTGATGTCAAACAGCATGAGATCACTTCCATCTTGATAAAATACGTGTATACCAGCCACAGCATCACTGGTACAAGAAATGCAGAAAACATTACAAGCCTAGCTGGAAGTAATTTCTTTGTGTGAATCATGCTGTATAGTGGAATTTAATATCTACTAATATGAAATCAGAATTTTACCCTTGCTGTTAAACGGAATGATGTCAAATCAGTGATAGTTATTTTTCTAAAAATTCTAATTTCAGTGACAAGCCTCAGAATTATTTTTACAAGACTTGGAAACTAGGTCAGTTGATGACATAGGTGTCAACAAAGTAGTTGATTCTGTGCCTGGTTTTAAGCACTTGTCTTCCTAAGGGCAACCCAGAACATCAAGTCTGATTTTTAACCTCTTCATACCAGACATGGAAGAACCTAAAAAGTGTAAACTGTTATCTAAAGAAATGCTAAACATGAAGGTGATTTTTGCTTATTTTGTTTGCTTAGTTTTTTAAACATGAAAACCTGTATTTATGTGATGTAGGGGCATAAATCAGAATGTTCAAGAAGACAATCTATGTATTGAATCTAGCTAGATCTTAACATGCTTTTTAATTATTATTTTTTTATTATTATTCCAGAGAAGAAAGTAGGATCTTTTAAAGAAAAAAAAAATCCCACCTCTGTTATTTCTTTTAATGTTGTATGAGGCCATGGCCACCAATCTTTTTTAGGACTGTTGCCCTAGGGGATGGAAAACTGTGATCCTCTATCATTCTTCACCTGACAGGGTTCCAGTTTTTATCTTCTAACTGCACAGGACTATGTCCTAACTGTAATGCTATCTCAAAGACAAAGAACAGGCACTGTGTACCCCTTCACTGGAAGTTGGATGACTCCAGCAAAAAGAAAAGACTCACAGTGTATAAGCAGGAACAAACCAAACTAACACTTAGGACTTTCACAAGCAAGGGATCTGATGCGTGTTGTAGAGCCTGAATTTCACATTAAATACTCTTTTTGTGAAGTCAGAAGCAATACTCTCTTGGAAGATGAAGAATATGTGGGAAGCATTTCCACAGACTAAGCAAAGAATTAAACACAGAATTCTGGCTAACCATTTCTCCCATTATTGGGCAATCATATGAAAACAGATATATCACCTTTATAGTATCTGTTTTCTGAATCCCTGCGGGTCATATTGAGAAGCCAGAGGAGTCCATGACCAAGGTGGAGTAGAGGACATGAAAACTGTACAGAATGGACTGGGCACTGTCAAGGATAGATGGCTCTTGCACAAGGATCTTCATCTTGCAGCATTTGATGGGAGTGACAATTGCCTTATAAATTTATATTCATGATTTCTCTGTGACATCAGGAAAATGCTTACATTTGTTGAATATGTCATTTGATGGGAAAAATTTGTTGAGCTCTACCTTCAGCCTGTGATTGTATTTCTACAGAGGGCTGTGCACATTTGAATTAGTGATGAGAGGATGATTGACAAAACAAAAAACCATGCAAACATTTGCTTATTTCTGGAACAAATATTTAAGAAAATTCTGAACGCTTGGTTACACTTTTGCTCAATAAATTTTGATCTCACCAAACCTCTGTTTTACTTATTTTTTCTGCACCTCAATTAGTACAGAGGGATAAAGTTACCGGGATAAAGTTACCATAGGTTAAACCAACACAGACAGGAAATAATAAAAATGTCACAGAGAGAGCATGTTCTTAGGAAAACAAGTACTTTTTTAAAGAATAAGGAAGTGTGGATAGAGTTCTTCAGTATGGCTGTTAATTTGTTTAATTTATTAGAACCTTAGTAATTCTGAAAGTGCTAAAATATGAAAACTGTATTTTGTCATTTAAATATTTCTGGCACAATAACATCACTCTTCTGTGAAAGTGGTAATCACACTTCATGCATTGTGCTGCCATTTTAAGTTGGTTTTTGCTTGAATAGCAACTGCTCTGGAATTAGAAATCAGACCAAAGACTTTCTGTGAAAAGATTCTTTGGTTAATTTGGACAGTCTTACACCTTCACATGGTTATACTCACTGTGGTGGTTTGACCTTGGCTAAATGCCAGGTACCCACTAAGTCGCTCTATCACTTCCCCCCCATTCCAGGGTGGGGAAGGAGCCTTGGTGCTGTGTAAGCACCACTCAGCAGTAGCCACACCACCAGTGTGCTATCAACACCCTGCCAGCTCCCAACGTAAAACACAGCACCATGAGGGCTGCTATAGGGGAAAACCAATTCCGGCTCAGCCAGACCTAGTACAGTCACACAGGCATCTTAACAACAGCTGTTAGGATAACATTGTTATACTGATACATAATCACTGAATGAACTGCTGAAATCTCAGAGCTGGGGTTGTCTTTACAGCCACTGTAGACTGTGCCGCACAAATGAGTGTAGCATCTATCGGAACTAGTATGTTAATATCTTCTGTGTAGAGTACTGCTGAAACAAAGGGAAATTTTCAGCTATGAGCTTCACAGACTTCTCACAGAGGAGCTCTGACACATGGGAAACCTGTTCCCAAGCTTGAGGGTTTCCTACTGGGTACATTTTCTGGTTTCTTTTGGACACCTTCTAGACAATCCAGCATCTTCTTGTTCCAGATCTCTTTTCCCTATACCCCTTTGTATGTTGGTCTTTAACCTTTTGAAATTTACTGTAGTCCTCTTTCCCTTTCCCACTTCTCATTGATGCCAGACTGTGTTGAGAAACAGGCTTTGCATCTATTCATCTCAGACCCTGTTAGCTCTCCGAGCGTATTGCACACTTGTTGACCCTGTGATTGTGATGGCCGATCACACAGATGAGCTCTCTTACATCTTCTAGAGAATTCAAATTTCCTACAGCTTCTAGAGAGTCAGATAAAACAGTTGAAGCATCTTTGGCCAACCATGGTTGTCTGCAGATAGTAGAAACCGAAGATGAAAGGAATTGTTTTTTAAAACAAAAATTACAAAACTTGGGTTTTCAAATTGTGTAATTCTCAAATGAGAGGAGTTATCACACTTAAATTTAAGAAAGAGAGGGAAATGGTGCTATATATTCTTTCCAGACATTTTGGTTTCATGCACATTTTATAATATGATTCTTCTGAGATTCTGGTAATGGTTGTTTCTAGAAAATGATATGTCGGTTATATTAAGCATCAAGCTACGAGTACCAATTTGGTTTACAGTTATTTTCTGATATTTTATACTAATTTATTTTTCTTTTTTTCCTTTTTTCATTCATATCCCACATGATAGTTCCCTGTCTTTTATTTCAAGATAATATCAGTCAATTTGTGTGCCATACAGTTTGCACATGTAAAAAATGCCCATAAAATAAGTTGAATAGACTGTGTAATAACTAAAGCCAGTCCTATTGCTCAGTAATCTCTCAACAAAGGTAAATAGGTCTTTTTCAAACTGTCAACCTGTCACAAGTCAGGTCTCCCAGGGATCAATATTGGGCCGAATGCTGTTTCATATCTTCATAAGTGATCTGGATGATGGGATCAGGTGTTCCCTGATGAAGTTAGCTGATGATATCAAGCTGAATGGGAAAGTGAACACTTGGGAAGGGAGAGACACCCTGCTGGTAGACCTGGACAGTCTGGAAGAGTGGGTTAACAGAACCTTATGAACTTCAACAAGGACAGGTCTTGCACCTGGGAAAACATAATCCCAGAGTGCAGCACAGACTAGGATCTACCCAGCTGGGGAGCAGCTCTATGGAAAGGGACCAGGGGGTCCTGGTGGACAGCAAGCTCAGTATGAGTGAAGAGGATGCTGCTGTGGCAAAGAAAGGCAACAAAATGCTGGGCTGCATCAACAAGGCCATCACCAGCAGAGGTAAAGAAATTATTACCCCATTCTACTCAGCACTTGTCAGGCCACACCTGGAACACTGTGTTCAGTTTTGGTCCCTGCTATACACAAAAGATGTGCACAGGCTGGAGAGGGTCCAGAGGAGGGCCACAAAGATGTTCAAGGGACTGGGAAGCCTGTTGTATGAGGAAAAGCTGAGAGAATTGGGTTTGTTCAGACTTGAGAAAAGAAGGCTTAGGGGAGACCTTATCGCCATGTTACAGTATTTAAAGGGTGGCTACAAAGAAGATGGAGACTCTCTTTTTACAAGGAGTCATATGGAAAGGATGAAAGGTAATGGGTACAAGTTACTCCTGGGGATATTCTGATTAGAAACAGGAGGAAAATGTTTCACAATGAGAGCAATCAGCTGTTGGAAAAATCTCTCCAACTCCCGAAGTGATAAGATTCCCTAATATTAGACACTTTCAAGATTCACCTGGACAGGGTGCTGGGCCATCTTGTCTAGACCATGCTTTTGACAAGAAAGTCTAGACCAGATGATCCTTGAGGTCCCTTTCAACCTGGTATTCTATGATTCTATGACTCAACTGCATTCTATCCAGACTGTTTTTAACCTCATTTACTCATCAGACTTCCTTCCCCGAGAAGCCTGTTGTTACAGTGGAATGTAAAAGTGACATTTTAAAATTATGTGTTTAAATGGTGTTGTCAGCCTGTCTGTATTTAAAGACTGTGAGGCACCTGTGAATCTGAACAACCAGCCCTGAAAGCTCACCTGCAGTAGGTAGTTCAAAGCTGCTGTGTTTAAATTACTTGAAAATATTCTGGAATGGGACTTAAATTAGAATGAGAGGCCAAGAGTACCACTTGCTGAAAAATTCATGCTTTCATTACCATACTTCCTTTACTTCTCAAAAACAGGTTTTTTGGTAATTATTTTACTTAAAAACTTCTGTACTTCAATTTTGATTTGAACAGTGCTTGAACAGATTCAATTGTTTGATTCTTAAAACATGAACATAATTTGTCAGCTCTAAGTGGACACTCATTAGGTTAAATGACCCAGTTGAGGTCTAGGCAAAAAACCCCTTGAAACTGATGTAAGGCTTTCCAATGATGTTATATAAAGTCTGGATCGGGACTGCTTCTGGAATTGGATTTATTGTGTGTGTATTTACATGTGAAACAAGGTAGGGTTTTCTTTGGTATCCTCAAAACTTGTGTTTTTATAAATATTTCAGCTTAAAATGCTGTATTAGAAAAAGAAAAAGAGAATTAGATCATACATACAGTAAAAGTATTAATTCATTTTTAAAATAAATTAAAAAATGTTATATTTTTCAGACTTACATAAAGTCTCCTTCGCAGAGTCTTTCTGTGTTTTTCTGGTTCTTGTGTTGCTTTTCCCTGTGATAGTTTTATTGTTTTTTACTACAGTATTTCCTGAGCTTAATTTCCTTGAAGATAATCCTGGCACACAGGAGAAAACTATGAAAGCAATGAAGAATAAGCAGCAACCTCTCTTACTGGTTATCGTAACAAACCAATATAAAGATTCTGTAAATGAAGGAGAAGTGAACAGCTTTAAAAAATATAAAATATAGCTTAAGGATTTTTAAAGTGTAAGCTTTCAAAGAGGTTGCTTCAAGAGAGATGAATTTTTATCACAGGCACTATGTCCCATAAATATGAGGCAACTTCTTTATCAATCCTATTAATAAAGTTCTTATAATTGTGCTTAAAATGTATAATCAAACCAAATACATTTTATCACAAAGACAAAAGAAACATTTTAACTAAAATTGCATTACTAAATTTATTTATCTTTGGCATTTAAATGGTTTCATTGTTGCACTGTGCATGAACTTCACAAACATTTTTTTCTTTTTATACACATTTGAGTATATACCTTTTACCTGTATTTTTAAAAAGGAGAGGGAACTAGGACAGGTGTAAGGTCCAATTTCACAGTTTTCCCTGTGCCTAAAATGTAGGTAACTTAATGTTGGAGCTAAGTAGCAAATTTGGAGCCTTGCCCTGGGAATTGTTTCTGCACTCTGAATAGAGCAGTCACTACCTAAAAGACAGACAGTCCAGGGAGCTGTAAGGGGAGGTCAGATGCATCCCAGTGACTCCTAGGTTGCAACATCATGCTAGTTTGTGCACTTATTCTCATTTCTTACTGGTCAGGGAATCTTAAGCTATATTTTTGCCAACAGAATAGTTTCAGAAAATGGGGGAGACTGCCCTCTATCATTCAAAATCGACCCTTTTAGAATAGAGACATGTCACTGCAATTTCTGTTGAGGCTGCTTGGTGTTTTCCACTCATGGGGGAAGTGCTCCAACCTTCAGGCTACTGTAAAAAAGGAAAGATAGAATGCCACAGTAGCTGCATTTTGCAAAGGATGTTTTTGCCACTAATATATTTAGTGGATCATTAAGTTCCTTACATGTGCATTAGACACTGGCTACGACTGCCCTGTGAAAGATGCAGCAGGGTGAATGTTTTGATTCTAGAGCTCAGCTGGGTATGAGAATGCCACTTTGCTGCTCAACACTGGAAGACAAAGTCAGTTTTGGGAGTAACGGTGATTTCAGGACTAGTGGGTGTCTAAATTTTGTAGCTCTGCAATTTGGGATGCAACAACTAACTCATAAGTCTTTGATACCTTCCTTTTGTTCTTGCCCTAAATGGCTGAGACTTATTCAGAAAACCTGTGCCAGCAGTGCATACAGACTATATACAGCCTGTATTAGACTAGTGCCAAAATTATTGGCTTATGTTTCCCCTCTTATTAAAGACTACTGAAATTTTCAAGCTAACCAATTTCCAAAGGCTGGGAAATCACATTTTAAGCCAATATCCAAGTGAAGTTAGCTATTTTTAATTAGTCAAAATACCAAGAATCTATCAATTCCTTGATAACCAAGATTAATAATTATTTAAATGTCATACGTGGTAACAGAAATTTAATCATAGACACCTGTTCTGAAGATGTTATTCTAGATTTTAAAGGTCATGGTTTTTAGTTATTACTCTTCTTTCAAAGGCTCAGTTTTCTGGTTTAATAAAACTCCCATTGATAGCTGTGTGACTGAGACTTGAACACTGGAAGTATAGTCCTGTTCAGATATACAAAAGACACCATTTTGTATTGTTTTTGTTGTGTGCAAATATTCTGAAATTCTGGCACTTAAATAATATGAGGTAAAAATTAATACATTCTTGAAATACCAGTTAAAGGGAAGTTTTGAAATCAAGTCCATATAAAGGGTTCATTTGTTGTCAACTAGTTCTATGTACAAATTAAAAGCAAAGAGTAAGCATTATTCATATGGAGTTACAAATCAGTGAGAGCTCATTACTCTGTCTCAATATAAAGTCCCAGGTTTTGATTATCCCTATTTCCCATATAGGTTATATAAGAAATAAAAAGCTTATAATCATTTGCATTCAGAAAGTGCATGATGAAGTTGCATTTCAAAACACAGCAAAGCCAGTTGAATACTTAATTTGTTTCTTCCCTATTATTAAAGCATGAAAAAGCAAAAGAAGAGAACAACTATAAAACATATTGAATGTGACTTATATGAGATTAATGTCTGATCATGTACAACATACAAATAAATAAGCAGATCCATCAGTATATAACACTGGCTATGATTTTATTCAGTCTTCTGCAAGCATTTTTTTACTAAGGACTTTATAAAAGTAAAAAATACTGTCATAATTTCTGTTTGTCAGATACTGGACGAATAGTGACTTGTGTTACACTGGCTATGTGTCTAAAGTTTGTAATGGGGTTACAGGAGAAGGGAGAGAATTTTCCAGGTGAAGAAAGTACTTATCACAAGTATAGATGGCTTTCACTGTGTTGCCATCCCTGTGTGGGCTCCCACAACTAAAGAGATTACAGGATCTCCTTCAGTTTGCTTTAATTAATTAAAGTTGGAGAGTTTCTGCAGAAGGCAACAACAGACCTGTGGGACCTCTCTAGTGATGTAAGGCTAGGAGTAAACCTAAAGTTGCTCTCTTCTGTTTCAGTAGGTTTTGGTGTGGGTTTTTTTAATCTCAGGAATTTATGTCCAGTATTCTTCATTGTGTGCTTCTGAAATGATAAAGACCATAACTTTGCCTGATTGTTTTGGCTGACTGTAGGATTCCCTTACAGTCCTTTCCAGCATCACAAAATTAATGTCTACGCTTGTCAGTCTGTCATTGTTCACATTCTTCCACATCTTCATAAAATCTGCATGTTTCCTAACTCTGTTTAGTTTTTAACTGCACTATCAGTATTGCTGGTATCAGCAGGGGCATGCACAGCTCAATCAAGGTTATATTACAGACAAATCATTCTCTTCTACGGGAAAAGCACTGAGAAAGATCAATATTAAACCTTGATTTATGGAAAACCCAGAGCATTATCTACGTTTCTGGAGGGATAAATGACAGAACGGAAGGCCTGAAGAATATAATCTTCCCTGTAATTGCATCAAGTGTGAGTATCTGAAGGGAATCTTGATTCCTAGTGCAAAGATACAGATGCCTAGCCTCTGCAGAACTCCTTCGAGACGTCTCTCGCCTTAGTAATGTGGAAGGTTTAGTGGATGCTCTGCTGCTGTCTTTCTGGTTGCATATTAGTTTTTGCTTCAAAAACCACCCATGTTTAGACTCAGAAGTTAATGTTGCTTTAAGCAAACTGCAGTGGCAGGATGGGATGAGCTATTTGTAGTTAAAGACAAGTACTTCCTTCAGGATGAGGAGAAAGATGAGCATGCAGAGGCTAAGTATTGAGCACTAGAGCAAACAAGGCAATACTGCATGATACTGTGTATTAAACCAACTGGTTATTTCTTTTCTGTTGTTTTGCTAATCTTGTGGGAAAAGTCTTGCGGGCAGTAAGTGGAAAAAGGACAGACTAATAGCTGGGAGAAACTGCTAGGCATCTCTGATTCATTAGCATCTTGTTTGTCATCCCAGGACTTTGAGATGCCGTATCTCATGAGATTTCCCTAGAGATCAAACACAGAAATACATAATTCCCATGGATCTCTCAGTCTCAGACAAAAGCTGGTGTGGTTTCTTGATGCAGTATTCAGCAAAAAGGGCAGCCTAAACAAGTGAGTGAATTTGTCCAGTCATGTCTGTAATAATAAAAAAGCACAGGAAGAATTTATTCTTTTTGGTTTTATATAAAAGAGAATCATACAAGACAATTGCTCATTTTACATTCAGAATAAAACAGCCTTTCCAAGAGCTTGATTGCTTCCTGATATGGATGGGGAGAAGTACTCATGTGGTTGCTAATCTTTCTGTCACTGCTTGTATCCCAAATGTCTCTCCCTCTCAGTGTCTCTGTTTCACAATGAAATAAAGGCAGACTACCTACCTGCAACACACCTACAGAGAAATTCTGTACTACTCCTTGAAGAGATCATGATCATATTTACCAGCTGGGCACTGGTATATAAAGAGTTGCTCATAGTATCATGTGATATTTATACTATTAAAACATATATAAGCAAATCTACATGTTCAGGTTGGATACTTTGCATGTAATCCCAATAGGGATATAACAAGGGAAAGAGGGAACTAAGTAAAACCATTTTCCCTTTTCTGATGCCTCAAAAATAATACCTAAAGGAAAAAAAAATCCAGAACAAATAATTTCCCTTCAGAGAGTTGTGTCTATGTCTTAATGCATTGAACAACGTCAGCAGCAGTTAACCTACAGTATGTAGAGTATGACCCTGGTCTGTAAAACGTAGTCCAGATCAATGAAACATTGGTTATCTGCAGCTTACTCTAAGTGCTGACAATGCAGGTGAGACCTGCCCATTCAGTTTAGAAATATTCACATTTTTGAAAAAGCTGAGTCCCATATTTTTGACCTTGTTCAATTTGCACAAGTACGTTTCCTGACTTTCTTGTTTCATATTATCTTTCTGTTACAGATTGCTTCAACAAAGCACCAGATTTATATCCTAATGCAGTCACAAATTCTGTTGGCAAATCAAAAATTTCACACAAATTAAGATAGCGAAGCCATACTACATGGCTTTTTCTCCTAACATGGAGGAAATCAGGCTTGCATAAATTATGTCTTCTGTTGTATAACAACTGAACCCTTGTCTGCTTTCCCCTGAATTGACAGATTTTGAATATGAAACAATTACATATAACTAAAGTCTAATAGTGCTGCAGTTTTTCTCATATGGTATAAACAAATTTTACATAAGCAACTTACGTTTACCTTCCTAATATTTTTACTTCAAGGAGGGTTTTCTTTTGCATAGAGCAATAAATCCAAGCTCATTATGGAATCAGTTTCATGTCTCTGCTTTCTTGGCAATGAAATCTAGGCTTGATATACAAAGAAAAATGTGCAATATCTTCTTAAACAGATACAGACAGACCTGAGATACATTTCTGATACACTGAGTGGACAAGATAGCTCCAGGGTGGATACTTTGTAGTCTAGTTTGCATCAGTCTGTGTAGCCATATCCTTGGGCATAATGAGAGCAAGCAACTCCACATCTGACTTTCAGGTGCCTGAAATCACATTTCAGCCAGGCAGCCAAGCTCCCTGTCTGATGCCCAGAGAAAGCTAGTTGTGAATGAGAATTGCACCAGCCCAAACACTCAGTGGGCAATGACCTAAATTAGCCTGCATGGAGCTCTAAATTAAGGGAATAATCTTAATACAACATTCTTATTGAAGCCTTCACAGATTGATTCTGGGTCAGATGGAAATACCCATATCAAATGGGAGTCACAGCCCAGAGCCTTCTCCAAGATTTAATTGTCTCCTTTGGAAAATGGAGCAGGGTTTATTCCATTATTTGAAAAGTTTTCCAGAACTTCTGGTGTTTGGAGTCGCAATCAAGGGCATGGATCTTGGGTTCTTTGCTCTTTACCACCCCTGAAGATTTTCAAACCTACATTTCTAAACCCTAGCACAACAGTACAAAAACAGGGAGAGGGATTCTCTGATCCTTTGTTCGTTTCTTGTGAGGCCCTTTGGCTCTCACTCCATTCTCAGCTCAGAAACTTTCCTTCCTACTGTAGCATACTACTATGCTACATTCCTGCTACAAATATATCCCTGGTGCATGTTGCAATTGTTTGGGTTTTTATTTTGTGGCTTTATCACACTGGAAGCTTGTATTCAGCTCACAGTTGGCTAATCCAGGTAGGACCTCTCTACTGTCATGTGCTTCCATATAAAGAATTTACAGCTGATGCCATTCTCAGATAATGCACATTCTGCACATTCTGTTATTGCATATTGTTTAACTTTTACTCGTCGGGAAAGCCATTCTGTGCTTGTGTATGATACTACACTGCCTATATTTTCCTAAACACCTCCTAAACCACCGTCCGCTCCTTCTATTTGCACTGTAGCCTTAAGTGAACATATTAAACAAGGCTTACACTTTAACAATACCTAGATACCTTTTTGTCTCTTCCATTACCATCTTTCTTATTTACTGCACATACTTTTTGCTGTACTCCGTCTTTTTTACATTATCAAAGAAACATCATAACTATACCATAGTCATATGCATTAAATGTGAAGAATCTATAGTTACGTTCTTTAGGAAGGAATCATATATTAAAGAGAGCTATCAACTCAGTGTACTATGATCTGCCTTGGTAAATCCATATTATGTTTTATTATTTCACTGTCCACTTTCAATCTCCATGTCTTTAATTATTCTGTCCTTCAAGACATACTCTGCTTAGGAGCAAAGCCACCAAAGTAGCTCAGTATCAAGTCCTGCAAGACTGTTTTCTTGCTTTCTTTTATTATCCTTCCATTTCTTTTCTTTCTACAAATGATATGTTGTCCTTTTAGAAATTACCCCCTTCACATGTGAGACTTGATAAAAATGTTTATTAAAAGATGCAGAAATCAATTCTCCAGTGCCCCACATTGAAACTGTGACTTCCTGTGTTGGGAGCCATGATATACAGTGTTTACCATGGAAGGAATAAAAATCTTGACTGTGAAATGAGAAGATTCGCAAAGGCTAACAGGAAGTATTTTCACAAAAGCTCAAAAAAGATACCTCCAGGATTTTAACTTTATCCTTTCAGCTGAAAAATCTGAATGATCAGACAGCAGCAGCAGATAAACTGTCTGTGCAGCCACACATCTTTTTCCATCCTTCAAACCCACATTTACAACAGTGTTAAAGGAGTGAATGCTTCTTCAGGTGCATGGAACCACGTCTGCTCTCCTGGGTTCTGTGCCTCACCTGAGAAAGAAACAGGCTTTAAATACCTGATGAAGTTACATTTAGCTGCAATAATTTGTAAAATGTGCCATACATGGATAGCTTTTTTTTTCCCCTTTTAACAAATACACCCTGAATGGAAACTTGCAGCTTTGCAATCAGAAGACAAACTACTATTCTGCCCCTACTGGAAAAAAAATAATGTTAAGACTAGTAGTTATGCTGCCTTTAATTCTGACAAGTATTTTTTATTCTGTGCGATCAGTATTATAGAGATCTATGATTAAAAAAAATATGCATAGTTGTGTTAGGTGGAATCTTATTTTGTCTTACAAATGGCTAAAAACCACTTCAAATCTCATATCTGGCATAGTGTGGCTCTGTTCATTTTCTTTTTTGTTTATATTTGTCTTTGTGCATTTCTGCTCTCTGCAGTCTATGCAGACAATTACAGCAGTGTTTTTCTGCAGGGTTGCTAATCGTGTTGGGAAGCAGATTTTACATGATCTTGAAAGAGTTCAGTTTGCATTAAAAAGATACATTCTCCCACTGAATTAGATGACTAGATGCTCTAAAGAGAAACCTGTAATACCAATAAAACTGCAGCAGGTGGCACTAGAAGGAGGGTTAACCAGGACCATGAGGCGGATGAGTAAACAGAAATAAGATAAAAAAGAACAGAAACATTTAAAATTTGTATCTATTTCTTTCTAGTTTTCTGAAATAAGGATAAACTGTCACAGCTGGATCGATATAGAAAATGTTGGCTTGATGGAGCTGGATTAGTGAAAGGTGAGAATGCAGAATGTAGTAAGTGACTAGTTAATTTCCAGTTTGGTTGATGGTTTGAGGACTTCATGGGGAATGAGGAATTTACCGGGGAGGATTAAAGCAAATATTTTGAGCCAGCTGGTATAGATGCTGTTGGCTTGGCTTACTTCTATTCTTACACTTTGCAAGAAAATATTCATTTATTGCATTTGTGGTCATTAAATAACGTGTAGTGAATAACTATGATACACCAAAAATGGAAATAATAGTTCTCTTGCAAAGCTGACTTTCTGCCAGAGGCAGAGGAAAGTGCATTTCCTGGCCTACAGATTATAACTGTTCTATGTCTTCATCATCTTTTTAAATTGTTTTACAATTAGTAAGAGGATTGCAGTAGTACCAGGAGTATGGTTAGCACAAATTTAACACTGCTTCCTCTTTATAGATGAAAACTCACAGTGAGAATAATTTTAAAGAGGAATTGTTTTTCTGTTAGTTTGAGTCTGCTAAGAAAAAGGACATCATTACAAAGTCCTTAATTTGTAAATGAAGGCTGTCAATACCCAAATCAAATGATTCAAGTTTTGCACAACCAAATTTTGCAGGTGTTTCAACTGTGAGGATGAATATATAATAAGACATAGTAGTTGTTCTGGGGAACTTGCAGTCTTTCTAAATAATACACATTTGCAGATCCACTGGGAAAGACTGTCTATCAAATCAAATGGACAAAATGTTACATTTCAAAGAGAAATAAAATGAGTAAGATTTTTGTCATGCAGGGGAAATTTCAAAAAAGAGATATGAGAAAGAAAACAAAACACTGAAAGAGTGAGGGAAATAAAAGAGGACAATAAGGAAAGAGGCTTGTAAAAAAGCTGTGTAGCCAAACAGAAACGGAAAAGACTTGTTCGAGTTCCACAAAGAGGAGCTCAGAAATTGATGACAAACCTGGACATTGTATGGAAGAGAAATGGGAAATGAGATGCTGGAATGGAGAGATAAGATTATGTGAGCAGAAACATTTCATGGATGCAAAAGGGAGATATGTTATGATGCAAAAGCAGAGAGAAGGTTGCAATATTCTGGGTAAGCCAAGCTATGTTATTTTAGGCACTTTGATTAATCCCTGGATAAAGAAGATGTTTATCTTGACATGCCAGATACATACTGTTGTATAGACTTCTGTAATTCTGTCTGTCCACACACAAACATATGTACACATTTCAGCATATTATTTCAAGACTGGCTTTTCCATAATTATAAAAGTACATTATATCCATCTGTATATTTACTTGTAATTCAGCCAAAAAAAAAAAAAAATTCCTACGACCTTTCTCTGTCAGATGTTCCTTTTTGGTGACTGTAAGCTATTTTATAAGACAAATATTTACCCACAATGGCACTGGTCTTTTTACTGAATTTGCATTACATTACCAGAATAATAATTCTTCCTGATTCAAAGCCCTGGGGTTCTTAGAGCTAATCCTAAAGAACATCACTGCATAGAAAGTCCTTGCCAAGATTTTATGTGATATTTGTCCTGTTTTTAAACACGAAATTTTGTCTAGCTGCAGAGTCCAGGACCATCTCATGGGATATTCTTTAGAGATGGGATGCAGCACAAGGAGCATTTTTATGCTTATATTAATTTAGTCAGAAGGTCAATATTAACTCAAGGAACTATATGACAAGGAAATCCAGCTAATGGGCAAGTTACTCTATAGTTGTACTAGACTCTGGAAACAAAGTTTGAAATTTAAGGGAAGATTTTGAAGAGCGTAGAAGGCAGGTTATTGTCCACATTTTTCATACAAATAAAAGTTGATATGGAGGAGAGGAAGACCAGATGCACAATAGATTATAATAACTTCCCCTGAATCTTTCTGCCCAGTATGGTCATTTAGAAACAGGCCTTTTTAATCTTAATCATGCTGATTTTCTATTTTAAAAAGAATGTAACCAAAAGCTGAATTAAGCACCTTTCAAAATATTTTCCATTGTTTAACATTTTCATTTCTGATGTTTTGGATGAGCCTTGAATATATTTCTGTAAAACCTAAATTAGTCTGGCTGAGGTAGCACGAAACCAAAACACAGGTTACTCTTCCTTCCCTAGTTGAATCAGAGCATCCTTCAAGGGCTGAGGGAGTTGGTCTAATAAGCAACGAAAGTCGAGAAGCTTCTGGGGCTTAATTCGTGTTTCATCTCTGTCCCACAGTTGTTCCTGACACCAAACAGTTCTACATGGCAATTTAAATTCCATATTCAGCAGTATGCTGCGTAATGTCTGACCCACAGACATCAGAATCCTTTCGGATGAAAGACCTGTTGGTGTCTCTGGCCTTCTAAACAGTCCACATGAAGTAGAATGACAAAGTTTGGGCCACTGGGCTGAATTTGTAATTACTAAGTGTGCTGTTTATGCACCTCACAGTAACTAGGAATGTTCTTCTGTAGTATATTGTCATAGTAAATTCTGCCAAAATATAAAGAGTCTGTGCAGTGGAAGCCCTCCAGAATTAGCAGTGGTGGAGCAACTGATGTCCTTTAATCCAGCCTTTGCCCTAAAAGAGGGTTATTCCTCATACTTGAGGATGGTAACTTTTCTATAGTTAACATACACAGCAATTTAGCCTGTTTTGCAAAAACACTTTTAGGATATATTTTAAATATAATGACCTAAAATTCCTCTGAAAGCTCTTCTGCAAGTGAAGCTCTTTCCCAGTGTAATGTAACTACAAGCATTGGGACAGTTTAAAGACAGCTTTCCTCTTTGCAAAAGTTTAGAAAACAAAATGAGCTCTGTGTGGGTATTTGGGGGCTAAAGTTTTTTTTTGAAAGCTTGGCACTATTATATGTTTATATTATAAGTGTTTAATCTTTGCAGTTGAGGATGTAATTCTTTAATGTCAGTATTAATAGCAATAAATCCAACCATGGACATTCATGGTGCATTCTTCTGAGGGGCAGGCGATCATTCGGTCCTATGCCCACTTCAAAGGCAAAGATAGACTGCTCTTTATACTTGTAAGCTTAGGTTCTCTACTACAGGCAAAATGTGTTCATTCAAAAATGCAGAACTTATAATGCTTTCGCAGCTGAAGGTGTAAAAAGTTACAACGCTGAATAAACACGACGAACAGCAGCAAGCGCGGCTAATGCTCCCCGCCCCCTCCCCGCCCCCCCCCCCCCCCAAAAAAAAAACCAAAAAACAAACCACCCCAAAAAACCCCCACCAACAAAAAACCAACCCACCAACAAAACCAGGAAAACCGAGGAAGCAGTGGCTAGGGCGAGCACCCAGCCAGCCGCCGCGTCTCAGTGCTGCTGTGCTGGCGGCTCTGCCCTATTGTCTGGCGCCGGGCAGAGCCCCCCCCGCCCCCCATCTCCTACCTGTCGCCGCCAGGGGTGTCCAGCAGGCGCGGCCAGCGCGAGGCGGCCGTCGTGGCGCGGCGCGGCGCAGGGGAGTCTGGCAGCTCAGCCCCGAGCGGCTCCCTGGAACCGGAGGCGAGATTCTGGCTGCTGCTCCTCAGGGACTGCTGCTGTTAGAGGGAAACGCAGACCTGGAGGGGTGTGTGTATGCGTGAGGAGGTGCGGAGTGCATTCGGCTGAGGGGTCTGGTCCCTGGGAAGCAGTGCGAGAAGAGGCAGAGAGAGGCGGTGGAGACGGGAGCAGGACTGTAGAACCGAGCAGCTGTTTCCTGATACCCTGGTTCTTTTGGCTGCGTCGGTGAACGAGAACATGGATTCTGTCACTGAAATCTACTTGAAGCTGCTGTTTCTCCTGTGTGTTCATATCTGGCACTCGGCAGTGGCAGGGAGTAAATGTAAGTATTGCATATGATTTAAAACTCAATCCAGAGTGTTTTAAAACTTCTGGGATATTTTATTTGTATTTAGAATAAATATTGGTTTTGAGACAAATGCTTACTGCTTTGAAATCATGACAGCAAGTTGCTAGGCTGAAAATGTTCTAAAATCCTTCTATAGATTTTTGTCATTCTATGTGCAGAATATTGTGTATAAAGCTTACAGGCTAAGAGTGTCTGAAAGCAGCATTTTACTAAGGGATGCATATTCAACCCCGTTTTCATTTTTGTTTTCTGTTTGTAAGTGCAGCATTTTCCAATGAATTGTGTCTTACGTGGAAATTACTGGCAGATTTCTATTGTGTACTGTTTCAGCTTGCTTTTTAGCAATTTATAATTTTGAAAGCTGGTATCTGCATCTCCTGAATTAAGCTGGCACTCAGATAACTCTAATGGACATTACTGTGCAGTTCAAGAGCAGTACAAATGTAACAAGGAAAAATGTGAATAGCAAGACTTTATGGTCTCTGCATTGATTGCTTAGGGAGTATTGTTCATGCATGACTAAAGAAGAAAATGCTATCAGTTCCAGCAGAAAGTTTTTAAAAAATGAATAATTCATAGTTAGCCAGTAGGGTAGTATTGCAAAATAAAGATAGTCATTACGGTTTTAAAGGCAATCTGCTCTCTATGAGGCAAATCTGATATATACCTGAAAAATCTCTGTTTCAGTGTTGAATTAGATTAATTATCTTTAAATTAAAAAAGAAAAAAAAACTTCTCAAGCAACTAATTTTCAGGTATTTTATCATTCAGTAATAGTTCTGAGCTATTCTTGTTCCATTTGATTCAGCTTCAGCAAGCTGAAGGATCTCATTTTGCATACATGTGGTAGAACAGTAGCCTAAATGCCAGATGCTCATAACCTGAACTGAGTATATTTTCTCCCCTTCCTGTTAAGGCCTTGGTTGTGCATCACAGGAATGGGGAGGGCTGGAGCAATGCCTCTATGGGAAGAAAGTGCACGCCAAAGCAAGGAGGAATGTTCAGGAATAACCTTACAGCCCAGTGCCAGGGGACAGCTCCCTGGAAACATTTGAGCAATGGCAGAGAAGTTTGAAGTGCTCTATGGCTCTCTAGCCTAGGGTTTTGCATATGGATGCTTTGTAAACTAAACATGCTCCCATGAGCCAGACATTCACACTGCAGCACCAAAATGATCTTGTGCTGTCATTCAGTAATGATATCTCATTTGATACTCAAGTGCATAGTGTAGCCCTAAACATGAATACTAAGTTCCTCTTGTTAAACACCCTGCTGCAATCCAGCCCCACAGCTTTAATTCTTTTCATCATCCTGCATTGTACAGTTTATGAATACATCCATTTTCACAAGACCATGATAATTGAATTGCACATTAATAGCATTTGGCACTATGCACAAATCTAAATCAGTTGCTTACAGGGAGCACATTAAAACCATTGCAAAAAAGACTTGCATCACACAGCAAAGCAGTAAAGCACTAGAGGTCACTCTTACAGTTTAGGAAGCGAGGTTTGAGGAAAAGGCTCAATCTTCTTCCCAATACAGAATTATGAAGGATAAAACAAATCAGGCATGAAATACATTTACTACTGGCTTTCTCAAATACTTCTCAAAATCAAGCTAAACTTAATTACAGTATCAAATGGGTGACTTGAATGAACAGATTTTTCACATACATGCTAGAATTTATAAATGTATAGTATCTTTATTTATGAATAAATTTTAACTTGTATGTCAAAACACTCATCTGAACTGAAGAAGTAAGAACTATCCCCATGCTACAGACAAGGAAAATGGTTGTGGGAAGAGTAAATTAAATTATTTAAATCAAGAAGGAGTGAGTACCAACATGTGAAGGTAACTTGGCCAATCTAATGCATATTATTATCAATATCTAATCTGGAAAAAAAAATTAAAAACCCCTTTTATATATATAAAAGTTATTCTGGAAGTGAACATTTCTGTGGGAGAGTTAGTTTGTTTTAAAAGTGGCGGTTTCCAAGTTGACCAGGAATTTAAATCCTTTCCAGTAGCATTTAAACAGGTAGTTCTGCTGTTGGCATTAATGTATTCAGATATGTTTACAAAACCAGATAAAGTTCAGTTTTCTTGCATGAATTTTTGATGACTAGGCTGTCCGGTAGGCTGCCAATCATCAAAGAAAATAGGATGGTTTTTTTTTTAATTCTTCCTCTAAATTAATCTATTTTACTTCTTTTAATTTTATGGGTTTTTCTTTAGTACCAGATCCTGACTACCTAAGTTTTGTTTTTCCCTTCTTCAGACCAGCTGACATTAACACCAAAATAAAGACCTTTACACTTCAACTTGCAGTGTCACTGCTTATGTTACTAAGTCGGTTGTGTGAATAAAATTTCTTGGATCAAAAATTGATGTGTTCAGAATTATTCCTGTCTTAAAGGAATCACAGTATTCCTCTTCTGAGTAGAATGAAGTTCTTAGGTTATCTGAAGGTGACAGCCTATCATCCAGAATATGGAAGTATGAAAGTTTATTTTGGGGGTTTTATTTTGGGGGTTTTGGGTTGTTTGGTTGTTTATTTTCCCCCTGAAAAATAGCAATGACAGTTTCAACCAAGAGAGGTAATAACTGCTGCTGGAAACTCAAATCTTTTAGAAGTTCTGTAGTAGTGCTGCTTTGTGCTTTCCTATTCTTTCTTCCTCCCAAAGAATTGTACTTCCAAAGCAGCTGAAAGAAGTTTGAAGTGCACAGCCCTGAGTAAGTAATTGTGTTAGGTCAAGTGTGAGTTTTAAATGAAGGATTAAAGTAAATACTCCTGTAAGTTTTTTTCACTGGAGTTAGGAAACATTTTTTATTTTACTGGGAACTGTCTCTACAGCTGTAAATTGGCAAGTTACTAAATCAGCCCTTGAGAACTTGCCAGAAATTGGTACTCTAGTAGGTGCAGTACTTTTTTTTTCAAACTCTCTAGAAGTGAAGTGTTGCAGAAAACATAATTAAACCCTCTACACACATGAACTCCACTGTGACTAAAAATTATTAAGGATAATTTTGAAGGTGAATGGAAATAAAGAGAACAAATTAGGGACTTTCCATGTAAATTCACACCTCTTTATATCTACTTCTCCTTCGCCAGTTTTAGAGAAGCTTTTATCAATTCTGATTTTAGTATTTGTATTGCAGTGATCATAGTTTCTATAAACACAGACATTTATCATTAGCACTGTTATTTTTACATAACAGGGATTTCTTGCTAATGCTACAATAGAGGACCTACTCTAAAGCCGACAGAAAATGACTGTTAATGATGCTGAAGTTTTCAAATAGAGTACTGAATGATCACATACCTTGATTATATTATCAGATGCAAGTCATTGTACAAATAATATCCCCAGGGAAGAGACTACTTTGTATAAGGAAAATATTGTATCTTAATTTCGAAAATAATTTCATTCTGATGTTCATCATTGGTACGAAACAGTTCTGTAGACTATTTGACAACTTTATGGGATTGCATTAAAAATATACTAAAATGCTGTTTATCACAAACAATTTAAATTAAAATGTAATTCTTTTACTATCAGTTTGTGGTTGAAGTGTAGGGGAGGAGAAAGCAGAAACTTCCTTAATTTTCTTTTAGCCTCATTAATATTTATCTTCTGTTTACTATTACCTATCTCTGCTCTGAGATAGCAGTGGACATCCCATCAGAGGTCAGGCCATGTCTGGGCATTTATTTACATGAATAAAACATACTGGCATCTCTAGTATATTTTGCATATTTTTACTACAGTAACATCAAAAGCTCGTATCAGCATCAAATCTATACCAATACTGATGGAAAAATCTATCAACATTTATTTCAGACTTCCAAGGTTGAGAATTCACAGAAAGGCCTTGGGTTGATTACACTGAGTATAATCAACAATTTGCATCCCATTGCTCTAGGCTTTCAAATTCCCATGAACATGTTTGTCCCTGAGCTCAGTCAGCAGGATGGATGGAGCAAATTTGGTCATGATTGATGGATAGTGACAGACACGTAATGACATTCTTGAAGTGGGATAGAATCAACCATAAAAAGAAAATGCAGTAGGTTATGTGTAAAGTGTGTTGTCGGTGCTAGTAATAACATTTGCATTATGTGTTAGAATCTACTGTGTTTTAGTTAAGTACCAGTCAGGAGTTCCAGAGTAATCACTAACTTCTTCACATCTCGATAACTCTGCATTCATGGCTATTCTGCTTTCTTTCTTATCTTTCAAATATTTATTTTCTTTTCCCCCCAAAATTACCCTGTGCTTTGGTGCTACTTGCAAGTTTCAGTTTACTGGGCAGTATTGCACAGGATTAGAGCTCTGTTTTGTGAGAAAGTTAGAACCTTTTCTCAGTACTTCTAAATGCTTATTGCTTGTTGCTCTCAACTAATAAGGTGATAACAGATGTGGGGGCAGTGAGATCCATCACCAGTTCAAATGTCTCTTCTTCCTAGAACACGCCAGACAATTTGTTAAGAATGATTAAAGAAGTACCAAATACTAAAATTAGTCATGTCTGTTGGTGACTGCAGAAGTACACATTAACTTTATTTAATATGTTTCTGAAGTGAAAAGTTGAAATTTGTTCTTCCCTCTCAATTTTCAGTTGTTTTATATAGAAGGAAAGAAAACCAAAACAGCAGTGACTATATTGGTTACACAAGTTTCTGTACAATTGCTTGGGTTTTTGCACTGTTAAGTATGATTTAAGGTTAAATGTTTTGGTGGATTGATCTGAAAGTTTTTTACTATAAAATACTTTTTGTAATTTACAACTTGCAACTTTGTCAGTCAGGACCTGTACATGATTTCTAGTTTAAAACTGAAAAAGAGGTATGTGTGTCTCAGTATACTGGCATGTATTATATAAATGTCGTTATGACAAAAACTGTCTTTCTAAACCTGAAAATACTATAAAATGTATAGATGCAGTATGGTGTCCTTATAAAAACAATTTTGTTTTATTTCTTTGTAAAAAATTATGCAGCTTTAACGTTAGGGTTTAACAAATTGCAGTTAACTGGAATTTTAACTCTGCAGTGTTTTATACTTAAGTATTTAATGATATTTACTTATCTGTTTTATATATGTGCAAGTATAAGCATTACAGACTAATGTTTGTCAAAGGAATGCTAAGTCTCCTTCCATCAGTTGACACCTATATGCCAGTAACCTAGAGTTAAATCTGTGAAAAGCAGAGGAGTGTTGGTGTCCAATTATTTTGCTTTTCAGAAGAGAGTTTTCAGTGTTTATTACAAATTGCTATGCTATTTCTTAGTAAGCAAAACATAGTGTGGACTGGGAGGTAAAAATGAGAGGTAAAACCGATACTGTTTATATTCTACTTAATTAGTATTTTCAGTGCAAGAATTTAAAAAGTGATTGAAATCCTAGAAACTTCTGACATTTTAAGTAGATTAAAATTAGTAACTACAAAATTATTACTTAAATACCATACTCACTTAATAGACTAGTGAAGAAAACTGCCTCTAGGGTTTTAAATCTCAAAGGGTAGAGAAAATATATGGTTAGGAAATCTATCCAGCTGGGTAACAGGACTAATTACTTTTTTATTAAGTAGATCTCGTTACTTGGTTATGATCAGGAATAAGTTATTGCTTGTTCCTTGCTGTTAGAGTTCTTGTTTTTTTCTACAACAATCTTTTAGCAATTAATGTATTTACATATGTGGTCTGGAGGGAACAATATATTAGAAACAGCATATTGGAATTCTTGACTTTATTCTTATTACTTAATATAATTCTTTATTCAGCCAATAGCTGAAGAAGATCTTGCTCTTTCAGGTGTTTATCTGTCCACTTTCAAATCTAAATAGAAAGCGTTTTTCAAAACTTAGGTTGTTCCTAAAGATACAATTTTATAAAGATTTTTTCCTGATTAATTAAAAATTTGCCACCAGAAATCTCCAGCTGTATCTGGTTGACCTGTTCAGAGTTACTGTGAAAATACACCTTTGAAGAAAATGCTAAACAACAAAAAAGTCTCATATATGGTTTAACAAGGTACAAAAAAATATTATTACTCAGATGCCATATAATCTAATAATCAACCTCACTGGGAGACCAAACGGAGTAAGTTATTATTCAAGAAGGTCTAGAGCAGAGGTTTTGAACAAGACAGCAAGAGTAAGACCTTCAGAGGTTAACACGCACTATAAAAGTGATGCTGTAGACAGGCTGAGTTGCATATGGGGACCCTGGATCACTTTGATTAATTCAGCTGCAGCATTGTGCTGTATCCTCTATTACATTAGACTGAATGTGCTCAGCGTGGATATTGTGTAATTTTCAGAAGGTTTTGAGGAGAGGAGAAGGGAAAGATTTTTTCTTCAGGATTATGAATTATGGTAGAGGTTATATGATGTTTACTGCTATGCAGTACTAATAAAAAAATACTAATTTGAATCTGGGAGAAATTTTGAATTAGAAATAACTATATAGGAGCTGCAGAAGGGAGATTTTCACTGATTCATTTATTAGAAAATCCGCTTTACTTTTGAGATATATGATGAACTCTGATGGCTTCTGCAGAGACAGGAAAATCGGGATTTATGTGTATAAAATTAAAATTCTGAAACTTGGATGTTTGCTTCTGAGCTAGCAAAGTCCCTTTTTAGTCATATGAGAGAAAAAGTAGTTCTTATAGGAAGAAGTCTTACAGGAGATGGAAGGAAGAAATCGCATGCAAGGTTAGTTAACTAGTATAAGGTGATTTTTGGTGTAGAAGTGCCATTTGTCTCATCAATGATTGACTCTGACTCTAGATAACTAGACCAGCTGTAGGCTTTGTAGACCTCAAAGCTTACATGAGATAGGTTCCAGTTCCCCGAAAATACTCTAAATGAATGTTAGAAAAAAAGTATAGCAAGCCATACTGACTGCCTTGTACAGTCATCACCAGCTATACCCAATGCATTCATGTGTGGTGTTGAAGCTCCCAGAGTATCCCTTGTCTATGCTTGGGTAGGTAGGTTCTCCTTGATTTCCTGAGGGTTAGGGTTGCTGCTGTTGAAAGTCGTAGACCAAATAGAGGGACTAAGTGAGAGCGAGAGTGTCTTTCACTTCTGAAATGAGGAAATATACAGGTATTTTGACCATACACAATGTTGTGGTAAACTGAAAATCTCATTAACTTAAATAAGCTGGAATTGCCTGTTCTACCCACCTGAGACAGTCTGATCTTTCCACCCCTTCGACAAACCATGATTAAAGCTCCATTTTAACCCCGGTCTTGTCAAAACATGTTTTTGGTTTTTTTTGTTTTTTTTTTTTTTTGCTTTTAAAGCTAGCGTAGAGTGAAAAGAGACTGTATTATGAACAAAATCAGCAGAATACTACAGCATTTCTTTTCATAAAGCAGTAATAAACCAGATAAAAGTAACTTGGTACTTTTATGCTTACTTTAAAGCCTTTTTTACTATCCAGCATCTAATGATGGTTATAGACTGACTGTTATACAGGATAGGAAGCCCTTTTATGATCCAAGCCAGCAAACTGCGTCTCTCACTGTAAATTCTTTTCCTGATCAATGACAGGATGCCTATCTGCTCTGCAGCTGTCTAGTTTGGAGTAGTTTTGTAACCATGATGAGACTGACTTACCATTCTTTTTTTTTAAGAAAAAACCCACAATATTTAGTAACTAAGATTTTTCTTTTAAATCAATGAAGAACAACACTGCATCTCGATGTTCTTGTTCAACTGAAGCTCCTGGGGAAATCAATGGGAGCTTTGCCTAAATAAATATTGAATAAAAGCTGTAGAAAGAATGAACTGAATATTCATTCAACAGTGATATGCTGCATAGTTTGAATAAAGCTGGTCTCTTTATTCCTTTTCTATGTACCAGTTTTTTCATTTTACCCTGTTTGGAGGGCTCACATACAGAACTGTGTAACAAACAAGAATTACTTATTTGTCCCACTTGACAAAAAATAAATATGAGGAGAAAAAAGACATTTAGAATTTTACCTAGTTCCTGTGGTTAGGGAATTTATATGCCTGCAGTGAAAAACTACTGCTCTGTTTTTCTGAGCCAGTGGTGACAATTTTTTTAAAACCATCAAGATGATTGATTTTAATTTTCAAGGTTGAAATAGCCCCTCAAGATACCTTCAGGAGTATCCAAATGCAGTGGAGCACACTAGAGGTTGCTGAGTTCTGTCTTCCAGTTGACAAGGTGCATTGCAGTAACTGTTTTATCAGTCTGAATGTGGAATTTGTAGGGGTGTTTTTCAGTTGCACCATGCCAGTATGCTCTGCAGCTCCACTGTACCCTGCAGTGATTACATTTCTGCCCCCAAGCAAAGTCTGTCTCAGGAGCCCCTTTTCCACAGAGTAGACATGTCCTCCAGTAATTAAGACTGAGGACAGAGAAAGGAGGGATCATGAAACTTGTTTGCAAATACTTACCCATGATTTTAGCTTGTTTACTCTTACATAAAACATCTGTAAACATAAACATATGTCACTAAATATGTTTCTCCTCCTGTAAAACAGGAGAAACAGAGCCATGGTCTCATTTCCTCACGTACTTTTGGAAGCTCTGGATGACAGTGATGAGCCTGGCACAAGAAGGGGACTATGACAGGGTTTTGCTCATGGCACAGTGCTGTAAAAATGTTATTCTGACTTTAGTAAGTAATTAAGTAAAACAAAATATGGAAGGAATTCAGTGATAGATGAATCAACTACCAAACCTTTGTATGGATTTGATAGCCCCACTATTACTCTAAGAAACTGTCAATGTACTTTTTTTGGCTGGGTGAAACTTACAGTGCATATAGAAACAAAGAGGTGGAAAACTCTCAGATGTCCTAGGCAGGTTAGAGGTAACTATAACACCCTCCTGAAGAAGCTTTTAAGATATGTTAGGAAATGTGTAAGTTCTTTTACAGATCACTTTTTACCATCTACTCCTCATCTGTTGTTAATGTGCTTTGGGGCATGATGACTTCTCTCTCTATTTTCTCCTTCCTCCCTGAGGGCTCAAAAAACTTCATCTGTACTCAACTGTAAACTTGTTTTGAATTTTGTGAACTGTGATTATCTCATAGATCATTCTTGTGCTACGTAGGTGTGCTTTACTGTATCCTGATTCACTCTCCCTGGACAGGAAAAAACGTAAGAGAGAGAGACTAGGGAAAAATATGATAAATGTGCAAGTACCAATATGCACATTTCCACTCTGTCTGCAATGAAGGGTTCTTATGTTTGAATCCTTGCAAATTGTCTACATGTAATTGCTAGCTTGCTGTAGCCCAGAATTGGTAGATAACCTGTCAGACTGACCCAAATTTTAAGCAGTGGGTAAGGGATGGATTCAGGTATGCTAAACTTGATCTCCTTTATCTTTAGGATAATGCAGTAGAAAGTAAGCTTTTTTCACCATCATGTGTCATGGGGGGCGGGGACCGGGGGGGGCAGTCTACCATGGCAAGATTCCTTTCCTTCTTTTATCTCTGCAGCGATTACTTAGAAATTTGATATTTTGTTTTGTGGCAAGGGCAGTAATGTATTCTCTGTAGATACTCTTAAGTAAGGACAGATTGAGACATTCTAACAGAATTCTCTGATCTAACTCTCACCTCTAGTAAAGTGTGCATGTGTGATGGAGGTATGAAGGGGGTAGTTTCTCTTTTGACGTTTCTAATATATTTTTGTAATGTCTCAGTGGATGTGTTTCTAAGATACTGCCGCAGGTGCTGAAAATGTATCTTGAGTGGAATCAAATTATGTCAATTTTCAGTGCGTGGTTGTGCATACTTGAACATTCTAGACTGAAAGGCGTGATTCAGAAACCTACTGATGAACTAGTATCAGTAAACTGATAGTAGATGGATCATGATGCTTTACTTAGGAAATTCTGATTATGACATTCATATTTACATGTTTGCTTTTATAGTTATTTATAGTTATTTGTATCCATATCTTGTTGAATATTTCAACTGCTTACCAGATTTTTTTTAATGAGATCCATCTTTCACACCTGTATTGTTGTTTGATAGTAGCAGAGGTGTTACGATTTACTGATGCCATATATATTTAATTATTTATATTATTTTTGTGGCTTTAATTAATGTAGAAGTACATTTGGAAAACATCTGAAGTTGGATATGTCTCCTTTTCTCAGTCATTCAGGTTGGATAAATATAACACAAAATAATCTTAAACCTGGAAGACACACACTCATGAGGATTTTGAAATGTTCCTGTGATCTTTATCTTCCTACCTTGCCACTTGCCAGTAGAGAGGTGTGCGTATGAGAAAGCCGTGGTGAAGGAGTTCCTTTGACTTTGCAACCCCACTTCTAAAATCGTGTTAAAACCACATGCGGTAATGGATGATTTCAGTCAGAAAATCAGTTACTGTTTAGTGCAAAATCCTTTTCCAGAATAGAACACTGTAAAATACTGAATGTTTCTTAAACTGTGATTTCTCATAAAACATGACCAGGTAAATGAGTGGTAAATGGCAGTGGGGGGTAAGCACTCAGTGTGTTAGCCACTTAGAATATAAATAGTGGTCTATTTTATAGTATCCTTTAATGTCTGCCTAAAAATGTTTGAAAGGTAGTATCATGATCCACTTAAATTTCATAGAATCAAATAATTCATTGTCATTTTTACCATAATTAATCTTTGTCATCACTGAGAGAAGAAATCATATGCCACATCATAGAGTACTATCTGTATTAGAAGGTGGACTTCGTCATGGAGGAATTGTGTTATTCCTTCAGAATGAACAGAGATGGTATTTTCAAAGCCTAACTGCAAGACTCAAAAGAAAATCAAACATTCTTTAAAATAGTAAGTGGTCTTCTGCTGGTTATTTACTGTTGGGGAATTTTTATTGTACCCCTCGTGGCTAATTAAACACGTTTGTGCTTAAATATAAAAAAAATTATAAATGAACAATGCATGGAGCAAAATCCTGTGGGTCTAAAAGAAGTCTGCAAAGATGCCTCACGAGCAAATGCCTTATATACACCTGCAGCACCAATCCTGTGAGTGCTTGCATGGTGTGCCTCAGCCTGCCCTTGGGTCCATCCCTTGGCCCAGCTCTGCTACCCAAAGGTGGCCCTTGAGGGCTTGCTCATATTCCAGGATGGCTAAAAGTCAACTGGGAGTATTCTGTTTCTGGCATTCTGGCCCCAGCCTTTTCAATCCCTTATACAGTTGGGCCCTCGTGCCTTCCATGCCAGATCATTTCTGAGTCACAAATTTACCAGTGCTGAGCAGTTACAATTTGAATTTCCCCTTTACTACTTTTGTACTTGTGTAGCTTTTTAGATTTTTTTTTTTTTTAACTATGAAGTCTGATTTTTCACGCTCATATATTAAAATAAACTGACACACGATACTGCTGCTGAATATCTAGAATGTGGACATGGGCAAAACATAGATGTCCATGGCTTAGACTACTGTACTTTCTAAAGAAAAATCAAAGTAAAGAGTGATTCCGGGCCGGATTTTTGGAGGACTTGAAGATTCATTCATTTACTTAGAATTATTTACTCTTTCTTAATATGCAGAAAATATTAATAGAAACATTTTCAGCATCGGCTTTTTTTTCTTGTTTGGTTTGGTTTGTTATTTATTTGACTCAGGTTTAGGTTTTGTTCAAGGCTGAAGTTTCCTGAAATAATGTTACATGATTAATTAAAACAAAGGTTTGCAGATCCAGGGTTCTGTCAGTGGCAGTAAACTCCTTCCATTCCCTTTTGCAGGCATCAGAAATTCAGATGCCAGATTGTTTCTTTTTACCATGGCCTCATTTTTTTCCCTGGCAAATTCTCCAACAGTTGGAATTATCTCTATTTTCAACATGTGGTTTGGCTGCTGAGACTGGCCTTGGCTACTCTGCTCTTTACCTTGTCTTAGTGTTACTGAGAAATGTGGAGCTTTTGTTGTGATTTGAGTAGATGGAGATAGATCCTTCCAGCTTGTAAGTCTTGCGTGTATTTGAATATTGGAAGCAACAATTCATGAAAAAGGGAGGAGCCTAATAGTCACTTAGAATGTGTACTGCTGATAGCCCATCTGTAACACATCTTCTGTTCCAGAAAATGGGTTTACTCACAAAGCTTGTTTGTGCATGTCAACACTCTGCACGTACAGTGTTGTTAGCTCGTATAGTTTCTATGCTGTCTTTTGATATCGTACACCTTCTGTGAAACTCCAGTATTCAAACAATTGCACAAAATGAAAGCTTTCCAAGGATTCTTTTAAGATCTAATCTTTGTAATTGTGGAACAGAGAACAAAAACATTTAATGAGTTACCTAGCAAAGACATGAACAATCTACATGCAGTTCTCAAGGATTTTAAGTGTGGGTCCTGTTTGGGACTTCTAGTCCTGGCTGCCAAAGGAAGGACTTCAGCAGGGACCTAGCTGACATCAGCACCTGTAAAACAGAAAGACCTTTTAAATATATTGCATGATTTTTTCCTTATTTTGAGTCTCAGAGTGCATTTCAGCTATTTTTTATTTTTGATTTGAGAACTGATTGTAGTGTCAGGAAATTTCTGTCCTTATTGTGCAAAATCTGGAAAAAAAAACCTGAAACAAAGAAAGAATTCTTTAATTCTCATGAGTTAAACTTCATCATATTTTAATACATATTATCAATTAATTCTTTAGGCTGGCAATATTGCACTTGTAACTGTGTACTTACAAATCTAGATGTAAAAAATGACTTTGCATACAAGTGAGGGTGCATGTGATTTTTTTATAATAAATCATGATTTTTTAAATTTATCCTGCCTAAGAAAAAGTTCTGTCCTTGCTTTTCTGAGTAAGTTTCAGAGTTAATTTTGATACACATTCAGAGAAAAAAAAAAAAACAAATGCAGAACATCCTTCAGAAATATTTCTGGGGTTTTTTTTGGATACCTCATTCACAGTTACTGTGTGTTGAGCTCACATCTGTAAGAAGTGATGCATTTCCAAATGACAGAAAGCTTCTTTTTAATGCCTCTTTTTCTCTCATTTGTAGCAGTTTTGACCATTTCTTGGTTCTTTTATGTCACACTATTGAACAGAACCATTTTTCTTTTAGTGAGAACACTGGTTTGTGTCAAAAGAGGAGATAAACAATCATGACAGGTAGGAAAGGGCTGATTTTTATTAAGACTTCTAGTGGCAATTGGTGTTCTCTTTATTAGATTGGTGGATTCCATTTACAGGGTCCTGCAGAAGTCCAGATGGAAAGCATTCCTGATTGGTCTCTGTGGGATTTTCTGAGCAACGCAGGTTATAGAGTATGCTGTCACTGCATGCCTTCTGTAGGTGACAAGTTACAGAAGCTATCAAAGCTGTGCTAATAACCAAATGCTGAAGTTTTTTTATGTATACTGGCAGGTATGTGCTTCACCACACTTACAGTGTTTCTACTTTTAAGAAGAATATCAACATTCAGTTTATTCCTTCTGGTTTAATTATATTTTGACATAATTATAACAGAAACAGGTACCATAGAGTTATGAACTTTGGATGGTGTCTTGTCTTAAAAAGTTTTTCATGTTGACCACGAGCTTTCAAAAAAAAACCAAACCCCTAGCTCTTTTTTTTATAAATTTCATCTCAGGTCTGCCTGTATGTTTTAGAAAAACTGAGCAGACATTCCTGATTATGCAAGTGCTTGTAGTACATGTAGCTTAACTGGTTCCCTTCCCCTGTCCAATTCTTTGGCAGTGTCTTTGCCCCAGCAGAGAGTTTCTTCTGAAGTTGGGTTTTGTAGATTACAGTTCCGCTGTAGATACCATAACAGCAAGTGAAACTGTACAGTTGCTTTTTGACCATGTGGTACAATTTCAGGAGTCCATTGACTTCAAAACCTCATCTTGATATTTATGTCTTTGATAGTGCCATATTCAGTCAAAACCCCCAAAACATAGCTGCTTCCCTCACCACACCACCTGTCCCCTGCCATCAGTTTAAGTTACTGATCTAATAGCAAGAAATACATGGTCTGATGTTAAAGTTAGGCACTGTCTTGAAGAGAAAATTAATAGATAATGCATTGCTAAATAGGGCAGTAGCATTCATTGAAATGACAAGATCAGCTTTGTTTTAATACTGGATAAATATATTAAGTAGTAATGAAATTTAGTGTTTTTCTAGGCACCATGCTACATTAGGAAATCATTCCATTTGTTTTCTTTAAAGCTGTGATCACTTCCAGTATTCCTGGATGGCTGGGGCTGCTTATTCAAGCCCATTGTGTGATTAATGCAACCCATTTACTCCACGTGGCATCAGTTGCACGGTGTGTAGAGGGGACACTCCCTTTGAACATCCAGCCCAGCACTGGCAGTCCAGGAGACAGGAGGAGCTGTGCTTCAGACCCAATCACCTCTGAAGCAGCTCGGACCCCTTCAAATGCTGCCAGTATCTCTTTTTCTGTTGGAGTATGGCGGTCTTCTGATCTTCTGTATCCCCGACTCCAAAACCCCAGGGGTCAACCCTGACTCTCCCTTGGTGCTCTCTGCCAGAGACTCCAGGTAGGGCCATTCTTCCCAGACGCAGTGTAGAGCACATTTTTAACATCTTGCCCTGTTGGAACTGGCCCAAGGGCTACTGCATGAACTATATCCTCTTTAATTTGTTCAAAAGCTTGTCGTTGCTCTGGGCCCCATATAAAATCATTCTTTTTCTGGGTCACTTGATAGAGAGGGCTGACAATCTGACTGTAATTTGGAATGTGCAGTCTCCAGAAACCCACGACACCCAAGAAAGCTTGTGTTTCCTTTCTTTTAGTTGGTGGGGACATCGCTGTTCTTTTATTAATCACCTCCATTGGAATCTCACGATGTCCATCTTGCCATTTGACTCCTAAAAACTGGATCTCTAGTGCAGGTCCCTTGACTTTACCATGTTTTATGGCAAAATCTGCTCTCAGAAGGATTGGATTATTTTCTCCCCTTTCTCAAAAACTTCTTCTGCTGTATTACCCCATATAATGATGTCCTCAATGTACTGTAGGTGTTCTGGGGCTTCACCCTGTTCCAGTGCGGTCTGGATCAGTCCATGGCAAATGATGGGGCTGTGTTTCCATCCCTGGGGCAGTCAATTCCAGGTGTATTGGACACCCCTCCAGGTAAAAGCAAACTGTGGCCTGTATTCTGCTGCCAGAGGGATGGAGAGAAATGCATTAGCAACATCAATCGTGGTGTACCACTTGGCTGCTTTTGACTCTAGTTGATAGAGAAGTTCTAGCATGTCTGGCACGGCAGCACTCAGCGGTATGGTGACTTCATTCAGGCCACTGTAGTCTACTGTCAATCTCCACTCGCCTAAATTAGACTTTTGCACTGACCATATGGGGCTGTTAAAAGGGGAGCACGTCCTGCTGATGAATCCTTGGCTCTCTAGTTGCTGAATCAGTTTATGGATAGGGATTAGAGCGTCTTGATTGGTCCGATATTGCTGTCGGTGCACTGTTGTAGTGGCAGTTGGCACCTGTTGTTCTTCAACCCTCAGCAATCCCACAACAGAAGGATCCTCTGATAGACCAGGTAACACAGACAGATGTTTAATTCCTTCTGTTTCCAAGGCAGCTAAAAAGCCCACCAATACCCTTTTGGGTCCTTAAAATACCGTCTTCTGAGATAATCTATGCCAACAATACATGGAGCGTCTGGACCAGTCACAATGGGGTGTTTTTCCCACTCTTTTCCACTTAGGCTCACCTTGGCCTCCACTACAGTCAGCTGTTGAGACCCCCCTGTCACTCCTGAAATACAAATGGGTTCTGTCCCTTTAAAATTTGATAGCATTAGAGTGCATTGAGCACCAGTGTCCACTAGAGCCTTATACTGCTGGGGGTCAGAAGTGCCAGGCCATCGAATCCACATGGACCAGTAAACTTGATTGTCCCTGTCCTCTCCCTGGCTGGAGGCAGGGGCCCTCTGATGTTGGTCATAATACCCACTGACCACAAATGGGTTGCTGTGGTGTGCATGGGTTTCAGTCTCATGTTGATCACTCACTTCTTGTGAATATGTCAGAAGTTCTTCTCATAGGATAGTGAGCAAAGTCAACCTTTCTGCTCTCTTTGGGCACTTGATTACTGGAAACCGGAGCAGCATTTCTCCTAGAAGAACCCCGTTTTGTACTTGTTCCTCTTTCCAACTCACATACCTGCTCCTCTAGGAGGTAGGTAGGTTTTCCATCCCATTTCTTCATGTCTTCTACATAGTCACACAGGCGATGCCACACCTTCCCCTGTGGTGCGTACCAGTTTCCTCAAGTAGAGAAATAACTGCTCCTAATAGCTGACATTCTAGTCTGTGCAGATGGGGAGTAGGACACGTCCTCTTTAAATTGCTGGAAATCTTGAGATAATGTCTCCACAGCTGCGACGAGGGAGGAAGAGAGACTTTATTCATATTGTTGTAGTCGGTGAGCCAGTTCATCCACTGCTGGTCCCTCTTCATCTCTCCAGTCCATTACTGCTAATGCATTGGCATATGATGATGGTGTGCTCCGTACAAACTTCCTCCACATGGGCCTCATCTGGATCTGTGGGTAGCTGTGCATTGTCTGGGTCATAGTAAACCATCTCCTGCATGGCTAATTCCTTCAAGTATTGAATACCTCTTTCCATAGTGGTCCACTTACTTGGATGACATACAAAATCTTCCTTGAAGGGTTACCTCTCCCTCACACTTGACAGGAGTCGCCTCCAGGGACTCAGATTTTGTGTCTCCTTGCCAACGTCTTTGTCAATGCCCCCTTCCCTAGACAAGGATCCCAGCTGCCTGGCCTCCCTGCCCTTTAGTTCCATGCCACTGGCCCCGCTATCCCAGCATGGGAGCAGTCAGATAATACGTTGCTCACCTGGATGGCGGCTGAAATCTTTTCGCATGTCTCACAACTCGCTCAAGGATAAGGATTGGGTGACTGTCACTGGCTCTGTGTCCTCCTGTTCTCATGATGGGCCTGGTTCATCATCACCCTGTACACTGCGAGGGGATTTTCTTGTGTATTTCTTTTTATGTATGGGAGCAACTGACACCGTCATGGGTTGGTTCTCTGGTTCAGCTGCAGCGCCTGTCCTCGGGCTTGCAGTGGCTGCAGTTTCTGTTACTTGGTTACCAGGGGCAGAGCCCTTCTCTTCCTCTTGAGGGTGCTGAACAGTGTTTAATAGCACTCGGTAAGCGTGGGCTAGGCCCCAGCATGCTGCAGTGAGCTGTGCCTCTCTGGAAGTACCCGGGTGTTAACATACTTTTTCCAAATATTTTACCAGTTCTTCAGGATTCTGCACCTGTTCGGGAGTGAAGTTCCAATACACTGGAGGTACCCACTGTTCTAGGTACTTGCCCATGCTGCTCCACACCCCCAGCCACTCATAATTCTCCAGCATTGGCGTAGGTTTCCAAGTGATACTCATATAGTTGCTTAACCCTGAACAAAACCTGAACCACATGCAGGAACACACTGGCTCCTAGCAGTAAGATGTCCATGTTAATGTCAGCATTCCAAGGATATTTGAACTCCCTAAATTTCTTAAGCACAATAGCCCCAGGGCTGATGACTGCGACTGCACACTATCGTAGATGAGCATCTCATAGTACAACAGAAACAAAATCTTAACCCCACTCTCAGGGAAGGTGAGCAACAGCATGGGAAACACATATTGCAAATGAGGTGATAAGATCTTAAGGAGCCAAGCAATCAAGATTTTTCCCGTTTTGTTGTTATCTCAGAAAACCTCAGTGCCCCACGTTGGGCGCCAAAAACTGTTCAGGTTTGAACTCAGCTGTCAGCCAGTCACCACGAGGCCAGCTGTTCACCTCCCCCCTCCCCAATCAAGTAGGGGAGGAGCAAAAAGAAGAAAACTCCTATGTTGAATAAAAAGAAAGAATTTACTAAATATAATAAGAGAACAACAGTAAAAATAGTGAGTCCAGAAAAAGTGTGTAGAATGCAGCAGTGGCTTACCGAGCGCGGCAACCGGCCCCCACTGCAGCGACCCAACCCACTGGGAAACTGAAAACCAGAGAGAGCCTGCTTTCACCTATATACACTGAGCATGACATCACATGATCAATCATGACCTGGCCCTCTAGCTGTGCTTCCTCTGAACCCATGGAAAGTTAACTCTATCCTGGCTGAAACCAGGACAGTGTATCCCATTTTGTTAAGCATGCCAACAAGGTAAGGCAAACAGCAAAGCACAAACCTTTGCCTTTGCAGTGATGTATACAACTATGTGTGGAAATATGAGGAGGTTGTGCTAAGTAGAAGCGTTTAGCAAGGGATTTCCTCTCCATCAGCATGCAAAGACTGCTTTCACTGAAAAGGCTGAAGAAAGACTCAGGAAGCTATGACCAAGAGAAAAATGGAATAGTTCTGACAGACAATGCATACTTTTCAGAAAAATGAGCCTGTACTTGTGTTACCTTTGAGGTTTCAGTATTTGCCAAGAGTTCAAGATTTTATCATCTTCAGCCTAAAATGATCCTTTTATTTATAGTTTGAGTAAACAAAACAGTAGAAGTCCGATAAAATTTTCATTCTACTAAAAAATTGACATACTGATAAGAGGTGTGAAAATTTAGCTAACAGTCAGAGTTCTGTGGGTTGGTCTCATAACTATGAAGGCAAAACTCTCGAACTCCAATCTTTTTTTATTGAAAAAAAGGGCAAGCTTTATTCTGCAAGTAGATTGCAAATTAAATTATGCTTCAAAAACCTTATTCTTTAAAAAAAATAAAAAATGTGGTATTTATGAAGACTGTTTTTGAATATTACTTTACATTATTTTAGCTCTATTACAACATGAGGGGAGCGTAATAAAGACTTTTTTCCTTTCTTACTTTTCTGTCTCTCTTTGATAAATCTCATCATAATTTTGCAATATTGTACTCCAGGAATAATGGGAAAGGGAGGATCCTTGTGCATTACCTGTGTTTTTCATTGTTTCAGATAGGCAGCCTGATTAGCTTTATTTATGTTATACTCACATAAATATGATAGTGTTAACCATCTAAATAAAGTAGGAACTCTACGGGCTGATTATCCATGTGTGCATCCATTGTCCCTCAGTGGATCACAATTATAGCACAGTTGCAAAATTTAAATAATTATTAGATGTAAGCTGTTGATTTTCATTAGAAGATCCATTCCTAAAATTCTAGATTTTCTGCTTTATATGATGAGACTTGGGTTCATCAGTATATTTTATTGCTTTGTAGTATGTTATTAGTTCAGTAGAATTCTATCATTCATCTGAGAACAATCAAACAGTAGTGCTGAATTTTGTCTCCTATCTTACTACTTTATTCTTCCTTGTGACTGTGTAATGTAAAATGTGAAAATGACCTGTGAAAAAGGAACTTCTTCCTTTCTATAAGTCTCCTAATACAGAGTGTACAAAATCATGATTTATTTTCTGCTCTCTCTTTCTTGTCTGTCCAAATGATTGAGGATTGTGGATGAGATGCTACCCACTACCACTGGCCTACATGTAAATTGTTTATATCCATATCTTTGAGGCTGGGGTGTGGATTTGTAATCCTTCATGTTGAGACAGCAATTGAATGTGATAAATTTTAAGCATCCACTTGCTTTTTCAGTTTTTCATAGTAGTAGGTAATTTTATGTCATTTTATGACTGACTAATACACTTTAGTCATGCCTATCTAATGAGCTGCTGGCTTGAGCTGAAATTCTTGTTATTTCCTGTCAAGTACATGACCTTGTGCTTTCTAGTGCCAGATTTCATTCCATTTCTCTTAACTCTGTCATCAGGTATTTCATTCTTATGTTATCTTGATTCTGCTCAGTATTGATGACACCTCCTAATTTTACAGGGAGATGAATTCATAAACATATCTCTTGTTTTTTGTTTCATGGTCTTAATGGAATTAAGGACTGCCTTCATTCCCAGACCATTAATTTCCACGTGGTGTGATTCTCCCCTTCTCAGTGTCTCCCATTAGTATTTTTCTGTCCTCGTGCAGTATGTAGCTTCTTTTCTCATCTACTCATGAATGATTAGCAATTTCCTATGCGACAATAGATAAAATCAGGCACTGCTTTTCAATCCAAAAATTTGCTGTCATAGAAAAACATACTTTGACATGATCTACATTAGGTAAACTTTGTTCCATTTGATCTAGTTTTCCATTTACTTCCATTTCCTTAAATATTCTTTCCTTTCAGAATTGTTCTAAAGTCTCACATATTATTGAAGTCAGATTCACAGATTTCTACTGCCTGGTTTGCACCGTTTCTACCTTTCTGCCCTTCTCCATTCTGTATTTATACTACACAGATTATTGTCCAGTTATTCACTACCAGTGCTCCCTGATAGATTAGTTTATTGTGCTTATTTCTGTGTCTGTGGTATCTTGTATCAGGTTTTCAGAATTCAGGGATGCTGACTTTGTTCTGAACAGAGCTGTGGTGTTATAATCCACTGCTGTTAATTTTTTTTCATTTGTTCACATTATCCATCTTGCCTCTGTCCCTGGTATCAATCACACTTCTAAAATATTTTGAGAGAGATTGTTATATGACTTAGTAGCTAACAACGCATTTGAGGAGGGGCAAAGAAATTTCACATTTAATATTAAATGTTTTCATACTTCAAGAAGAAATGAGATGTGTGTTACAGAAAATAGAATGTCTCATCGATAAACATAGGCCCACTGTACTTGTTAAACGTATCTATTTGCAGATTCATGGACATTAAAAGATAAACATGTACTCAGAATTAATTCTTAAATTACCTCGTAAAATGTAAGTGGTAATGGCAGATAAATGTTTAAGTAATATGAATTTATGAAATATTTCTGTGCTTATTGCTTCTAAAAATGCTTTGCATATACTTAATTTTATATTTGCTTTTTATTATATTATGAGGGAACAATTCAATTTAATTTTGTACTATTGGTTCTTCTTTCCTTGTTTTCTTAAGCTGGTTAAATGAAGTAATGTACCTGAGCTGCTGCAAGTCAATAAATAGTTTGAATTTAATAAAAATATCTAGTAAAAATAAAGACCATCACCACTCAAAACCAAATGTAAAACAGCAGTGGGTTCTGTCTGAATCCTAAATGTGTTGTGCCCAATAGAAGTGTTTTAGTTGTGTAGTATATTGTTTAAACACTTTTTTTTAATAATTAAAAATATCTCTCCCTTCCAAGTTCCCTATAGAGGTTTTTTTGAATATTCTTTATTTTGTTGTAAAAGTTACTGATCTATGCCACTAAGCCAATTAAGTCTTTTTAAAATGTTACATGGAATCTCACCAAGTGTAAAATTTGATTATCTCTAAGTATCTGTGTTTGTATATCTTGACACAACACATACATTACTCACTAATTACAATAGTAGTATATAGACATTTCTTTATATGAAATGGGAAAATACTATGTTTGTCTGAAGCAATCCAGTTTTGAATCTCTCTCGATACATATAAACTTAAAAGAAAATAATTAAATTGTGCTGCATTATAACAGTAATGGCTCATCATTTTGAATAAATACAAGCAGTTAAATGTAATGATTGTTTTATGGAAATTACTTTGGCTCATTCCCAATTTTAGGGTACTTTTGTTAAGTAAATTTAAATAACTTTTAGCTAACTATTGCATTAAACAACAGTATGAGTAGTATAATAGAACCTCAGTGAATTAAACTTCAAAAAGGATTGCCAGTGGATTGTATTAAAATATGTGTCTTACATGACATTCAGTCCCATGAGGTAACTCTCCTGAGATACTGTTTCTTTGCTATTTATCTTAGATAATATTGGCAGGATGTCTGCTTCTCTATTTGATTTAGGATTATGTTTGGTTGTTCATTTACATAGAGGAAAATATTAATTTTCCATAGTAACACAATGCCTTCCGAACCCTGGAAAAAAAGGAAGAAAGAAAGTAAACTAAATGATACTGTGTAATTGACTTGGTCTTTTACTAACTTTCAGACTGTAAATTTTTGAGACTTCTGTGAGGAGAAAACATAGCATTTTTACTTCTGCCCTTCTACCTTAAAATGCTTGGACTCCTAAAAATAATTTTGACCTGCTCTAGACTGAGTTTTAGCAGAGTGCACTAAGTATTGACTATTATTAAAAAATACTGGGAAATCAAAGGTTAGTTATCCACCTCCCTTGTGTATCTCTTGTTTTCATGTTTTGTTTTGGGGGGGTTGGTTTTGGGTTTTGTTTTATTTCCTGGCAGGATCACCATCAAATCTCCTGCTAAAGGCCAGGGTTCTTAGGACTCTGTGAAATGAAGAGTATAAAACTTATCTATAGGCAGTCCAAACGAGCTTTTTTGAAAGCTCTTGATCTTGATGTAGCCTTTTCCAACCTTGGTTTTTCCCATTAATATTAAAGACACCATCAGTACTTTCCTTCAGTTGCCACACACACTGATTTTATGTGTGTGAGTGTATGCACGCATATGCCATTCTCTAGTATAGTGGAGAAAAATTGTATTTTCTTTCTACTCTTTTAAATTTTGTTTTATTTCTCTCTCACATTAAAAAAACTGATCAGGAAAATTAGTAAAAAAAAGAAAAACAGTAAGATCTGACATAATCATAATAAAATGATTACACTTCTATGAATAAGGTTTTCTGTAAGGGGAAGAGCTTGGGAGCAGGTGACTGAATTCTTTAATCCTTCAAAGACTGAGAATGTGTGCATGCAGATAAAAGTCGTATGGGGGTTTGGTCCTGCCTTTAAATAAATATACATTTTTGAGACTAATGAATGGAGCTGAAATAAGAAACAGGTGGAAATGAACTTCCAGTTCACTGCATGTGAAATATGCTGTGTAAATGAATTCATTTTGTTTCTGTCTGAGAAGGAAAAAGAAATAGAAAGTCCTAGTACTAAAGAAGACACCTTTCTATGGATTTACATCTTACAGTGTAAGATTGAATATATATAGACAGATACAAGACATTTTGAGCTTCATTGTAAACATTTACTAGGATTTGTGATTATTTGAAGTTGACTGTGGGGATTCTCTGGTGTCTTATAAAATGAAAGTCCATCTGGCAGCCTTGTCTGCAGGCAAGACACTAATAAAATCCCTTTTCCTTATGATCACAAAGTTTTTAGGACCTCTCCTGTTCTTGAAATTTGGTTGAAATTAGGAAACAGAATGAAAAGTTGGACAACAGAATGAAGGGGAGACAAAAATAGTCATGTATGCTGTATATATATATATATAGTTACACAGTTGTTACGCCTAGTTTCTTTAGGGAACCGAGTTAAGCTGTGTGTTTCTTTGTTCATGTACATCTTTTAAGTTCTTGGATGAATTGGGAGAAAATAACTGTTTGGTTGCACAGTGCTTGGTTTGTTTCCTTTGCACCATATGGTATGTCTCAGAATTTCTCTGAAGGCAAATATCTTGATGGCTGACACACTCAGATGGCACAGTAAAGGGTATTGTGAACTAAGTAGAATAGATATAAATTACTTTCAGTTTTGGTATATGTGTTGTACCAGAACAACATGGAAAGGATAAGCCTCTGGTGCAAGTCGCAAGTGCAGAAAAGAAGCATCCTGCCTCTGACATTTTGAAATATGTCTATCTGGAGCAAATGTCATCAAAAGTAAACTGCACAAGAATATGGGCAGAAATTTTGCTGACTAGTTCTGCTTCTAAGTATGTAAGTCTGAGATTTTTGTCTTGTTTGCTGTTTGTTTTTCCTGTAAATATTATGGGATTGCTCTGAAGGAGAATCTTATAAATATTGTGAAAAGAGCAGATAGTTTCTAGTTTCCTGAATGCAGTCATGCACCATCTCCATCTGAGAGCATCAGGTTTACAACTGAAACAATATTAAGCACCAGGCTTTTTTTTTTTTTTTTTTTTTTTTTCCCCCCAGCAGGTACTACTTTCTCCCCCTTGAAAAAAACAGGGCAAACATGTTCTTGCTGATATATTTGATTCTAATTGACCTGAATAGAAGATTGCAGCCACATAATTGAAATCACCATGTAAAAGAACAGATTTTAGCAGGCTGACTTCAGAGGCTGATGGGTTGGTGTTGAAAAACAGCCTTCCCAGCCCAGATGACAGGTACAGATGAAATTTACAATTGTCCTAACAACTCAGTTTGCCAGCTCTGTTTCAATTCCATTTCCTATGAAAATAGATGCTGAATCTGATAAAAAAAAAAAAAAAACAAACAAAAAAAAGATATAGAATGATCACCTGAAATAAATTATGAATACAATGTAGGCTGCCATGACAGTTCAGGTAGTTTCCTTCATTCATAATATATTTACTTCTCAGACAGAGAAGCCAATCACTCTTTCTTCAGGGATTGAATTTTTAAACTGATTTATAGGGTTGTTTTTTTTTTTTTTCTTTTTCTTCCCCATTTCTTTTCTCCAGTCATGTCAGTTTATTTATAATCTTTAAGGATAAAACAATGACAGTGAGCTAAATATGGCTTTTCTTTAGCTAGATAATCCTTGGATCTGATTGGAAATTTTGGGGTTTTACCTTTCTAAAACTTGAATTTTATTTAATTGAAAAAATGATTAAGTTATATATTAGCTTTATATTAATTCACCTTAAGTCAAATTTCCATTGAACAGAAATATTTTAATCACCTTTTTTTTATCATTTTAAGCTGTTGTAATGTCTCATGATGCTCTTAGCTACATTAGCACTTTATTTTTTGTCTAAAGAGTATATCATATAATGCACTGTAGCCTTCGTTCTAACTAGGCATCATAGAAAAGTAGTCCAATAAGAAAATCTGACAAAAAATAATGTGGATATGTAAACTACTGCTCCCAGAAGGTGTTGGTTTTTTGGGGTTGTTTTTTCATTGTTTTTTTTTTAACTGACTAGAAATTAAATATTCTTGTTTCACTAAGGTGGGGAATAACAGATCTTTTAATTTCATAGATACCTTTCACCCACAGTCAGGGTGAAAAAAAGGTCAATTGTCTGGAGAGAGAAATATTCCCATTTCTTTCTTCATTCATTTGTTAATCTAATAAATCCTTCTTGACATGTGTAGAACAATACAGTTCAGTCAAACAGGATTTGGATGAATACTTGTAACACAAGAATTATCAGATGTTATGATCATGTTCTGCCATTTTCATTTATTACAATATTTATTAAAGTCACATAAAATACTAGCCTGTCAAGAAGATTTCATTATTACAACTGAAAATATTTTTTTCCTGAGAATCTCAAATGGCTTTATGGAAGCATGACTTCTTTTATTTTTATTTTTTGATACATTAATATTAAATTTGTTTACTTTCTGTAATGATCTTGCATACTTTTTCTAAAGTACTCTAATTCCCTAGATTTGTAGTTATTCCTTCATTAAGCAGATAGGGCCTGGAATCATGTGCAAGAGACAGAGTTCTTACGTGCCTTATCTCAACATTTCCATGAAAATTTTTGTGGTCAGCTGGTTTATTGACAAAGTGGTTAAGAAATATGAGTTAAATATCTATATATATATTTGAAATTATTAAATTATTTAAATTGTGTCATTAATAATCATGCATATATTTACATAAATTTTCTACATTTATTGTATATTAAACAAAAAAGTACAAAAGAAGTATCATGTCAAGTAGAGCTTCTTTGTAGTCCTGAAGATAACCTTTCAAAACTCAGAAATATGAGGATTCCAACCTGGTATAGGATAAAATTATGAAGTAACACAGAAATATTTGTTCTAACTGTATGTGAGCTAATTGGAGCTCAAGAAGAAGTCCAGGTACTAGAACTAAAAATGACATAATATGGCTATACTTACGTGCCAGCTGGGTTGTCTTTCAGCAGTGGTACTTGATTATCTGCATTCTTAGAAATTGTCAGGATGGTCATAAACAAGTTTTTGGTCTCTTCTTCCTCCACCACTCATTTTCAGGTACGCTACACAAGTTAGCATGTTTGGCAAGTTTGGTTATGGCCATGTTGTTTGGGTTGCTGGGAGAGTTTAGCAATATGTATAGAAGAATTCTGTTGTTGAATGGCCTCTGCACTGAGCATATCACAGGCACAACTTCATCTATTATTTAAGGATAGCATTTTTAAACTGTTTTACTTCCTGTTTTATAGTGCAAATCATTCCTTCACAAGCTGGTCATCGGGACTTCTGGAGTATCATTTCTCTGTAAGCAAACTGTGTCCAAACCAGAATGCTTCCAAGAATACTATGAATTTTGGGAGTGGCAGTATGACATGATTTGACTTCAAGTCAAATTTTGACGTAAAAAAAACCAAAACAAAGGAACAGGGAAAGGGAGAACAATTACATGCTCCATTCACTTCCTAAATGCTAAGACCTTATAAAGATAAAACTAGATTTACCAAGAAACAATAGAAATAATAAATGAATGATAAACTACTATTTTTAGACTTCACAAAACTAGAAATAGTTAACAGTATTATTGCCTTTGGAAATACTTGCTATCTTATCACAAACTCCTGTAAAGTATGTTTATAGCAGCTCTTATTCCCAAATTGAACTTTAAATGGCCTTTCTGCAGAATTAAACACTTGAAAAGAATCTCGTAATATGAGTTAAAAACAAATCTCCAGTCAGTAACTGATGCCATCAAATTGTGTATGGTTGAATGGAGTAATTTTTCAGTAAATCTTAGGGGAAAATTAGTAATAATAAAAATTCCCATTAAATTTTTAACAATGAATTGCTACCTATTTATGAAGTTTACAAATCCTATTTAATTATAATACAAATATTAAAATTGTTTTCTATGAAAAAAATAAACAAGCTTCTATAATAGAGCAATTACATCCCCAGCTGAATACAAACATGTTTTGCTTCCAAAAGCAACTTCAATATTTGGCTGTTAATCTTCTATTGATTTAATATATTCAAAGTTATAATCCATGGAATCAAGAGTAGATTTAACCTGTGTATAGCTAAAGGAAGATAAATCATAATGTAAATTATAAAAACAATTTAAACCTCTGATGCTTTTGGATCAATGTCTGTGAAAATACTAATGCTCTAGAGGAAAATATGGCTTAAACAATCAAAGTTTTATCCCTTCCTTTCAGTGTTTTGGAATTTCCACTGTCATTCATGCATCTCTTCATAGATTTTATCATTTTGATCTGGTAGTTTTCCAAATTTCAAGTTGTTCTGAAAACTCCTCACTGCATTTACTTGCATGAAGAGGCTTGTACGATTGTTGTCCGGTTTGCAGGAGTGGAAAACTTGGCTATTCTCTTTCATTTACATCTGCCCTTTGAAATAAAGGGAAAAGAAGGGAATCTTAGGGTGTAACCTTTGTCTGATGCCAGTATACTCTGACTTTTTTTCTGCATTGTCTCAGCCTGGTGTAGAAATAAAACTACCTTTGGATATTCTGAGCTAAACACAGTTTTTCTAGAATTAAGTAGAACCTATGGGTGTCACACTCATCTGAAACAAACAAATATTTGAGTCCTGTGTTGATTGCATATGCAGGAATCATACATTTTGGCTTTATTGTAAAATAGAAGTAATTACAAAGAATAAAAATGAACTTTATTTCTTTCCAGACAGTCATTATTCCAGGTTAGTACACAGATTAAAAACAATTGCAGAAAACATTTTAAAGTGATATCTTAATTTGCATGTTGTTGAAAAACAAGAGGTATGAGTAAAGGACTGAGGTAGTGACTGAGAGGGAGATAACCATTGAACAGATTTTTCAGCATCAGTTAACTGTATTCTTTGCATTTCCTTAAGACACCAGGTTGGTGACAGATTACTACTTTGGTGACAGATACTACTTTATTTGACAAGCACATACTCTTCTAGGATTTCTCCACCACCTACTGGACTTAATTTTTACCTGTGACTTCATTTTTATTTCAGCTTTACACACTTTTTAATGCAAAAAAAGATCTAAAATGTTTTCCTACATGCTGTATTAACAGATTTTTAATTAACAGATTGGCATTAATTACAGTTATCTCTTTCCCACAGTACACTACTGTGGATTTAATTAATTGATACATGAAATAATTTCCTTCAGTTCATTTAAAAAGCTACAAAAGTTTGCTTTCATTTTCTTGTTATCACTGCCATCCTTAGATTTTTTTCTGTTTTTCAGTAGATATTATTTATTGTTATGGTAGTGCTTCAGTTCTGGGTAGTTTCATGTGAAGATTTATAATCCCTCTTTATTCAAATGTTTGATATCTTACAGTCTGTGCAACCTCTTAGAACTGCCAGGACCTTATTTTCTTCTGAAATGCAACCTTTTTCCATACTAAGAAAATAAAAGAGAGGTCTCAAGTCTATATTAAAGTGTAATGCAACATAGGAAGTCTAGATAAGATAAGCCATGTGCCAGCACCAAATTTGTTTTATGTCTGAACGCTGTGAAATTCCTGAAAATCAAGCATGGTTTTCTTCCTTTTGAGTGACCATAGAAGATATTGGTTATAAAAGAATCTACATTTTGAACTTTCTGAGAAGGGTGAATTATTTGCAGTGTTCACATAGAAATATTTAAAAAAATCCCTATGAATTTTCAGAAGAATTTAAACCAAAATCAATATCTACAAGTGAAAATTAGTTTTGTAACTAGCTGAGTATCTTCTTTATCACATGGATTTCTACTAGATGTTTTATATAGTTAATATGGGACTTGTATCTTCTTACCATCTGGTAAACTGCATTATGTACAAATCATAAGCAACTGTTACATGTCTCATATTTACTTAAACATACCAAGATGTGCCAAGCTTACTATTTAGCTAAGAAACAGCTATAATTACTTAGAGAATGTGGCCTCCTTCAGGGGGATTTTATCAGCCCATACTATGTTTTGATATTTAAATAAAAGTGCTCATATGTTTTGGAATACTGTAATGATCACACAGTTGGTTTTGAAGTGTAATCTTAAGAAAAATTACTAACTGATCAATAAAGTCAATCTTGCCCCATATAGTTGTACTTAATATATACAAAATTCTTCAGTCTTGTAGGTTAATGTAATTACCTGTGAATGCTTGTTAACTTTGAGCACTACAAGATCTCACCTTAACTTTCTGAAATGAAAGAACTTTCCTAGTGCTTTCTTTTAGTTGTGATATTGAGTGCTTTTCAAAAAAAGAATTAAATATATTTATATTGGGAATAAAATAGCAGCACATTAAGTGACTGCAGGACCTTTTATATGGAAAATACATTCAGAGGTATGGCTGCAGAAGGCCAGGTAATGAATGATCTGATTTACTCATAACAGAAGTCAATGCAACCATGATGACTTTTATTTTTTTTGCCCTCTTATCATATCTACTGACAGAAAGCAGGGAACACGGTAATGCTTTAGTCCAGATAACTGTTTTTTCTTTCATAATTCAAAGCAGTCAAGAAAATGGTGATTTGATGATGTGAAGATTCATCCTGCTTAGGGGGATCTGCATGACTTTGCGCTGTTATACAGGGTCCTAAATCATGTGAGTTCTAGCCTTCCATTCCTGGTATAAATGTTAAAGGGAAGCCTACATGATTTTTGACATCAAAAGTCTTTGTAGGCACAGTAAAGTAACAAAATTTAGCAATGCCATTGGATTATTCCTTTTATCTTTAATCAATGGGGATTGACTATGTAACTAGTAACTATATAACTTTACTACCTGAGGCAGCTGTTTCTGATTATTTAATTGTTGTAACGAGAATGGGTGAGAATTAAGTTAGTTGAAAATTACAGGTTCTGGGGAATATAATCTGCTAATGTCATATTGTGACCAAGAAAAAGCAATAAATAATGTACTTATGGAAAAAATAGTGGGTGAGATGTAGCTTTCCAGTTTAAATCAGGTAAAATGCTCAGAATATGATCACCAGATATGGTGACTAGACTGATCTGGAATAGCATAATGCCGCTGTAATTCTTAGGCTACAGTTTGAATGTCTTGTCAGGCACACAGCCAGCTTTCACTAAACTTGTGCAAAAAACCCGAAACTACTTATTGTAAAGCAGTTTTTACCCAAATCACTGTTGAAGTTATAATACAAAGTCACCACCATTTAAAATGGGCTATGGTGCACTGTTTTTCTTCCCTGTGTGGCACTGTGTGGCTTCTGTTTGAATTTGATCAATAAAGCTTTATTGTAGTCAGAATTCTGTGCTCATTCCTTCCTGAGACAAAGAATTTTGGTATGCAGGGTACACTTCGATGAAATCATGTCAAAAAAGGATGAACAAAATGTTTTCAAAACAAAATCATGAAAGCTGATTCTATTCAACATGATGTCTGTGCTATCCATTCACTACATAACATAATAAAAAAAAAAAAAAAGACATGTGCATTATAGATTTGGTCTTTCGAAGAAAACATTCTATCTGTCAAAATGCTTTAAGTTGCTTTAATAAGGTCAACTGGGAATAAGCTTTCCAAAAAATGTCTGAGAAGTTTCTTTTCTAATTTAATATTAGAAGTGGTTATTGGGGGGGGGGGGGGGGGGAAGAGAAAGAGGAAACTACCCCTACTTTCTAAAGTAACTTAGAAAAATGTAAAATTAACAGTGTATAACACTAATCTTACCCTTTTTTCCTTTCACTCTGTGTCCTATTGTACATTATCCTCATAAACTAAGTTCAGTGTATGCCTACACACCATAGAACAAATTTGTAGAATATTATTTTGAAGTGATTCACCATTTAAAAGTATGTGCACTGCTGCAAGGGGTAATTTGTTGGGTTTTTGGACATATATTGGGGAGCTTCCTTATTCAATGCCACTTACTGTGTTAGAGCAAATGAAAGATGAATTTAACATAAAGCAGTGGTTAAAGTACTTTCTCTAGACTAGACTGACTTGGCAGAGCATGGTGCTACTGTTCTTCTTACGGTAAAATTTGAATGCAGTGCCAGACAGGTAGCTTCAGCTGAACTGCAAAAAAAGGAACTCCTTATTGTAAGGAAATTATTATCCAAATCACTGCTGCAATCATAATGCTAAGATATCATAACATGCAATAGGCTAAGATTGACTGTTTTACTTCCCTGTGTGGCATAGTTCTCTCTGCTGTATTTTATTCTGAGAAATAATGCCACCAGTTTTGTAAGAGATTTTTGAGTTATGATTGCTATATGAAGATTTATCCAAATATCTAATAATTTTGTCTCCATGTTTCATTCAGATTATTATTATTAGTAGTAGTAGTAGTAGTGGTAGTAGTAGTAGTAGTAATGGTAGTAGTAGTGGTAGTAGTAGTAGTAGTATCTGGTTATTCAGTTAGAGCTGTGCTGAATTTCAGTTTAACATAAAAATTATTTGGGGGGGAATTTTCAGAGAAACAGCCCAAAGAAATATAGCATACAGTGAAACTTTCACTGCTTAGCACTGACCTAGTTTGAGTGAATTTATAAACCTAGTGAGTTATGGAAAGGAACATACCTTCCTTTTGCCTTCTTCCTGGGACACAGTTGTGCTTTGAAGCAGGGGTTTCAAATTTGCCAGCTGGAAATTTTCCTATGCCTTCTACTCTTTACTGTTCCTGGATTTTATCAATGCCTATTGGGCTTCACACTAGATAGTGATTCCTTTTATTTTAGGGAGTAACTAATTGTTGAGGTATATATGTGTGAAAAATGTATTTTAATTTAAAGGAAACTTCTGAATAACTCCTAGAGAAATTTGTTCCTGTGTAGAGTGCTGTAGAGCACTTAAGCTGTTTATAGGGAATTAAATGATACTTGGATAAACCCATGGACAAAAGCAAAGTTTTCCCTGGTGGGTTTCCATGCGCAGCTGAAATTGCTAGGTTTTGTCCCTGCGAAGCCTGAATTGTGAGGATTTTTATTTCTGGAATCCATGATGGTATTTTATCTTAGTTATACTGTTGTAGAATATTTTCTCTTAGAAAACATGGAAAAGAAATAACTGACTCAAGTGGGGTGCACATATTTAAACTCATCACAGAACACTCAATCATCTGTATTTACTGGATAGCCAAATCCTGCAGGATATTTTACAGTGTACTTAAGATGTAGCATAGTGTAGTTTGCCTCAAATTCACTCATACCCCAAACAGATTAAGTGGACAATCACAGTTAGGTGTTTTGATGTTTCCTAGTGAACTGATAAACACTAAATAACCCATCCAGTGTAAAAGACATTTGCGGTAGCACACTCCAGTGTGTTACTAAGAGATTAGAGGGGATTTTATCATTTTGGAGCAAGGACCTGTTTACTACCTAGTAAAGTAGAGATGGCAACCAGACTAGCAAAGAGACATCTGGATATTCAAGGAAGTGGAACAAAGGTTATTGTACTTACAAAGAGTGGTCAGATCAAGGAGGGAATAGAAGGCAATGTGGGAGGGAAAATTGTCTTTCTGGATCTTTAGGAGACTTTGAAGAGTAGTTTGCCTTTAAGAGCTAATAAGCACTTGAAGAAAGGAACCACAGCCTATTCATTGACAGAGGAACTTTCTCCAGCTGATGTCTTCTGTGACAAACTGTCCCAAAAAAGCAAGCCTTGAAATCATGTACAAAGTCTGAAACAGTAACTATGCTTTATAAGGACTGAACAGAAAGGTAGTTGAGTAAAAAAGTGAGAGATGAAGAGAAATCTTTCTGATTAGTGTTAGTTGTCTGACTGTGTGGGCTCTCACTTTTTCATAGACATTTTACAAAGGTTTTTTTTTTTCCCTTCTGCCTTAATTGAAAACGAATTTAATGTGATTTAAAGTACCTGTATAAGAACAAGAATTCTTTATCTATGTGTGTAGTTTGGAACACTCTAACAGGTATGTCAGCTTCCAAAATACTTCCAAAGCATGCAAAAGGTAATAGTGTGTGACTCTGCTCCAGCTGAAGGGGTAGGTAGAAAAATGGCACCAAAGAGGAAAGAGAAGTATGTTCCAGCAAAACATAATAATTAAGAAGGTACTGTAGCATGCAGTGGCATGCAATGAGGTATGCAAGCCTAAAGTTCAAGCTTTGTTAGGAGTGTGTAACATTTCTTCTGTAAGTACTTGTACATAAATACTTTTTTTAAATTTTACTTGCACCCATATATAATTTATATAGATAAATACCCAAGTTATATAGAGATACTGTCTCTATTTAAAATTTCCCATGCTTATAGCACTTACCATTTTTAGAGAATTAGTAACTCTGCAAAGGCATTCCTTTGGAATACTGTCTGTATGTATCTATATGTAACAGGCTTTTCTAGATGATCTTCCTACATTTTAATTTAGGTTTTCCTTGCATCTGTTCAATGAGGGCACGTTTCATCATTGTCTCATCCCATGTGGTGGGTTATGAGGGAGGTGAGTCTTCTGAATTCCCTGAGAGTCTGCATGCCGGAAGACCCAGAGCCGCAGGGCGGGCCGAGTCACCACAATGACTCGGAGGAACAATTGTGCTAGTGACTTTATTAACTGACCACTTTAGTGAGTGAATGGAGACAATTTGGCAGCAATCAATTGATAACCCTCGGGAGAATGAATAAAGGCACTTTGGCGATGAGACTCTTTTCCTAATATCTCATCAATGATCAACCAATCACATACAAAACTTATACACATGAATATATGTAAGAAAAGAGCGATGAGAAAGAGGAAAGAGAGGAATAGGGGATAGGAAAACGGGAATCAACACCCTTGGATCCCACTTTGTTGCAGAGTAACCAGCTTGGTCCGTAGGTGGTGCGTTGACAGAGACACATGTGGGGTGTTGTCTTTACATAGTCTTTCTTACACATGCACAATAGATTGTTCCAGAAGGTTCTCATTTTCTCTGGCTTGTACCTGCGCTGCTGGGCAAGTTCTGTCTCTGGGCAACCACAGGAGGGAGAGGGAGAGACAGGACCTGCCACCCCACCTCCACAGAGCTTGCTTTGCTTCTCCCCCACAGGGCATCCCACTCGAGTTGTTTGAGACATCTGCTTTGTGAACAGTTTCTTGTTTACAAACAGTTTGTGACAATCATGCATGCCAGTGAATCAGATATCAGATCTCAGTAGATACTAATTATTAAAAAAAAGAAGTATCACTGCTTGTGATCCATGCATATCCATGCATTCTAATAAGATCATAATATCAGTTTATTCATTATTGGCATTTACAGATTATAAAGTGATTAACAAAATTTGTCAGTGTCACTTCCAGGCAGTGACACGAGACTGGCCTCTGCCAGTGGTGACACCTTACCGGACCAAAGAAGGGTTGGATACACAGACACAATACAAGCAAAGACGGTCAAAAGGCTTTTATTAACCCGATGTCCCAGCGGGGGTTCCCCAACAATTACTCAAGTGAGGTAAACAGCAAGAGGGGAAGTCCAAGGCACTGCAGAGTGACAGTCCATGGCAAGGAGCAATGGGCATGAGCTTATGAAGCTTTTATGTAAGAATGCACATGCACAGTAAATGTCGGTGATGCGATGGCTAGTGGACAGCCTTGCAGGTGGACGTGTATGGGGAAACCCAGCCAAGGACAACAGAAGCAACAATATGCTACAATATGAAATAGAAATCTCTGCTGCCTTAACAAAGCATAAAGGGATTTACTCTAAAGAATCTGGGAAATAGCTGTAGTGACCTCCATTGCCTATCTCCTCGCCATTCTTCTGCATGTAACCATACAGTCAGTGGAAAGGAGTGATAGTGGTAGTTTTTGATGGCAGAAACATACTTTCATAAAGATTTGGATATGAGGTATAAAGACAAACTAGAGTAATAGTAAATGGGTTTGAGTCTAACACAGGACTTCAAGGAGGGCATTAGTATTCAGATCAATTGAACTTAAATCTTTCACTAATAATCTGAAGGAATAAATGACATATTAATCAGAAATCTGTGATAAATCCACTTCTAATATAATATATGCATAACTCAATCATGTGATGTATTGCTGTATAAGACTAATTTCATTCCATGTCATTAATGTAGAACATCTTAAATTGCATTAAAAACTGACTCAATGCCAATCTCAAAATACGTGGCTGTAAATAAGGTGATATCAATATATCGAGCTTTGGTTAGAAGGATACCTCAGAGACAGGCACTTCATCCAGTCCTATTTTGTCAATGACATATACTAAAGTAAAAGTGACATAATTACAGATCATATAACTAATAAAAAAACCGGTAGCTAGTCATTAGAGGATGATCTGAATTGTCTATTTACATATTCACAATACAAAACACCATGTTTCTTACTGAGATAAATGTAGATTAGGTAGTATGGGTGTACATCTGGGATCTACCAAATCAGGTTATGTCCATTAAATGGTAAAGTATCCCAAAAAATACTGACCTAAGAGTAGAAGTTGGGGTTCAGTTTGCTTTCAGCACACAACACGGACCTCTGCTACCAATTTCTGTGCGTTCAAGAAAGATACGCAAATGCTGATTGTTCAAAGTAAGCCTGCAGAGTGATACAGGAGCTGGAAAATAAGGCTCACAATATAAGCCTAAAGGAATTTGTCTTACTAAAGAATTGGAGAGGTGACTTAATCAGCATCTGTACAAACTTGCACTTGAAATAATATAACTGATAGTGAAGACGAGATTTTTCCTTCATATGGACACAAGATCCAAAGGCTTATGACTGAAGCTGAACTTAAGATACTATGTTTGAAATCTTATGTCTGAAAAACGATATTATTTCCTAGTAGTAATGATATTTAAATTTATAAAATTGTGAAGAAATAGGTGAATTTACAACATTGTAAAATACAATTATACTGTGTGTGTATGTATGAATTATTGGTTTTCTGTTCTGTTTCTGGGACAAGTTTTATAGTCAGTAAGTGGAGTCAATTTAGTATTGATCCTCTTAATCCTGAAATTAATAAGTGTATGTGCTTTCTTGTTTCCTGTTTTCCTACAGTGGCATAACAAGGTTTTTATCTGTACTGTCCTCAGCACTTTCAGACCTCGAGTTTAATTGCTTGTGCCAGATGCTTTCAAGCAGAGGAGAGCTAGCACTGTGCCTTTGGAGGTGATGGTCAGGGGCCAGAGTACTAAATGACTAGTTCCCCTTCTGTCTTTGACCAAAGCATCAACAGAACTCACTGCCGCCTTTTCCAGTGTTGCTTCACCTTGGAGCTTCCCTCTTGGTTTTATCTTTCATCCAAATTAATTGTTCCTAAATTATATTTCTGTGATACCTGCCAGAAGGGGTTTGATGTTACTGTTCCTTCCTCAGAAGCTCAGCTTTGGGAATGGAAAGCAAGTGCTTTGTAGTTGAAAAGATAACCAGAGCTGTTGAAGTCTCATTAAACAACTGCAAGTGATATTTTCAGAGATGATTCAAAATTTACCTTACTTTAGCCAAGATGCCATATCTAACAAAGATTTTCTCAAATCCAGTCTGATGCAGAATGACCCAGCTGCATTTGTCTCCTAATCAATAATTGTGTTTCTGGGGCTTGTGTACAAGAAGTTACTTGTGAACTCTTACACTCCTCTTGCAAGGAAGCATTCTGCTATGCCAATGTAGTGATAGTAATACAAAAGTAAATATTGATAAAAGTAGTAAAATCATGAGACTTTTACAGTTTACACATTCTTACCTATAATCATTTTCCCCTAAACACCATTCCCTCTGCTTCTGCCCCACACTATTTAACAGCAAATAGAGTTTTGTCCTGCAACCGTGTTATGTCTTAACATATAACCAGATCTACAGATAAGAAAGCAACGTTTCCAGTGAGTGGCTTGTTAATTTAGTTTTACTAAATGTATATTATATATAAATATAGAATTATATATCGTATCATGTTTGTTTCAGTAAAAAGTTGGCTGGCAATCAGTGGCAGAGCATAGCTGTAGGACCGGAGCAGAAAGAGAAATCGAGGGGATTCAGTGTTACAGCATTTTGTCTGTGGACAGAATCTTGCAGACTCAGACAAATGCTACCCAGTTGTAAAGATCTCCTTAGAGAGACTGCCTAAAGTGATTAGCATCCATGAAAAAACAGCTCATGAAGTTTTGGTTCTAAGGTGAATCTTAGAAATGTAATTTTTTTGATCCCAAAAAGAGTTTGTTAAAAAAAAAAAAAAAAAAACACCTTTTTTTTTAAAGAAAATTTCATGAGTTTGTCTTTTTATTTACATCATTGTTAGAGTGGGTACTCTAACTAACTACTTTCCTAAACTATGGAATAGAAGTGGTTCATGAAGTCAGATAAAAAGAAGAAGTGTAAATAAAGAAATAATAAATAAATAGAAACCTAAGGAAAGCATCATTTCCAGCTAGAAGAACCATGCTAGCTGTTGAAGGTTTATTGCAAGGTGTGAATCTTTGCATATGTCTGTCTTTGGAAACAGAATTTTATCTGTCTTCCAGCCCTGTATCATTAAATTCTGATCTATCTAACTACAGTCTTTATCTTCTTCCTTCTGGTCTGGCTTTTAAGTTCTCTATGTTCAGTCACAAAAAGACTTCCATGCCCTGGACAAAACCAAGATGATTGGTGATCACAGAAGAAATTTGGCTTCTTGTACTCACTTCCTGTTCTTGATCCCTCCTTGTCATGAAATAACTGCAATTGAGAAATGTGGATCGCTCCCTGAAAGGGAGGAAATGTAGCATTGCATATTTTTTGTTAAGGTAAACATCACATGCCTGATGTGAATAATATATTAGGAATAATTGACTGCTAAGTGTGAGAATTCTGTGCTGAATTTGTGTGAACCACAGTCTGCAAAGGCTAACAATTTTATCAGAATACTGGAAGATTTTGTTTCAAATTCAAGAAAAGAAACAGCCCTGCCATGAAGGTTATCTCCCTGGTAAATCACTCTTTACATACACAGAGAAACTGTTACAAAAGCCTAAAGATTTTTCTTTATTTTCATGGACAGTCGGCTCCCTCCATCTCCCTCCACCCCCTTCCAAGAAATAGCTCAAATCTGTAGATAAAAACTCACGCTTAAACAAAAAAAGAAAAAAAAATTCAGCCTGGGCCCATCACCAAGAAAATTTCAACTTGAAGGGTTAACATTTTTCAAAGTAGGAAGCAGATGAAAATGGCTAGAAAACCTCAGCAAAGCAAAGCACTGAGAGCTTCTATGGCTCCTATATGCAGTTCAAATAGAATATGTGGAAATGCCTAAAAATATTCACAGAATGTACTGAAGAGTGGTAAAGGAAGACAGTAGTGGCTAAGAACTGCTTCAGGGAGCTTAGAGGCAAGCATGAAACAGTACAGCTTTTCTAGTTAGTTGTTTTTAAACTCTTAGCTACAAATGGGCAGCAGTAGACCCAAGAGGAAGTGCTCAGGCTCTCTGAACAAAAATAGTTTATCCCTGGTCAGAAAACAAATGCAAGGGGAAGCATATAGCAGCAACAGGCCAGTTTCATATTGAGTGACATTGCATATTGTGTAGCTAGAAGGCCTGAAATGAGCCTGATCTAATTGTCTGTAAATCTATCAACTTGACTTCTCCTCATTATTCTTATCCTCATTGATGAAGAGTTTACCATAATCAGGATCAGCATAATGGTCAATACCTCTCAGCAAAAGAAGGAGAGGGGGAACATCTCTTGTTATCTATTGCACATGAATCTCATTAAATTCAGTGAATCCTTTGAAACTAATTAGATGCCTCCTCATGGACCAAAGACTAAATTACCACAATTAACATATTTAAAGGTTCTATTAAGTAAAGTGAGATATGTGCTTACTCCTAGGGAAAATTAAATATCTTCTGTTGAAAACAGTAGATGGTCTCAAGGATATTTGGTCTTCACAGTAATAGGAAAAGGAATGCTTTGTAATCCACATGACTAAATTATAAATTTAATAAATACCTATGGCAGGGTAGATTTTGTTGCACCTTTTGGGGGGGGGTTTAGCAAGTGCTAGTCCTGTTGATACAATATGACATGTCTCTTATTTTTAAGAGCCTCACTCCTTTTCATGAAGTTTTTGATGACAGATACTCATTTATTCAAATCTGAATGTATTAATGGTAGCAAAGTTGATCTTTCCTAAGCATTGCAGCTTCACCTGCATGGGAAAGATGAACATTACTAAACTTCTTAGAGGCTCCCAGAGTTGTTATTTCTTCTTTTCTGTTCCACTGCATTTCCAGTTGTCCCTAGCTAGTCTGCTTGTCTGATGATTAGGTGTTTAGTTTTCCCTGATTAAGGAAAGATTGCTAAACTTTCTTTGAGTTGTTTTTGTTGTCGTTGTTTTGTTTTGTTTTCATGTGGCTTACTGGAAGAGATTTTTTTGTTAACATTAAAATATTTATTACTCTGCTCATTAGGCAAACAATATTTTCTTTGAGACTTTGATAAAGCTGAAGAATGTAATAGTTTTTTGGGGAAGACAATCATTGTAATATTTTTTCCTTCTTTGTTACCTATGTCCTTCTTTACGATAAGTTCAGTAGTTTATAAAGAAAGTGGTAGTTCTTGTTTGTTGAGAAAGTTTTGAGTAAACTAGATTTTAAGGAAAAAACTGTAAACAATATAGCTGCAATTAATGTCATTAAAAAGTTAAATAAGTGAAATTTTAACATTTTATGTATGCTCTTGTGTTGGGATGTTTTAGTTTGAATTGAGATAGGTCTTGAATAAAGTGAATGTCTCAGTGTAATACATGTACTTTTTAGATAATTATGAACAGAATCTTTATTGCACGTCAGCTTGTAGTAAGTAAGAACTGGACTCTGACATTTGCTTATTCAGAGTAAATTTGCACTCAAATTGGAATGTGTGAAAATCTGTGTCTATGTTATAGACCAAGCTGAAAATTTAGATGACAAACAGCAGCCTGACTGTTACATACAAACTAAAATCAGTGCCATATATTCTTGATGTTGCAAAAGAAAAAAGAAGACTTGTGCCTGTAAGTGACGTGCTTTTTTCACTACGTGGAAATGAAAATATATAATAATGCATTCTGAAGAAATGTAGCTCAGGTTGTCCCAGTATTCTACTATTTTTAGTACTGTTTTTATTTTTATTTTAACAAGCTACTGCTTTGCTAGAAGACACAAAATTTATCTGGTCAACCATAGTATTATAAACATAACTGTGATAACTGCTTTACTACATGATACCCTATTTGATCTCCATCTGTTGTAGATCATATGGCATGATCTATGTAAGTTATGGTACCACTGAATTAATAACTTCTTGGTTTACTCTGAATTTGCATAATGAGATAGTATTTGAAGCTGGAATAGAAATGATAGACATACTTTGTACATGCAACACTCACAGGTTTATTCCTATAAAATGCCTCAGTTGCTTTATAAATTTGATTAAATCTGCACTGGAATTATGGTATATGGAAAGGCATGCCTTACATAACTTGAATAACTTTTTTCATTTGGTGATAAAACAGGTAATACATTTTTTAATATATATCCTTCCCCCATTTGCATATTCTTGCTTGTTTTCTTTTTTACTAGTTACACTTCAGCTTTTCGTCTCTCGTTCTCAGAGTAATGCCTTTCTGTCTTGCTGAATACTACCCATTTCAGACATTGTTTTTTAAATACTGTTATAACTCATGTCAATGTACTGCATTAGTCAACCCTAGCACTTTACAATTATTTCTCACTCTTATTGTATACTTGCTGTATAATGAGTCTCTAGGCTGAACTTGATTTTATTCATCAAGAGGTCTCTACATAAGCATTAAACAATTAAATAGATATTTTTTCCTTCACAAAGTCTGATTTGAGACCAGATTTTTGTGCATCTTACAGAAACCTATGGTTTGTTTACATTTTTGGTAGTCTTAGCTATTGTTTAAAAAAGAAAAAAAGTGTATCGCAAAAATCTAATAAAAGCTCTATGATGCATAGATTTTAACTAAAATTCTTTGTTTTAAAACTCATACGAGAATAGACCACTTAAGTACTCAATTTAGCCTGGAGGACCTATGTGAAATATCTCTAGAAAACCCTAGATCACCTTCAGCAGTGCGTTCTGTTCTGTTCTACAGAGGAAGAGTGTCCAAGAGAAATGAAGAGCTGACCAGTAGCATGTAGGAAAACACTGACTTCAAACAGTGTTTCACTCTGTCTTCCATTATAGGTGAAACCATATAGAATTGTCATGCTGTACAGAATATGTTTTCTTTTGCTTTTATTAAATTTGAGAAACAGCTTGATACTGACCATCTGGTTCCTCAATTTCTACAAAGTGTGTTGGATTTAATTCTGGAATTCTCACTAAATTTTGAGTTATATTGCACACTGTAAGCTGCAACAAGATCATGTTTTAAGCAACATGTGCTAAGCAATAAAAAGTTGAATTTATTTTAGCTGTTGTAAAATAAATGTATAAATATTCAGAGTATATCTATTTTTGATACATTGCTCATTTCTCTTTAATCATTGTGTAAAGGCAATGGATTTTGGATAACTAACATCTTGTTTATGTACTTTTCTATTACAAATTGAGATCGATATAATTACAGGATAAGCACTATATAAGTGCTTAATGAGTTCTTCTGGGAATATCTCAAAACAATATATGAGTTTCACAGAAATATGTGTTTTACACCATCTAGGCAGAATACTGCAGTGCCATTGATTCCTTTCTAACTTGGACATTAGGAGGAAAAAAGGTGAGAAGTGTAGTCAGCAGAAGCAAATAATACAAAGGCAGCTGTCTCATCCATCCAGTGGAAATGCTGGGTGTTATTTTCCTTCTGAATTAAAAAGTTTTGAAGACCTGGACAGACCCAGCAGTGTTGTAAAAATAGTGTATCAGCTGTTGTTGATCTGCTAGTGCACCTTATTCTTGGTGATTCATTTCATAAATGTTCTTCACCAGAAAATATGAGGCATATGAAAGTGATGAAATGTTCTACTGCATCCAGGTCTGGAGTCCTCAGCCCAGGAAAGATATGGACCTGTTGAGGTGGGGCCAGAGGGCCACAACAATGATCAGAGGGATGGAACATCTCTCCTGTAAGGAAAGGCTGAGGGAGTTGGGGTTGTTCAGACTGGAGAAAGAAGGCTCCAGGGAGACCTTATTGCAGCTTTTCAGTACTTAAAGGGAGATTATGAAAGATGGGGACAAACTTTTTAGTAGGGCCTGTAGCAATAGGACAAGAGGTAATGGTTTTACACTTAAAAGAGGGTAGATTTAGATTAGATTAAGGAAGAAATTTTTTACGATGAGTATGGTGAAACAATGGAACATGGCCAAAGAGGTGGTAGATGCCCCATCCCTGGAAACATTCAAGGTCAGGCTGGAAGGGGCCCTGAGCAACCTGATCTAGTTAAAGATGTTCCTGCTCATTGCAGGGGGGTTGGACTAGATGACCTTTAATGGTCCTTTCCAACCCAAACTATTCTGTGATTCTATGATTCTAGATCAGGTATATAGATTTGAGGGAAAGTGCCTTTCTGTTGTCTCTTAATTTTCATCTTGGTATCTAGGTTTACAACATAGTCTTTGACAGTAGAAGAAGGACCAGTGACACTTGAAGTGCTCCTTTGCATCAGCAGTGGAACTAGCTCTCTGTATGAAACAGCAGTGTCATACACTTCTCTTTCTGGTGTAGTTTATGACTAATAAATTCTTTTTATTTTCTGAGCTGTAAAGAAACCTTTTACTAATTAGATCCTTTTGTAAGACTTACCAGTGCAATGCATTTGCTCATAAGATGAAATCTTGTTTCCCTTAATTTTTTTTTTCTTCTTCTGTGCTTACCATTTGGACAGTTTGTCCCAAGCAGTACAGCCTCTTTTACCGTTATAAATCTCATCTGTGGATAATGAAGTGTAAAATGAAGTTGGAGTTACACTATAAAGAGTAGTTACAAAATTTTGCAGTTTGCATTATAGAAATCTAGAGCAGGAAATAAGCTTAGGAAAGTAAATAATAATTTTATTTGTTCCTTTCAAATGAGTGAGAATTTAGTAGAAGTATGGTATATATGAGCTTATCAAGAGCAATTAATAAATCCTCTTGTTTGTAGTGACTGGATATTATTTATGGGATTTGAGAGAATGTCTAATTGTAGCAGTCATGGTCAGTACCAGACCTTCTCTTTAGGATGAGTTTTGCTTAACCAAATGAACCAACTTTAAAAATAAAATTTTTGAAGGTGATCAAAAAATCCCCTTGAGACAATGTCCCAATCCAGTGTTGGGGGAGGTTTCGATATGATCCCAAGAGTGAGATTAAGACACAAATGAGGTCAAATGCCATACACCCAAAATAGGTTTTTATTATTAAAAAAGTGAAGAGAGGTAGCGATAGGACAGAATGGAAGGAAAAGACAAAAATAAAGCAAGGATGTGGGATAGGGCTGCAAGAATAGTCACCACCATGGATCCAGCGGCATCCCGTTGGTCCTCAGTCTTCAATTCTTTGGTGGTGGGTGCACACGGATCTGGCTTCGATGGTAGATGCACACCGAGCAAAATTTTCTGCTGCCTTTTTAAGTTCATCGTATCCGCTGATTAGCATATCTGCCCACCTTTGGGGTTTTTTTTCTCTGTTCCCACAGGTTTTGTTGCATCTGGCTTCAGGGCAGGAACATTTGCCTCTTGTCAGTTCACTGGCAATGCAGGCATGGGGTCTGGCCTACACAATAGAGCCACAAATGGCTACAGGATGGGGCCAACTCAGCACACCTCTGCCCCTTGGAGGCTTGTCTAAAGAGTCCGACAGTGCAACTGCAAAGAAGTGGGGGTTGCATCCTTCAATACACTCCCGCTTCTCTGGGAGACACTTCCCAGACCAATTCACAGGCCGCAGCAGCTTCTCTTGGAGGTTTGCACAGACACAAGCAAGCTTTGAGACAGGCATATGGCATTTCAGTCTCTCACAGGCATTCATATAAAAGTTTTGCTGCTAATTAGAAATATCCATACTTATTCAGCAGAAACAATTATCACTGTCAGGAAAAGATTTTGTATTAATTAATATGATTTTGTTAGTGAAAATCTTGCAGACAAAGAGAAGGGTTAGAAGAATAAGGACTCACCTGTGACTTGTCACTTATCAGTTTCATCCAGAGAATGTGTTTGTCCTAAAAATGACCGTTTCATAAACACTAATAGTTTACATAATTTCCTCTCATTTTCTAAACAACAGATGCCAGAACTGTGTAACTAGGGAAAGACTTGCTTATACTTCTAGTGTTTTAAAGGCAGTATTCTTTCAGATAAAACTAGAACAGATATTGATTCTCAATTTATATTTTTCAAATTTAAACGGAGAATGAACACATGCCCTGTATAGTAATTAAGCTGGAGAGGCATTTAACATCCAAAGTATTGATTAGCATTTCCTTGCTTATGCACCATTGATTGTGAACTGTGGTGAAATCTCCTTTTTCTGAAACAATCAGGTTTCATTCTGTGTGATGTTAGGACTTGCATACTAATAACTGCGGTATTGATTTTGTACTGTGTCTTTATCAAACACGCATACTGTTGGCAAAGGAAAATATTTTCAATTTTGTCATTCTTACAGTGCTTAAAATAGCTGAGATTATTTTTTATTTCATTTGGTTTGGATTTCGTTTGGGTTTTTTTTAAAGAAATAGCTGTATTTAATGTAATTACACATTAAATGTGATTGCAGAGACTTATGCTGGCATCAGGTCTAAAGAAAATAACGAGCATGTGCTGAGTTTGTAGTTTCATGCTACAACCAGGACTAGAAGGCATTAGTTGCTACATGTAAATGATAGTGAGTTGTGAACCATTTATCAGTATGATCTCAGAATGTGAGTTAGAAGTGGGCAAGTACAGCCAGTTGAAGAACATAAATTATACCCTGGTAGTCTCATGAAATATTGGGTAAAAAAAAAAAAAAAAGTGCTGCCTCAGCACTGATACTTATAATATAGAAAGAGGAAATATTTAGAGATGTGCTGCTCTCAGATACAGGGTTGATTCAGATATTTTTCTAGTGTTTTCTTTGGTTCCAGTTCCAGTAAGTGGTGTTCGTTATATTAACCTGAACGTGGTATTTTTCACTGGCAGATAATTGTGATGGTCAGTTGGTGTCTGCTTTGCCTCAGTCATCATTCAGCAGTTCATCAGAGCTATCTAGCAGTCACAGCCCTGGATTTGCAAGGCTTAATCGAAGAGAAGGTGAGTGCATTCTATTGGTTGATTTATGTTCTTTTTTTTACAAGTTTTTTTTAAGCATTTTTGTACCTGTGCACAATGTTGAAACGATACATCGTGAGCATATTCTGGGTTATTGGGGCTGGAGAGTGTTATGGTTGTTGTTTTGAGGAGAATGGGAAGATAAAACAGTATCAGAGAATTCACATTGCCATTTACACTGTTTTTCATGGTAAAATATGTTCAGACCCTTGTGAAGATTTTACTAATTTTAGTGTAAAGGATTCATCCTGACTGAAACTAAGATCTTCATGTGATTTTCCAGCATAAAATGTAGACAGCTTTGGACATATATTTGTGCCTACTCCTAAAACAAAATCTAAATTAATTTTGTTTCTTAACAAGGCAATAATACCATAAATGATCTCTTTTCTCTTAGAGGACAAATAGAAGAAGTGCAGACATATGAATGCCATTATATGTCATTCTCTAAGGAAATAAGGGTAAATGCAGATTCCATTTGTAGACAGAACAAAATATTCAAGAAATATTGCTGAGAAACTATTTTCTCTTTTGCTGGAAATTTAAAATCTCAATTACTGTGATTCTATTTCTTCACTGAGCCGAGTATTTTATTATACTTATTCACTTCACTGTGGCAAACTACATAACTGACATATGGTCCACATTTTTACTGAAGTGAAGGAAAATTGCCTATTAGGTTATTTATGTTATACATCTGCATAAATCTTCTGAAAGCTCTGTATAATTTCTAATTTAAATAGTAATTAAACATACATTTTCAGTCTTTTTGGTCAATTGTGGGATACTTTTTTTTTTTGTTAAATGCAATTAAACTTTGATAGTATTGTTATTTTTGTCTTTTCTGACATGTGGTGAAAAGGTTTAAACACTTGGGTATACGTCAGATCTGGAGGTTACCCATTTTAGCTGAAGTTTAGTGGTAACTCAAATCTTACATTTTGTGTCAAGGATACTGTAGGAATGAGAAATTATGAATTTCTTTTAATTACTGTAAACATGTTTTCTGTTCCTGATGACAATAGTCATCTTGTACTTTGTGTGAAGGATATCTATTCTGAAGCTTTTTCACAGTTTGTTAGATTGTTTAAAATGCCAAAAAAATATTAAACTGTCAAGATATATCACATTAGACTTTGTGCTGCGTCTGTGGCCTATTTGTAAAAAGTAATTATGTTCAAAAGTTGTGTTAAAACATACATGCAAGTACACTGAACATTAAAAAGATAAAAATTAACTTTGAAATACTGAGAACTCTCAGTCATCAGCCTCATTAGGCAAGTATCCAGGAGCTCAGTCATTCCTGTCAATAATATACTAAAGGCAATTTTTCTTCTTTTTTTCCCCATCATACCAACAAGATTCTTGGTCTTAACATCACAGTGTTAACACTAAGGAGGAATAAATATCTTTAGCAAAGATTTTATTAAAATATGGAATATGGTGTTACTGGTAAACAAAATACCACTTGTTGACATATCTAAAAATAATAGTCTGTTTTAAAATTATGGCTTTAAAACCAGCTAAAGTCTGGGTGAAATTAAATCAGTCTAGATATCCAAAAGCATTTGTTACTGTTTCACATAATCTTTGGTCTTTGTAAGCCAACCGTGATCCACAGTGTAATCTAAGTTCAAGGAAGTTAGAAAGCTCAAATTCCTACCCATTGGTAAACTGACAACATGACCATGTAGTGACTGGAGCTGCTATACGAGCTTATGGAAGAAGGAGCTTCTGTGAACACTGACTTCTGTTTAATTATACCTACAGAGAAGCAAGAAAGAAACTGATTCAAAGGTGCAGTCCTGGTAGACCTCACTGAAATATTGTGTCTTAGGTCACAATCTAATTTTAATAATTCAACATTAATACAATGAGAACCATGCTGGTTGTTTAGAGACATTCAAATACATCCAGTTCCCCTCATATTTCCCCTCATATATTTAATTATTATATTTTATATTGATGTTTATCATTGATAAGTATGTAAATTAAATCTTAAGAATACTTTTCACTGTCAAAAGCATCTTCATTCTTGCATCTCCCTGACATACTGGAACATTTGCTATGTACTGATAGATAGAAACTATAGTGAAGAAGGAATTTCCCAATCTATTTCATTATCTTAGTGTACAAATTTGAACAAAGTTGTCATGTTAAAGAAAATAATATGTTGTGGAAGGACTTCCCTAAATTTGAAGTAATATGCACTCTTAGAATCTTAAATAACACATGAGTTCTCATCACACAGTATATTGGTCTTCCAAAAAATGTACATTCAAAAGCTTTTTCCATTTGGTTCTTTTCTTGTGCTGTGAAGTTGTTTGTACCATGCTGGCATGCATTTTTTAGATATGTCATTTCCTTCACATTGCCCTGTAGTGTGTGCACACATTAGAAATGCTCATAGCTTTACATCTGGTATCTTTCCATTTCATGGAGATACAAAGCAACAGGTTGCCTAATTAGAAGATTGCTAGCTCTCTGCCTTCTCATTCTGTCTACCTCAGGTTAACAGTACTTAAGAGGGCACAGATTTGAATGTCTTACTCATTTGTCATGTTACAATATTTTGTTGACTGTTTGGTCAGGTACCTTTTGGGTCATTCAGACATAATTCTGTAGAATTGTGTAGACGAGGTGAGATAAAAAATTTCTTCAGTCTTCAATAATCTTAAATTAATTTGTCTTTTTTTTTTTTTTTTTTTTTTTCCCAGTGAGAGTAGAAACTCATTGCTATGGAACAAGGAATACTTTTTCTGTACTGAATCTGTACTTAACTCTTTTCTGTGAATTTTCATGGGAAAAACAGATTATACTGTAGGTGTATATACATGAAAGTTTTCTTTGGATGAAAGAAAGCAAGTCATTATACATACATAGTTACAAACAAGTGGGTTTAGTCACACAAGAAATGATTGTTAAACTATATAGACTGGAAAAAAGATCTGTTATTAGGAGGATATGACTTGGATTTCTGGGTTGTCAGTGATCTCATGGAAACAATGAGCACATTACAGTTTCAAAATAAATTGTCTGATAATTGTAAATGGGTTTGCCTTTAATATAGGTGATACTCTACTTTGAATAAAACCAAATCATTTATTCACCCAAAGTTAGTGTTTGGGAGTTATTGTGACTTTCTAACATTCAATTTAGACAAGCAGATTATGGCCCTAGTCCAATAATAAACTTGGCTCTTAAAATGCCAAAATTAAGTAAATCGAATGGAATTTAGACAGGAAAAAGTACAGTGTTTTTACACAGATTACTTAGAAGTCAAAATGTTGTCATTCATCCGTAAAGAAATAAATCAAATATGCATATAAGCGTACACTGTTTCAGTTGGCAATGAAGAGGTAGAAATCGACAGGAAATTTATCAGGAATGTGGAAAGTTGCACTGAAGGGGAGAATAGGTCTTTAACCATTTAGCTTTGTGTTTACTAAGTGTAGAAAGTTGGTAGGAAAAGTTAAAGACATTGAGGAGAGAACACTATAGTTTAAAAAATATAGTATGATGTTTAAATGAAGACATAATAAAAATGGTGACAGCAGAGACATTGGTAAAACAGATCACACTGTTATGTTTCAGGTCTCTAAATGAGAAAGATAATGTGGTTAAACTACACGATGACAAAAAAGTTTTTCAGTCCATTAGCAGCTAAGGAAAGTGATAACATCTAGGAATAACTTGTTAAATGTTCTCCAAACTTTTAATTATTATTAGTGCACTGGTTTCCCTAAGCTTTGCAAATATTTAATACTCAAGCACAGCCAATGAATACACCTGCTAACTGCTAAAGTAGTTACTCTGACATCAGCTCTCTTTGCAATAATGGAATAGTAGATAGAAGAGTCAGGTAACAAGAATTAAGTAAAAAAAGCAAACACTAATAACAGTGAAATGTTTTTAATGGAAAAAGAGATCTTAGAACCCTGGTTTAATTATTTGAGGTTAGTAAACATAAATGCAGGGATTTAATATATGTGGAATTTGACTTTTGGCCTAATATTGTATGACTTTCTAATTTTAAATAAGAGCACAATATCAATGCAGTCCAAATTAAATGGATCAATATCTAGCTGGTTGATCTCAAAAAGTGTTTATCATTATTGTATAAACGTGTTTCCACAGAAGCTCAGAGGAGAATCTAAGGCCAACTCTGTTCAATACTTTTGTTGATTATATACAAGTAAACACAGATTTTCTCTGATGAAATGCTATGATGAAGGTTGGTAAAATAGTAAACAATCATGGGAAAGCAATTATGCAGATATATAGTAATCAGTTTACCTATTGAAATAAGCACTTTAACGAGGTGAGTTATAAATTGTTTAGAAGAAAGAACAGACGTGATACTTACCAAATAGGAACTGTGTCCTACAAAATTGTGACTCTGAAATTGATCTGGGAGTTGAGCTGATTTAGCAATTCACCATTAGCATGTTCTCTAGCTAAAAGATGTAATGAAGCTTTTGTATATACAGAAGAAAGGAGTTCTTACTATCCATATAGCTATATGCTTTACCACTGAACTGTGTTGTAAAATTCTGGATCCTGAAAGGCTTGTTAAAAAAGTACGCTGTTCTTCGTTGCCCGTTCCACCACTATGAATAGGTGATACAAAAAAAAATGTTTAGGGGCCGTGTTTTTTATGTATCATTTCACATGAGGCTATAAGAAACAAAAAGAAAAAAAACCCACCACCACAAAAAAACAAGAGAAGAAACAAAGTATATCGTGATTAAGCTGTAAGATCTGCAAAAGTCTTGAAAAAGCCAGGTGGGGACAGAAGCATAGAAGCATTTAAGGATTTGTATGTCTTAAAAGTAGGCATGTGGTCCAAAGGAGAGAAGGGAGAGTCTTTTTTTTTTTTTTTTTTCATAAAATAGAGAAATAACACATGCTTCTTTATCTAGAGTAATGACCTAGCCTAAAGAAGATAAAAAATGGCCAGCATGCAGAGCATGTCTACTAGAGCACTAGTGTCAGGACCCATAAGTAACAATATCTAACCTGGGCCATCAAGGAAGTGCCTCTGTCTACTGTTTGCCAATAATTTTCATGATGAGTAGTCAGCTGAAGTTTGACATTACAGACAGTTTGCTCCATCTGCAAATACAGGCTTCTTGACGTATTATCACCCAACCATGATCTGTGGAAGATCCCTTTTCCAGACAGGGGGAAGGTTATGTCATTGTTGAGGTCAGGGTCTTCTGGTTTTGTCTGCACTGGGATCAGTATTTCATGCTGGTTTTATATACACAAAGTCCTCTCATTCACCATTTCAGTCTGGCTGGAAAAGGTTTATTAATGGGGCTGTGAACCATTATACCCAAAATTGAGGCCTTCTTTTGAATTAATGAACTTTTGCAACTTTATAGGTAAAGAATTCAGAAGACAGTTGCTCTACAAGAGTACACATACCCATGGAAGAACCTTGATATTTGGGCAGCTAATTGAGCTGGACAGGGATTTGGCCATGATTGCCTCACCCCATATTCACACACAATTACTTGATTAGAATACGACAGAAGAAAATTGAATATGGAAGTTGTTAAATTGCCCAAAAATCTGGCTTTCAGCTTTCTCTTTCCCTGAAGTAGGAAGACACCCATGCATTTTGATTATGATGTCAGTCTACATTGCCAGATTTTCAGAAGCAGCCTGGAAACTTGAATGCATTAACAGCTACCAGGTCTGCTTTTTTTCTGGTGTGTACATGGAGGTTCTTTGTCTTTTTCATTAATCGTTGCTGTACCATTTCACCGAATATCAAATAAACCTTAGTGCACCTTTTTTAGTACAAAGAGCATTTAAAGAGGAGTTCATTCAATATGGTACTGTAAAATCCTGTCTTTTTGGTTTTGGGGGAGTATAAAATACTACAGTTTAATCACTTTTTGTGAATTTACACTAAGTAGATCAAAATGGATAAATGACTTCTACCTATCTGTAGCTAAAGAAAACATCAAGTAAGAGTTAAAGGAAAAAACCATATCTCACACAATAAGAAGAAAGGTAAATTTTCACCAATTTCCCTTTTTTTTAAAAAGAAACACTTTAGCCTGCATAATCTAATGTTAACAATTAAAGTGAGAAAGCGGATAAATTAAAAAATGTAATAGCAGCTAGGTTTGTTAGTCACCAAAAGATAACTAGAAAGAACTTACTCCCTCCATTTCATTAATATGCAAATAAAATTCATTAAGGCTGATATTTTGCTTTGGTACAAGCAAATAGGAAAATGAAGCTAGAGTGAAAAAGATATAATCTGATGGTAATCATTGTGTTTTTATAGATTAACAGCAAACGTAAGTAGATCCAGCTAACATGGCTTAGATTTTTATGACTTACCTGATTTTAATAGGTGTGTCAGGAAAAAGGCAAAAGTGACAATCTAAAACTTTTATTTTTAAACTAAACAAAATTAAGCAGTGGCTACACTGACTTATGCATAAAAAACCCAGATTATACGTACTGCTGTATTGTCAGTGAAATACCTGTATTGTTCAGTTTCTGAGAAAGAAGTCATAGATTATTTTTTCTTTAACTACTGCAGTAATTAGAACTTTCATTGAGAACATTGCCATCACTCTTTCAGCATATTAATTACAGAATTGTTTTTAATACCATTGTACAGCTTCACTTTTTCTACAGAAAATGTTTTTAACACCTGTTTGAAACATCTTAAAGAAAATGTATGGGCACATATGAAAGTTGTGTATGGAATTGTAAGTGCATTGCAAGTTTTAAGAAGTTCAAATCAAATCAAATTTACACCAGCTTCTGTGAAGGTAGGATTTGAAACAGTAATATTTCATTAATGTCTGAAGTTAAATTTATGCTGGTTTTATTTTGCTTTGTTTTGGCTTTGTGTGTGTGTGTGTTGTGTGATTCTGATATTGCAGAAGTGTGTACGGGAGAAAGAAAGGAAGAAAGAATAAAGGAAGAAAGAAAGAAAATAAATTACTCCTAAGTAGAGCAAGTAAATAGGATTAAAGATTTATAAATATTTTAAATATTTACAGAGCATTGTGCTTTCATGAACATTTATGAGGAGTTAGGAATATTCATACAGTTATTTCCAGAAACTGAATTCCAACTTTGTCATCAAAATTAATTCAAGCATAACAAAGCATAACAAAAGACAACCAGAGCTATTTAATGTGTGAGAACATCTGTGGAATAGCAAATTCAAATTATGGTGAAATACACAGAAGAAGCAAGGAAATGGTGATAAGGATATTTTATTGTTGAAATTGTTTGGGACTGTTTTTCTACCTGAAATATAGCTATGGAAATAGAAGAAAGTGAGAACAATTTTTACAAAAAGTTGTGTAGAACTACAGTATTCAAATACTCTTAGAAGCAATCTTCTATGGGCTGAGAGCAAGATCAGATAAAAATTTACTTCAGAAGTCACATTTGCTACACCTCATGTGTGCTATCACCTTTGTTAAACTCAGTATAATAAAAAATAGAAGTCTTGATCTATCCATATTGATATTTTATGTCTAGATCATTTTACATAATCTATTTTTGAAATTGTAGATAAAGATTGAATTTTATCCAAAATTTGAATCAATGTGATACCTTTTAGAGAGTCATAATAGAATCTGACTCCCAAGACTTCTTTGCAGTAATAAATAATTCCAGGTCATACCTCCTTTAATATTTTGAGGGATGGAAAAAAAGATCATAAATGCTGATGCATCTGATTTTCCTCAAATTTTTCCTTGCATGTTTGAGGCAGGAGGAGGAGTTGGATTTTTTTCTGATGTCAAATCAAAAGCACTCAAAAGCATTCACCTATTCCTAGATGGGTCAAGATCAGAGATTTTGGACAATTGCCTAAATTTAAAAAGGGTAGGAAATTTTCCATATGATATATTCTTGATTAATTTCCATTGTACTGAAAAACAAATTTGAGTGTCTTAAATTCCAATTTTTAAAGAATTCTTAATTTTTTCAATTCTATGGGAAAGTCATATAAAAATGTAAAACATTCTTCCTGCCACACCCCTACAAAAAGTTCAGAGACTTTAATTTGACAAAGGGTCTGTTTCTTGCCATCTACTTTAAAATGTGTTTTCTTACACCATTAGTGCTAAATTTGCTGGCATATGAGATGTGCTTTTCCTTATTATGATCCTGCTCATACTGCCATTGCACTGGGATAGTACTGCCATACCAGCTTCTCAGATTGAGAGCTTGGAATTCCTAGGCTGAATTAATCTCAAAGCCCTACAAAATTGTGACATTCTCATGAATATCTCAGTCACTATTTCCCTCAGTGTCAGATAGACAAGTAATTCATCTAAATACTGTCATAACCTTTATAATATTATACGTTACATTTATTACATTACGTTCTAAACTACATCTTTAGACATCTCAAATATGCAGAAAATCCTATACTAAACCACTTCAGAAAATAGTACATAAGAGCTGAAAGTAAATTAAACACTCATGAAACATATGTCTCTAGGAAGTAACAAGTTAAATTGATTGGTATCTAAAGTAGGACTAACTGGTGGAAAGTAACTTTGACTCTGTCTCATCTTTTTGCGATACAAGTGAATAGAAATAAAGTATCCATTAATCAGATTTTATTTCTAAAATTTTAAATCAAATCCAATATTAAACATAGATATAATATTAAATAATAGCTTAAATACACAGATATATTAGATAATGGCATTGTGTATGAAAAATGCATATTTATATTTTCATTGACTTTTTAAATTTTCTGTCACAGTCTGGTGCTGCTCAGTAGACTAAATAACTGAAGAGACTTTTTGAAGTAAGATTGACAGGGAATTCCTATTACTTAGCAGTTCTGAATAAATTTCTTTGGTCTCCAGGGAAGCTGAAGAACAGCAGTCTCTGTTTAACAGTCATATATCCTTTTGTTTTTCTTCCAAAACAGAAATAATTTATATTCTAAATGAATAATTCTCAGTTACAAGCTGTTGTATGTAAAGAGTTAGGGAGATTAGTGTTAGATCATGAAAATTAGTATAAAATAAAACCATTATGTTATATTTGCTACTATATTTCCTTCAGATTTCCAGTGAAAAATGAAATCTATACATGGTTCCTCAATCAGTTTTGCTGTTGTCCAGGAGCTTGACTGATAACCAGACAGGTTGTAATAAATTATTTGGATGTAGTGAATGGAAAGGGGGTATAAAAATTTTTCAGCTGTACAGAGCAGCATAGACGAGCACTTGACTATGTTGTAATTAATTCCATTCATTGCTTCTCGTATAAATATCACACAAAACTGCTATGCTATGGTTCAGCTTTGACCAGCTAAGCTTGCAAAGATAACTGTGTGGACCTGACTTTATGATTTTCTTCATGCACAGCGGGGTTGTTCCCATAACTCCTCCCAATTACTGAAATTATCAGAAAGAGGTCAAGTAGTTCCATCAGCAGGATTATTGATGTACAGACAGAAGTGATAATATAGTTTAAGGGTTTTTTTAAGCCAGTTAAATTAGCATGATGGCAGATAGTGAGGTAGACTTAAGTAGAATTGATTTGGATGAAATCAGTAGAACTTTTTATTAGTATTTTTCTTTAACTCTTTTATAGAACTAGCCTTTTTAGAGACTTGTCTGCCTGCTACTTCATTTTTCCCTGTTATTATTTAACAAAAATAAGAATTCTGTTATAAGTTTAGTAATGCAATGTTCATTATCATGCATTTTAATATATGAATGTCATTTAGGAGTCAGTAGATTGTAATACATTTTTAAATTAATATTCATGTCATTTGCAGGTTCAGAAGTATTTCCATTAGTTATTTTCTACAGTTAAATAATTTATAAGCATGTGTATAATCCACAAAGCCTTCACCTGTATGTTCTCTTTATTTTTTCTCACCTTTTAAACAGAGGATAAAAAAGAATCTAAAATTTCCATAAATATCATGGCACGTTAGCTGCTTTATAGGATTTTGTAGTTTTTACAGTCCTTAAATTTTAAATATTAGGGACCTACATTGCAGTGTCATGCATAGTCTAGAATTTAAATAATTTATTTAATAGGCCTAATGTTGTCGTGATCTCTTCCTAGTGTCACATTGGTACTTGGTACCAGTTAGTACCAAATATAAACTTGGCCTTTGCTTCCTATCTTGTAAATTATGGCTTATGATCCATGTTAAATGAAAGTTAAATTTTATCAGTAAATTAAGCTGTTCAGTCTTCAGTAGCTCAGGGTAAAAAAAATTACCTTTATAATATATGAATTTGTCTATGCTACTGGCACTACTGCTTTTTTATTCCTTTTAAGAATAATTCTCAATACAGTTTTTTGTTGTTTTGGGGTGCGTTTTTTTTTGGTGGGTTTTTTTCTTTGTTCTTTTGGGGGGGGAGAGGGGTAGAAAGACCTCCCTTTCCTAACAATAAAAAAAAGTTCCTCAGTTTGAGCAGTCATTTATTGTACATATTAGTCTGTTTTTCATACTGCTTTTGACAGGTGAAATACAGTTGTGCATTAAGCTTATCATGACTGTGTCCAGAAAGCAGATAAACCATGTGCTATTTACATTTATGCACAGGTCTCAGTTCAGCAGTTTTTGTAAGGCGTGGTTTGGGTTTCTTTTAGTGTCTAACAAACATGAGCATTGCAGGAATGAAGTGATAGCCACTGCAAAAGTCAACACTGCAAATACTCTGAGGTCAGAAACTGAGTGTTTTTAGTAAATTTATCATACCTTCTGGCTGATGTAGTCTCTAATCCATCAGTTGAGAATCAGCTTGAATAGAAGTGGTGCTGATATCAGAGATACCTGTGCATCACTACACACTAAGGTTGCTGTGTGTCTGAAGCATGAGTGGTTTGCAGAATGTTTCACTCATAGATTATCCCATGTACCATTTGCACGTCAAAATAAAGAGATGATTGCTAAATAGTCTGACCTGCAAAGGAACAGGAAAAAAACCCAACTTTTTGGAATTCATAGTAATTCTACATCATTATAAACAAATTTCACAAAACCATTGCCAAAAAGGATAATTTGAAATAAATTGTTTTGGGACAGAAGATAAGCGTAGAGAAATGTAACCCTAAATAATCCTGTTTGAGGAAGCAGGTGCACATAAAAATCCAAAATCAGAATCTAAATTCTTACCTACGTTAACAGATCCATGTCAGGAGAGTTTATCCATTGCATTCAAACCTAATTAGTCATTCTCAGAATAACATAACCTCAAAATTCAATAGGAATCTTGAAGACTTTAAGATTTGAAATCCAAAACAGAATTTTGAGGCCATTACCCAAGAATTTTGTGAAAAATCATCTAAATCTCCAGGAAAGATGAGAAATATGTAGTTAAGGCCATTTGCATCCTTCCCAGACAAGTGCTTTTACTGCATGGTTTAGTCTTCGAAAAAGGACTCTGAAGACTGAAAAAAAATGTTTTACTTAATAGCGGCTAAGAGTGCTCGGTATTATAATAAAAGAAATATCTTTATCCACTTAACCAACATTTATTTTTTGTTGATAAATTGAAATGGTCTCTTAAAGTTTCTCAAATGTAACAAAATATATGCAGTACTGAACACCCTTCAAGTGTGAGCAGTGTGCTACAAGTATAGCTAACACAATTTTGAAGCGCAGATGGAATTTTAAGTAGATAATTAGTGTCATTGATCAGGCATTGATTTAAAAATACCCACAACTGTGGGTTGCCAACTGCAAATAGAGAGGTACAAGAGTGGGAATTTTAACAGAGGCACAATCCAGAACCCTTTGATGTGAATAGAAGTTTAAGCATCTTTTCTGATGATAGTTGTTTAATTTCAGTAATACTGTGAAATGCCATGGAAAATTCTGGATTTTTAAAAGGAATGTTAAAGTGTAATAATTTAATAAAAATATATGAACAAGTATATGACATAGACTTCATCCAAATCTTTTCAGTGTTATCGTTTGTGTTGTTTTGTGAGTGATAAATAAAAGTTGTGCTCATTATTTATATTTATAAATCAGCCAGAGTCTGCCTTTGATATTAAATCCTTGAACTATAGAAAGATGGATGTCTTTCTGATGGGAAATCTAAAGAGTCTATTGATTCTAAAGTGTAAATTGTCAAAAACAGACTGGCAGGAGCTCACTGATAAATCAGTATTCAGGCAGCTCTTGATATTTCAACTTCTAACATTGTAAATGGGATTAAGCTGCCTCATGCCAAAATGTACCTGATTTCTAAATATACAATGAAGGGATGAAGTGGGATCTCCACTTTTGCTGTTGTTCAGAGGGATAAACAGATTTACATCTGGCAAGCACAACCCTTTGTTTGACGTTTTTGTATGTCTGTACTTCTGAAATAGGATGTTAGGTGTTTAAGATAATTTATAAAATCATTGAGTTTTTAGTTAAGCACAAACCAAAAAAGGGACAAAAAGTGAACTGTAGTCAAGTACAGATTCATTCTAAATTCAGGTGCTTAAAAATTGTAAAAGTAGCTTAAATCATACCAAAATCAGCACTGATTAAGGATGAGAAATAACTGGAAAATATATCACTATTTATTGGAAATAATTGTGGTTTTTTCTCATTTCGTTCCAGCTCTTTTTCCATGAAAGATTTTTCATAAGATATTCAGTGGACTGTTTGCATATCTTGCAATGTATCTTTACAATGTTTTATATCCAAAAGCTTCAAGACATCTTATAAACATATTTTGATTAATGAGCCATGAGAGTTTAAACAGACATTTTAGCTTCATTAATCATAATAATTCTGGGCAATGTATGCAGTGTTCGTTTTAGTCCTTTGTTAAAATACTGTTTTATGTGTCTAGGTCTTCAGTATCTTCTTACATATTTGTTATGTTGTTAAATGCAGAATATTATTTTGATTTCTTGCTAATAAATGTGGGATACGTTACATTGTTAAAAAGAGTATTGCATTCTAAAAGTGACCACTAGTTGGCAAAAGACACACCTCTTCCTCCTTAGAAACTAGTTACTCCTGAATGAAACTGATACTGGAAAACCATCTTTCATTTCCTTAAAAATCAGTGGCTTTACAGCTTTTCGAAGAACAGCTATTATAGGTAAACTAGTTCAAATTACTAAAGTGTAAGTAGACTTAGGTTTACAAGGTCTAACACATCCATAACCAGGTATATTTCCATTTTGCTAAGATGCAAATATTCAATAGAAAGATGAGTAAAAGTACTTTGAACATTAACTATGTGTACCTCATACATAATCTAAAATATAATGAACCAGAACAGATTTTGGTTTTGCTATTGATTTTTAATAATGAATCGAACTTCTTGTATTTTAAAGTAATAATTCAATAGCTTTGTTTTCTGTGATATTCTGCTTTCTGCACGTACCCTCTAGCTGTATTTAGGTATAAGGTATTTTTCATAAATTGAAAATTATTTGTTTGACTAGCCCAGACTATTTTTCAAAGAAATATTTTTTGCCCCCTCTAATAGTCATAGCAGTAATAGTTTTAAAATACATTTTGTAGGGAAATCACAGTCTCTAATAAGTAGTTTCTGTATATACTCACAGGACTAACTGCTTATTCACTGCAGAAGGCCATCTGTCTACATTTAGTAAAAAGTCAACCTTGAAATTGGTAAGCTTAGAATAGTCATGAAAGAGCAGCTCAGGCAAAAATGAAACGACCCATTAAAATCATAGATTTCACAACTCATTACATTGTTGGCTGTGTTTCCTCAAGGGATTGTTTTGCCTTTTGGAGAACTGAGAAGGCTTGATTATTTATCTAGCCTGCAGAAATACGGAAAAGCTTTCATAATTTAATTTTTTTATGAGATGGAAGTGCTAGAGATTTGAGTATAAAAAAAAATACTTTAATCTTATTATTTTCTGATATAAAAATGAAAACAAGAACAAAATCCCCACATCACCCTCTATTTGGACCTGCAACAAAGAATCTCTATTTTTGCTGCTATATGAGTATTTGTCACATAAAATGAATTATGTGATCGTAATTGGTGCCTTTAAGTTTTCTAGTGTGTGTATGTGGGAACACAGAGTAGTATAATCAGACTGTTAATGAGAAGAGATGCTTAAGGGACCATACCCATGCATAGGATTCTTCATGCTCAGATGAGAGCACAAAACCCACTGTGGCTCTGTTCTCATTTCTTAAGAGCATGCAAGATATTTTTCCTCTCACCAATCCATAAGAGTTGTCTGTGTCCATCTTTCCCATGACTCCTAGAAATTTATTTCTGGATTCATCTACTTGACTGAACCATGTGTTTCACTGTACTCTCAAAGACAGTATTTTCAGCTAGACTGAGACTGTGAGGCACTGTTAAGCTATTCTCTTTCTGGTATTCATAATTTTCTGGGACTGAATTGAAAAGAAACCAGAAAGAATTTGGCAAAGTTAGGCCTGAACTGTGATGTCTAGCACATAAAATTATAACACGAGGAATGTCAGTATGAACACTGATGGACTGTTTGACCTAGTGCCAGCATCTGAAGCAGCTGGGGCCTCCTCCTGGAAGGGCATACATAGTGACAGACAAGAATTTTCTAAATGCCAAAATTTTGCTTTACAGAAGACAAGATTTCCGGTGCGGTCTCTGGCTATATGCCATCTGTAGTATGTGCCTTTTCCACTCATTTCTCTAACCTTTACCCAATTTCTAACATCAGAAGAGACAAAGGCGCAGTTATTGTTGCAGCTTCCTACTTGCTAAAACAGTTTTGGCTTACATGGTTGCAAATGTCCTTCTGGCCTTTAATCCAGGTTCCAAACTGGACTCAATTTCACAGTTGTACTATCAGATACTCAAACCAGACTTTAAGTCACTGTGCCTGGTTGACTGTCACATGTAAGAACTGACACTGCAAGTACAGTATATCCTACTATGAAAATAGTTATCAGAATAAAGTCCTCACCCCAGAATCCCTAAAATAATTGTTACCTGCACCTAATTCAGGTTTTGGTATTGATGAGCCTTTGACTTCTCATTGAATCAAAAACAGATAATATCTTAATATCTTCATCCATGTCATGAAAGTTGCCTACTGGCAATACCTGTTTGTCCTCCATTTCTGTAACATGCTTGATCTTTTTAGCCCCACAGCAGCAATATTTATGAAAAAAATATGACCCAACAATCAGAAAACATCTTCTTTCTAAGATCATAATTTATTGTCTCTGAGGGTCATTCATTACCATCCCCTATTTTCAGCTCACTTAAAGACATTTTTCCTATATTCTTCACATGTTATTTATGTAGTATTTATGATGAGTCTGATGCAGTTGTATTAAACCTCTTTACCTGAAGTCCAGCTCAATTTACAGTGGAGTTCTTTGTCCCAGTCTATACTTCTCATCATTGATCAAACCTTCTCTTTCCATACTGAATCTTCTGCCTTCCCATCATCTAAACAAAGCAGATAGAAATGAGCTGCAAAATAAATTCCCTCATTTTAGTTCTGGTACCTAGTGTTAGCCCATAAATCTCACCAGCACTAGTACTTCAGTGGAGCAGTGCGAGCAGACCTTTCAGAGTTACCTTAGAATAAATCTTAATTATTTGTTTGCAGAAGTTTATATGTCAGCCAGATGTGGTTGATAAGAGAAATAAAAAAAAAGCATATTCTAGACACATATTCATCATCTAATAACTAGCAAGATCCTGATCTAAATATTAGAATTACCAAGGGTCTTTGTCAGATAAAAAAGGGAAATAGAAAAAGAGAGAAAAATAAGCCTGAAACAAGTGAAGATTTCAGTCTAGTTGTAAGTCTGACAGGGTTTGAAATACTTGGAAACAGGGAATTATAATTGGAAGTAATGGATAACCTTAATAATAAATCATACTACCTTCTTCCTGCATTTTTTACAGATCAATGGATTTGAAATCCAGATCTATATCTTTTCCATTGCATGTAACTTAATAACAAAGGAAGAACATGATCAGCTCTTGGCAGGCTATGGTTGGGCAATCAATGTTCAAAGCTGACATCTGGCTGTAAAAGGCTCCATTAATACGATCAGCTGAGGGCAGGTTTGTGATTGATTGATGGCCCACTCCAAGCCCATTTGTATATCATCCTATTTGGTAAAACAAAATGTACTTATTAGTGCTAAATTACTCAAGGAATAGGAGTTGAAAGTGGAATTTTAGCCACCAGATCTTTAATTTCTATGGTGACTCATAAACTGTCAGATACTGAAAGAGAAAAAAAAAAAACAAACCCAAACATAATACTTGTGTTTTTCTAGAGACTGTACTTGGACCTCTGAAGATACCAATACCTTGCCACCTAAGTGAAGATATTAATTTTTTAGTAATAGAATCATATATTTATATATTGGGTTTAGCCATTTTAGAATGACAACCTCATTCTATATTAGTTTAATTCACAAAAGCATTCAGTTTCACTTGCTCCCCTTCATGCCCTGATAAAACTGTAATACCATGGATGTTCTTTGTACTACTGTTGAAGAATAGAACACTCTTGGTTATTTTATTTCTGAAGTAGTTTCACGTTAATACCTCTCCAAAAGTCTTAATTACCCTCTAGAAGGGAAGCCCCTCCATGATGCTTAAATATGGAAAATGCATAAAATTTAACAGCTGGAAGAAATCAGGCAGCCTGGGTTTGTTATTTTGTGACTGCATACATTGAAGGTGTGGAACAGAATGTCTCTGATGATGAAACTGCAAGAGCTTAATAAACTGCTTTCCAACAAACACCTTTGTGGAAAATTTGACTTTCTTAACACACTTTTTTAACATAATATGTGCTGCATTGCTATAGTATTCTGGTCTGACTAGGAGAACAGGTTTCTTTCTATTGGAGATGATCTTTTTGCTGAGAACCCCAGTTAAATTTGATTATCAACAGTTAAGAACATGTTGACTTTCCTATCCAAATTTTATGTGCTATATATTCATTCCTTTCCATAATTGTTCAAATTTGTCATATCTTTTGGTGAAGCTTCATCTTCTATTTTGATCTTTTCTTAGCATATGAAGCTATGGATTAGCCTTGGTAGGCAGAATATAATCTCTAACAAACTCCATTATTTGACAGTTTCCACACTCAGGCAACATCATTATTATTGCACAGCTATAAAACTAATGTTCTGGCAAAAGTTTAAATCACAGCAATTGGAAAAGATCTTCTGGTTGTTTAGCTTGTGATTTTGTTACAGCCCAGTAAAAGAAAATACTGGTCACACAGTAAAGGATGATTCTTTTTAAAACTGGCAACTAAAAAAAGATGCTAATATCAATTAATAAACTATTTTTCTTTAACTATTAATTAGCAGTTTCACTATTATCTACTTATTCAATAACAAAAATCAATATTATCTAAATATTAGTTTTCACTGTGAAGAAATTTTTACCGTACAGAATTTCCACATAAGGACGTAAATCTCCAAAACCACAAAATGTAATGCTATCATATGGGCAAATGTGTTAGCTACATCACATCTCAGAAGTTTCAAGCTCTAAATCCACCTCTTTTAGAGGCAGAGATTGAGTTTTTAGTCTTTGGACAGTTTTTAACAAATTTGACCTCAATCCTTGACTAAAGCTCTTCAGACTACCTAGGAGTAAGTGTAAATGAGTTCTCGAGTCCATAAATTCATTTGCAATCCAGTTAATAATGTATATTTCTTAACCACCTGTCATTCATAAATCAAATAAGTAATATGCTGTTAAAATTTAAGGGACTACAAGGAATGTGTGTGGGTATATATGTATTTATATATGCTTTTCTGATAGGTACTGTCAGTTTCTCTTTTTTTATATATATAGTGTGTCTATATATGACATGTGTATATATTATATTTATACATATACATATGATGTTTATCATCATAATCTACTTCAAGAAATCTTTAAAATATAAAGAGCCAAAATTTCAATTCAAAGCAGCCTACTGTTCCATAATACATTTGAGATAACAAGACAGCCATGAAAACTCTTAGAAATAAGAACAGAAAGAGCAGCTCTATTTCTTATTCAATATCCATCTAGTGAATCCTGGATAACCTATCATCTAGGATAATGTTTCAGGATACAGAGTTAGTTAAGCGGATATATGAATGTTTGCACATAGCCAGAGGAACCACAGCAGCAATGCTGTCAGACATTAGTTTGCAGTTGGAAATTAGTAATTGCATAAACATAGATGCAAACAAAGCACAAATATTGTCTGCTTACATTGCATTAATGGTTATATCTATTTTTTGCCTTTTATTTTGTCCTAAGAAGACCTAAGTTTTTATTTTAGTAATTAGCATTTTATTTACCCATGTGGTATAAGAGATTGAAAATAATTTACAAATAAAGTGGGTTTATTCCTAAAAATACAGTTATTTAATGGATAATTGCTGATATCAGGTTAACTTCTAATTCATCAAACTCATGCTAAAGAAGTGTCAGTTTACAAAATTAATTCTTACAAGGAAGAAGAGACTGTGTAAGCATTATTAGGTTGTACTGAATTGGTGTAATTTTGATTGTGTTCCTTTAAAAAATTCTCTGCAATATTTTAAATAATATAACATTTCTGAAGAAAAAATAAAGTTGGAATCACAGTAGTGCAGAAGCTGCACTGTTCAGTTCATCAAGGTTTTTAACAAGAATATTACTTTTCTGAAATCTGTGGAAACTTTTCTACACAACAACTACCATGATTTATTTATGTTTACGTATATTATATAGCCTGATTTCAGTAGTTCTGCTCCCCATAATGGCTGTCATTAAAAGTAAGAAGCTGTGATGCTCTGAAAAGATGGGATCTGAATATGCATAAATGCACAATTTTCAGTGTGAGAAAAGCTTTTAAGTTAAACATAGCTTTATAAATAATACAGCTTAACTGTGCATTTGTTATACACCAGTTGTCATAAAACTGATGCAAATACAAAATCCCTGAATTTCTCATTTGGCTGTTGAGGTTGGCTGATTTAGTTTCATAAACATTATAATGATATTTTTGAAAATCATAAATGAGGACTAATGTAATTGTAATACTCTGAAAAACCAAAAATCCAGATTGCTGAAAAATTAAGCTTTGTTCCAAGGACAAAATTTAAGTGAATTGAACCACACTTTTTCTTCATTGTTAGGTAATTCAGTTAATAAATTTTGTCCTCCAAAGTTGCGTGAAACAATAATAAAACTCTTAATCTGGTAATATTTATAGCTGTACTACCTATGACTTTTTAACTCATTTAACCAACAAAGATGTTATCTTCTATTTCTCACAGTCAAGCCAGATGTGATTATATTTTCTGATCATGAAATTCCATTAGTCTAGCTCAATTGCATTTTCCCTATGCTGTTTTTCTAGCCATCATAGTTATACTCTCAGTCTTTATGCCAACAAAACTGAGTCAGGAGTGAATGCTGTTTGTCCTTCTCTAATCTAGTTCAAAGTTCTTCTTACTCATAAGGGCTTATTTCCAAATTCTGTGGCAAAGTATTGACATCAGAATCCATGAATTCCGAAAAACACAGATATTACACAAATACACAAAACCAGAAATTCTCTTGGGTTTGAAGAGAAATAGTGTAGTTTATTTTTAGTTCTTTTTATAAGAATAGCAATATTAAAAATTGGAAGACAAATGGAGCTAATGGATTGGTTAAATCGTGGCTTTCTGAAAGCTTCTTACTGAATTGCTATGTTAGCATTTTAACGTTAAGGTCAATATGGAAAAGATGATTGAAAACTAAACACAGTGACTTAAGGAAAGTTATACTGACTTTCCAACTGAGGATCAGGCATAGTGAGTCTAAATATACAAGTGAACAAATTGCTATATAACCTTGAAGTTACTGAGAAATGTCAGTAGGCTGACAAATATTTTAATTATTAATGTACTCATTTTCTAAGTAAGTATCATATGACATAATTGCACAAGTGAACAGAATGCTGAGATTCATAACTGGAACAACAAATTAGGGAGATACTGCTTATATAGGGGATATTGCATTTAACAGTTTGAGCTCATCCTTTAATATGTTTGTCAGGTCAAATAGTTCACAAGTGTGCATGTACACAAATGGAACTACACATTTACATGCATATTGTGACACTTGAGAGTACCTTACACAGAGCCAAAATGGAATCAGACTAGACATTTGAGTTGACTTATAGAGTATCTGTCAGTCCATTGTTGAATATTCAACATTTTCATAAAACCATGTTCTTTTTGTGTATGTCAGGTCTTCATGCAGGCCAATAGCCAGATGGAGTTGGCCAGTGTTCCCCTGCTCCTAGCTGTAGTAATTTATACTTACAATAATGAAAATGAAAAGCTTTTCTGTTTAAATGTATACACTTAGAATATTTTTGCCTGGAAGCTGCAAGTGCCAATATTTTATCTTCTTGCTTTGCGGTACTAAATGCACCATGTTGTATGTGCTAAAACAGGTGCCAAAGTCAGTGAATCAGCCTTTGCAGGGTTGAAATGGAATTTCCAAAAGTACCACCATCAGAAAGTGAATCATTGAGAATTGAGATTAAAGTAGTAATAAAAACAGCAGACACAAACATGTTCATCTGCTCAGAGATACTGCCCTGCTCATTCTCTAGCAGAGCTTACAAAGATATCACTCCTGCTGAGTACAACTGGAGATGATCTATCTAGCTTTACATTAGAACTTAGTGATAAATATCAGGAGGATTTAAGACTTAGTTTGATACTATTTTTAAATTCATTGCCATTCGTTTTGTAGTTCACTGATACTGCTGTTTAACACTCTCCAAAGCAGTGTGCGATTCCTCAAGGAAAATACAAGAGTATCTGGAATATTCTTCTACTTCTTTTGCAGCAGTTAAAAATTTTTTTTAGTCCATAGACATGTCAAACTGCTCTTAATAAATGTCAGTATTTCCTATTAGAATGCTATTGGTGGATTTATGTTTGAGGACACAGGAACACAAATCATAAAAGAATGTCTGGATCAGAGAAGCAGAATGTGGGTATACATATTTGTATTTTTCAGTGTAATTCACATGACTGAAGACTAGCTTGAGTTAGGCAATTTAATTCAATTACCCTGGAAAACATAATCAGAACACTGTTACAGTGGCATATATTTAAAATATTCAGTCTTCTGGTGTCACATATACTGAGGCCAACTGGTCAAATCAAAATGTTTTAATCTTGCTTTCCTTTTAATTCTGTGACCGTAGTCAGTAGAATATGGGGTGGCACACTAGGTTGAAGCGAACAGCCGTCAGTGAAAAAGAACCAGGTTTAATGTGGTTTAATAGTTTCATTTTATCTGGTTGTTTCACATCTGAGGGAATGAAAGGAAAACAACTCGAAAGAAAAAAGATTAAAATTTTTACAAGCCAATGAATTACAGAAGTTCATATGTAAAAACATCTTTGTCAATGTAAAAACATTTTTGGCTATGAAAGCTGCGGCTAATTATCAGTGCTAGCTTTAAACTGCAAGACAGCAGACTAACATGTTAGGTAGGATCACTGAACAAGGAAAACAAATTTAGGTGGTTCACTGAAAGCATCTGCTATATAAAGAGCATGTAAAAATTTATTAACCTGAAAGAAGTTGTATAACTTTATCAAACTGTGCTGAACAGTGTATTGGAGTTAGTTATGCTATTCTTTTGTTTTGTTGTAACAAATATTGATAAAATAAATACATATTTTCCATTTCCACTCCATTTGGTTTATATTTGCTAACAGAATGTTGAATATACAATTAGAAGTTACATCAGAACAGAATTCTAAATGAGAATTCTGCTTAAACTCAGCAGTGTAACGAAAGATGGTGGCAGTAAGATCTCTTTATTTTTGTTCTTTCCATGAAATTTTCTACCTATGGACATCTGCCTATGAATACAATGACCTCTTCAGACAAAATTTACAATGATGAGGTGTAAATAATCCTCACTTTGTTGATGAAAAAAAAAAAAAAAAGAGAAGATTAAGGATGAAAAGTAATGATCTAAGCTTCACACACAATAGGATTTACTAATACATCATCCTAAACCCAGATATACCCATAGACTAGAGAAAGAAAAGAGAACAGCAGTACTGCAAGAGTGAATTTTCCTAAGAATGCAACAGTCTCCCAAATTAAGTCCTGACTTTGTTTCAGCCTTGGATTATTGTCAGAATATGTGCCAAAAAGGGGTACAACTTCAAGAAAAAATATTGGCTTTGATAAGGCTTTGAATCATTGCCAATAAGTTCTCCTTTTGATAAACTATGGCAGTCATCTTTATAAAATTTCTCCCTGGATGTATTTACTTAATGATTGAAGAGAAATGTCTTCAAAGCCTTCTGAAGATGCAATGTAAAAATGGGATTCCCTCACTCGCTCGCTCGCTCGCTCACTCACTCACTCACTCGCATTACTGTTAACACAGAAGGGGGGTGAAATAAAGTTAGCTACATTCTTCTATCTGGCTTCATGAAGCTAGAGCAAACTTTGTCATTAATACCATTTCCCAGCACCTTTCTGTCAGATCCAAAATGCCTCTGAAACTTCTCTTGACATAGTAACTGCTACTTGTCACAAATTAATATTAATTTTATAATGCCTGCCATAATTTTGAAATTTAAGATCCTTACATATTAAATATTCTGACAACTGAAAAAATAAATGCAATTGCATCTTTTCTTCTAAAACCATACCTGTCTCCTTCATTGATACTCAGGTTCAGAATGTCTTAAAATAAGGTAGACCTACTTATGAAATTAAGCTTGTTCTGCCTTTGAGGCCACTGAAGTAGCTGCTCCACCCACCTCCCTTAGAAGAGAATCTATCTGACTGAAGCATTGATATAGCTCTTCTCCTGTTCTGCCTAGCTCAGAAGTCCCTGAAATATTTTTAGTCGTTTTGATTTCCATTGAGAAAGCTCTGCATGCCACCTATGAAATACTACTGGGAAAATAGAGCTTCCATGCATGGATAAGCTAACAAAGAGCTGTTATTTCTATACTTATTCCCGGAAATTACTCAGATAAATTTCCCTTATTCTTCAACTTTTAAGCAAGACTTGTTCATTCATTTCTTGACAGCAAAGGTAACTTATTATCTTTCAGAATCAGATGGGACTTTTCAGTCTTTTTTCAAAGCGTGCATCTCATGAAATATTCTTGTTAATGAGAAGGTTTTGTTATTTTTTTTTTTTTTTTTTTTTTTTTTAGTGTGTAGGGTTTTCCCAAATACTGGGCCTTCATAAAAACATCTCTCAGTTGTTCTCTCACAATATTTTCTGAAACCTGGCCAAAAGCTCCCGTAACAATCCAATCTCCTCTGTTAGGAAAGACTGGGTGCTATTCAAGACCTTCAGAGTTTATATAGCCTAACAAAATCTGATTTTGTTGTAATATACAGAGGTAAGTATTGTTTTCCTAAAAGAGAATACTGCTCAGAAGACTTCTTTGAAGGGGAAATCTTGGTTTGATTCCTTAAAATCTATACAAGATTTCATTCTGTGTTTCTGTTATTAAGAACTTAAGTGCTTATATTGAGGTTAACCTATCTCTGTCAGTTTGTAGCTTATGAAGACAAGACCAGAAAACAGCTAAGGAGCTATGCATAAAGTTGATAGTATTTCTTAGTTTTATCAGTTCTTCGTAATAGTTAGGACAGCTTCAGCTAGTACTTGATTCCCTAGATTCAATTTATGTTATTCAAACACTACTAAAATCAATGGGAAATGATGAGTGGTTTCCTACAGAATCCAGTTGTGCTGGGCTACTGAACCATGACACTGTCCTGAAGAACAGCCATGGAGTCTATTTATAGACTGTTAAAGTGGCACGTCACAACTGTTTTTAGTCTCCCCTAAATGAGTAATACGTCTGTTTCATGCAGAATGTAATTGCTTACTAGAAGTCTGAGATTCCCCAACTATACAAAAGCTACTGTTTCAGTAATCTCTAAATAAAGAAATTTTTTTTGTTCTTACAGTTTAGCTGAACACAATGTATCTGCTAAAATCACCAGCTTAAAATAAGGAGAGCAGAGTGCAGACATGAGAACACCAGGGTTGTTTTTGTCTGGGACCAGTTAGACATGGGCCTTTCTTCAGACAATAATGACCCTTTCTGAAGAGCTGAGCTTTACTGCATTGTGTGAGGATTGGCTGTTTTTTATGGTAGTACTATGTGAGTATGAGAAAGACTTTTTAGTCCTGAAAATAATCTCACAGAAGCAATAGGATTCCTCTAAGATCAAAGGCAAAAGATGATGCAGCTATCAAACATGTGGTTGAAAAATACTATGCAGAAATTTTATATATGGAGCACTGACTGCAGAACTGGCTTCAAATCTAGCAGTCCCTCTCTGCCTCCTTCTGTCTGTGTTCAAAGGTGATTATTTCATAGAAATACTATGAGTATTTCTTACTCATAGTTCACGCTCCCTCATCCTCTTCTCAGTTTTACTTGCCACAGTTGATCCATAGTTTCAAATTTTGATGCCTACATTCATGTCTTTTATCACTGAGGTATGACTCAGAACAACATTGATGTGATAGCTTTTGCATAGCCTTTCTGACAAACTGGACAAGTTGTGATTTAAACTGTTTGGCATCTTCGGCTATTCAGGTTCTTCCTGATAATTACTCTTCTTGCACTTTGCTAGTCTACAAATGGGAGTTTCTAATTGCATGAGCTCTACTTCTTGCATTGCCTTATCCAAGCACAGGAGAACTAAAATTTGAAGACAAAGGTTTGATCCTGGCATTCATCTTCTTCCCCAGTTCTGTTACTCAAGAGACTTTTCTAAGGGACCAAGAGAGTTCTCACCTGGTAGCAATCCATCAACACTGTTTATCAGATATTCTCTGCCACCCCTATCACTGTCATTAGTCAATAAACTTTTAGAGAACAAACCCCTTGCGTTGTTTACTTAATTGTAAGGCTACAGTTTTGTAGTTCTCTATTTGTGAAAGAAGATTCCTTGCTTTTCAGCTTAAAAAGGAAATGATGCCATATTTTGGTATTTTGGGGTTTTTGGATGCTGTAACACACTTTATTTAACTTTTCTAAGCCTGGAAAGCCTCAGTTGTCAATTACTTGCATGTAGAAAATCTGCTTTGTAATAAGTGCAGCCAAATTTATCCCTGGTGCAACTTTATTGACTTCAAATTAAAATCAGCTTCTGTTAAATGATCCATATGGGAAATACATATCTTGGTTAATCAAAGGAAAGCATCCTTTACAATGTGTGTTAGTTTAAATCTGGATTTTTACTTATATGCGCTGCTTGTACAATTAAATATGAAAAAAATAGACTAAATGGAAGAAGCTGGTGTGAATGCATATATGAGTGTGAACTGTGTTGTGGTTTACATGACAACATAGGCAGCAGTAGTTATAGAGCAGGATAAACAAGTAGGAGGGTGCTGTTCATACAAAGGGGAAATCTTTATACCAGTTTCTATTATCTGCAGTTCAGAGTTTTTAAAATGAAGCAAAAGAAGCCTGGCTGCCTGATAGCTACAGAGAGCCAATCTGGAAAGCTTAAGCATCACTTGATAAATTGTCTGCCAGCAAGGTTAAGTTTTAAACCTGATATAACCCTCCAAATCCACTGTAAGAATAGTCAGGTAATTTCTGTCATGGATTTTGAGGTTTTGGGCCTTTTCCTCAGTCATTTCTTGTTTTGTTCTTTTGTAGCTATTTCCTAACTTTGCTATTTTTTTTATTTTCAGTATCTTAATGATAATGGTATTGTCACCCTCATGAAGCTAAGAAATTAAGAAAATGAATGCCCTTAAAACACACATTGTAGCAGACAGGAGCCAGGATGAGGAAATAATACCCGTTCAGCTTTGTGATATATTTATATTGGTGGCCACAGGGGAAGGCAGAGGATATTCAACTCCGGAAGCAAGGAAAACAATCTCATAGAATTTAAACCATATGTGAAGTGCATAAGAATGAAAATCTTCTAGAAATGTAGGCAATCTGAAGAAAAGGAAGTCTTGTCCTGTAAAAGTAGTGTCTAAATCAAGGACAGATTACAGAACTATAATCTTGTTTATAGTGTAGCAACTGAAATTGCCAAGAAATTGTTGACTGAACTGTAAGCTGTATAACTTCTGCAGAAAAGCATTATGCATTACTTGGGGGAGAGTGTGAGGAAACCCCAATATATTGTAACTTAACTGACTTGGAAATGAATGTTATAACACTGTAGAAATAGAAATCAAGAATAATGAATGTTCACAAGGCAAAACTTGGTTCAATAATACATGAAAGATGCATGATTGCTTAGTTTTCAAATCCAGCACAAATAAATCAATTTTAATGTATTAAAAGTATCAAGAGATTAGGAAATTTTCCCATCATTTAATACTCAGTTTATTTATGAATATTACATAAAATGAAGGAGTGTATTTATCAATTAGTATGTACAAGTGGCTGATGAAAACTTTAAAATTTGATTTAATCACTGCTAGGCTGGATGAAACCATCCTCCCAATAACCACAGACACTCCATGAACTTGTCAGCCATCAAGGCAAGCTGGCAAGTTACTACTAAAATGGGGTTGAAAAACAGATTTGCAAGTTAAGAAAAAAAGTAAGTACTTCAGAAGAAGTATGCGGTTGCTAGATGTGTTGAGTAAATTAATGTACTTTAAAGAGAATTTTTTTCAAACATTTATATTAAAACCAATTAAACTATGAAGAACTAACATTCAGTAGAATCAAAAGATTATTTATCAGTGTGTGCAACTTCAAGTCAGCATGTTCTTCATAAAAAGGAACTGTGTAATGCTTGGTTTTTCTACCAGAAATCAAGCATGAAACTTGCATGCTTTTGCAGCCTGAATGTAGATTTTTGGTATAGTGCATGCAACTAATCTCAATATTGGCAAGAGACAGTGGAAGATAAAGAGGATTAAACACCTCCTGAGACAAAGTTAAAAAAAAAGTATCTCTAGATATAGGTTGTCTCCCTTGTGAAAATTGTTTTTCTGATTTGATGTTAGTTCACAAGGAAAGATGTTTCATCTGTGGCCGTTAGAAAATGCAGTGAGAGTTAATTAAAGGAAATCTATATTTTACATAAATGACACTGGTAAAAAGAAAAGTTAGAGAAATAAGGTGAAGACTGCAGAGTTGATCATTCAGAAAGTTTAGGGATGACAATGTTCTTCCTGTAAATCTTAAGTTAACCCTGTGTGCTCACACATTTTGTCACAGTCTCAATTAACGTACACAGTATCTGAATCCCTATAGAGACTCTTGCAGACCTCCCCAGATCTCCCCAGAAACATCCACAACACACAGCATGAACATCTGACAAGCTTTTCTGTTTTTCAGCAAGATCTTTTGACATCTGTTATGCCCCTGACTTCTGTGCATCACCAGACCCAGATGTATGCTACAACAAAAAATATTCTGCCAACCACTACAATTAATCTTGCACATTAATCTTGCTGCAAGGATAGAACACAGTGTAAAAAAGACTATAAAGTGCTGGGTGAGGAGCTAACATGCTCTACTAGTGTTTCCTGCAGGACTGAGAAAATATTTAATCTCCGTGATGCTGCAGGTAGCAGTCAGATGCTGGAAGGACAGCTGGCTGCTGGACAGTCAGACAGGAGAGCTTCTGAAACACCTTTGACAGATGAAAGCATCGTGTGAACCAGAGTGGTTCAGCAGTAGTATTCCAAGAAACATGTTGCAGCTGCTGAATGGTGCTCCAGGCCAGGCTGTGGCATCATACAGGCCTTTGGAGACATCATGCTGCATCTGCTCTGTGACTGTTCTATATGGGTCTTATGTGACATTGGTCAGTAGAGACCTGATGGAGGGCTTCTGGGACTTCATCTTTATTGTAAACCCCCAAATCAACTATCCCTGTCACTAGAAGCCCATGTATCTGTGCCTCTTCCTGTTCTTTCTGCAGGATGTAGTGCAGCAGTATGAGGCGGAATAGGCTATCTGGTGGCATGCCTTGCAAAACGTCTGGAAAATGTGATACTAAAGGCAGAAGTACCTCCCTCAGCTGGCAGCAGGTAGTGCTGCCATAACAGAGACAGCTTTTCAGGCATTTTTTCGTTTACATCTTTCTAAATTGTTCTGTCACTTCATTCTGAATAAAGCTCTGCAGTCACCAAGTTAAAATGCTTTTTGCAGATGGGCTTTAAAAATTATGCTCTCAGCACAGTCTGCCTGACTACTCCTGTTGACTACAATACAACCTTCCCTTTCAGTTGAAAAGTTCAAAATTGTCACGAAACTTACCACAGTGACACAGTGTTCTGAGAAGTCTTTGGATACCACAGCACTGCAGCATGATGCTGTGCCTGGAACTGTTAGTGCATGAACTGAGGATTTAGTAGTGATCTGGTAGTAGTTGTCTGGTCTTGTGTGGGGTGTGCCACAGATACAGATATGGTATGGATGTGGACTGCCCAGCTTGTGGGTATGAAGTCCCTTGTTTAACCTCCCAGGCTGGGTATTCACAAAGTTTTCTTACTTGCCTGATGCTGCCACACTGCTCTGCACATCCACTAAAAGATGAAACAATATAGACATAAAGATAAGGCTGTGGAAGCTGCTACAGAGCACTTGAGGTGTAGCCACTGAAACCACAGAGGAGATAGTATCACTTACTCTTTCTGAAGATGTAATTTTAAGAAAAATCTTGTTTTATTTCATCTGTTTTAAGGTAAGGCATGTGAAATATTAGTGGAGCCTTTGTGAACATGTGAGATTTATCAGTGATTTAATTTTAACTTAGCTAAATTGGAAAGGTGTCAAAGGGTGGCTCTCCTGGTAAATATTCAGGACCCTGCTTGAATTGAGGGAGCAGCAGATTTTTTCATAAAGTGACAGATTTGATCAGTGTTTGTAGATCTTGTGGGTTGGAAGAAGTATCATGATGCCCTGTCCAACCAAGGGACCCAGCAACCATACACTAAATACTGCCCTGTTACCTTCCTTGCAGGAAGAAACTCTTCCTGTTGGGTTGCATGCTGTATTCTCTGTAATATCTGTTGGCACTGAGTAAGTGCTACCAGCATAGATGGGAGGAGATGCAACATGGCAGGGACAGCTGTGTTTAGATGTGTAGTGCAAATGGAAGCAGCTATGTGGGCGTTTCAAGGGAGAAACTTCTCAATAGGAAAGAGAAGACTTTCATGAAGAACTGAATTTACTTGAAAGGAGGGTGAGAGATTTTTCCCAGTAGTTTAGAGATTGCTTTAAATTCAGTGTCATCTTTATTTTGTGTTAATAATTTTTAGAACTTGTATTTTACCTGAAAATGTGTTTGTTGTGTGCGTGCCTGTTTTCAGTGGAGACACTGACTGGGCCACATTTCTCTGAGAGTGCTTCTTGAGCAAACTTGGAGATCTCGGTGGCACCTTCTCAGAGAGCAAAATTGAGGTAAGCTCTGTTTTGCAGTCTTGGTTTTACAGTAACAAACACATTATTGGAAGTATGTTAGTGATGTAAGGTGTAATATCATCTAAACCATTTGGTGTATTTTCAGAAACTAAGTGAAAACGTTGAAAGTGTATGTCAGGGAGCAGGATGGGCTGGTTGAGCTCAAATGGGATCCTGAGCACATGAGCAGATCACAGCAGGAGGCCCCATGAGAGACTGGGGAGGGCTATTAAGTCCTTTTAGTGCCCTTGGAGCACTGATACTGTTTTAGAAAGATCAGTGAAAATAAGATCATGGAAAATACATGAGAAACCAAGAGTTGCTGTGTGGGAGGCCAGTGACCAGTCTGGAAAGGTAACTCACATGGTCTCACTGAGGACTACAGAAATATTTTTAGTATTTTATAGAGAGCTGTTTATTAAGGTTGGTTATCCCTCTGTTTTTGTGGAGAAAGAAAAAAACCAAACAGCATAGAAAAAAAAATCATTTGCCCTCAGTGCAAAATGAAGTTCATCTGAAATCTTGATTTTTTTTCTTTTTTTCTTTTTTTTGAAATATCAAAGTGTTTTAGAACTATCTTTAAATGTCTTTATGGATTTATGGTGTTGCAAGGTATGAAGACTTTCTAGCCAGCGCCTGAAGTATTGATAGATTAGATTCTTCTTAAAGAATAATGGACTATTATAGGACAGGACATTGAAAATAAACATGGAACAAAAGTCAAACCTTTTATTTTAAAGAAATAGATGCTTTTTCACCTAGTGATATATTTTTAATTAAGAAAACATAAGTGAGTATGATTACCTTGCCCCTGGCTATATTAGGAAGTGGGTATGGTGGGTTATTTTCTGTTCTTGATGTAATAAGTAATCCCTCGGTTAGTTTAGGCAATAATAGTTAACAGATTTTTCTATCTGTTTTTATATCATTTAACTTAACCTGTGGATTTGGGAAGTAAAATACACCAAGTAGGAAATTCAATTTAAATTACTAACCACTGAGTGGTTAGTAACCCACACACATTCTCAATGAAGACAGACTGGTGTGACAAATTCTATGTAATTTTGCCTCCTTTAAGTGCAGAATACCACTTTTACATTATACTTGTTTTCACTGAATACCTATCTTAGGCAAGTGCTCTTTTCTTTACTTCTTGTTCTCTGTCTTAATTTTCAGAGATGTGTCTGTATTTCTTCTGTTAGACGTAGTCAGTTAAGTGTTCACTTACGGAAGAACATATTCTATGTCAGAATTCACATTTATTAGAGACAGTTCAAATTTTGATGGATTCTGTTTTCAGATACTGTTAATTCTTGCCCATTTTGTCAACTTGTATGTGTAAACATTGACGGGTTTTTTGAGTTATGTGTTGTGAATATTCCTTCAGAATTGTTTTCTTATCATATTTTTTGAAAAAATATTCTAAATTTATTGGAAAGGGGCGTGGGATAGAATGGCTGCCTTTAAGTCACTGCTGAGAGTAACTGTAGCTGTTTTTGAAATAGTTTGCTAAGTAATTATATCACTAATTATGATTAACGGAAAATTCAAATCCCCACTCAGCTACAATTTCTATGATAAACAGGTTCATAATGAAACCACAGAAAAGTCATGTGTAGAAAATGCTATAGATTTATCCTGGATCTTATGTCTCCTCTTACGAAAAAATGAATAAAAGGAGAAACTCAGTGGGAGTTAAGGCAAAATATATCCAAGTATTTACATGAAGTTCTAAATCCTGATTTTGATAACGAACTAAAAAAAATTTTAAAAAATCTGCACAGTCTTTAACTCCACCCATAGATTTAAATCTGTTACATTTTATTTCATAAATGTGCGGACAAAAGAGTTGTTACACACATGGAGCTTTATGTGTTTCTCTCAGTTCTTTCCACTTACCTTGCTCTGTATAATGAACACCTATATGATTTCCCACCATTTTATTTTAAAATGACAGTTTTAAATCCCTAAATAACACTTCTTTTGGGTTTTTTTCCCTTATTTTCTAAAGGAGCTAATGTTAAGAACATGAGTCATGACCCTGGACAAAATTAAACTATATGTGATGTTTTATTTATGAAATGTTATGCATCTTGAAGCCTATACAAGCATAAGATTGGATTGCAGTTGTCTGTTTCCACATATTACAATGTTTATTGATTGTTGTGGGAACTAGATCTATCTGTTCTTGTTGCTCTGTGCCAGTATGCTTTAAGAACTTTTCAAGGTGCCTCTAATGTTGTGTGAGTTTGTCTGAATTACATCAAAATATGGATTTACAAAATGTATCTTTCATCATTTGTTGTCACCCCATTGTCTACTAAAACCCACCAGATGCTAAATGTGTCTGAATACTTGTAAATTTTGCAAAATATTTTCATAACACAACATTTTTCTTATAAGATTGTTTGCGACCTACCCTTGGGCTTTTCCATCCAACTTTACTGACAAGGTAGTAACCTGATCTGAGTAAATAAAGGCAAACTAAGCAAGACAAGAGAGAACTGAATTGATATTATGTCTTGCTTCATTTCAACATGTCTTTCTGATTGAGTAAAATACTGTAGAAGTTTTAGATACAGCTAAATATTTTAGATTAAACTTAATTTTTGTAAATTGGTCTGTCTTCTGATTGAAATGGCACACATATACCTCATACTCTCTTACCATTTTGCCTACAAATAGGTTGGTCACTTTAAGAGGCATGTGTAAATGTATCATCTAACTGTGCTTTTTTTCTTTATATACAAATCTGTATATCCAGGCCCCACAGAACAGAATGATGTAGAATTATTCAGGAGATCTTCTAGTCCATATAAAATGAAATTGAAGTGTATAAAAAAAGTAAATGAAATTCTGAGTTTTTGACTTAAAAGAGTAATTGGATAAGAATTATTCTGTAAAATTCATTACAAAGAGAAAAAAGGGAGCAAATAAATTCACAACAACTTTTAATAGTTATAATTGGTTACATATATCAAGTACTCTGTATCAATTTTTATAATAGTTGCTAAATAATATCAAGACAGTTTTTGGTGCAACTATATCTTGAATTAAAATTATAGAATGGTTTGTGTTGAAAAGAACCTTTAAAGATCATCTAGTTTCAAATCCCTGCCGTGGACAAGGACATCTTTTGCAAGATCAGGTTGCTCAAATGAATTAATTCGTTTCTGCATATACAAGTTTTGTGTTAACTTTCTTCTTTAAGGAATATGTTTCAATCTTTTTCATTCTTTTTAAGGTGCTGGTGGCTGGTCTCCAATTGTGTCCAATGAATATCAATGGCTTCAGATTGATCTTGGTGAAAGAACTGAGATTACTGCTGTTGCTACTCAAGGTGGTTACGGGAGCTCCGACTGGGTAACAAGCTACCTTCTGATGTTTAGTGATAGTGGAAGAAACTGGAAACAGTATCGTCAAGAAGAAAGCATTTGGGTATGTTCTTTCAAAAAAGAGAATTAAGTTTCTGTAGAAGACATAAAATACTTGTGTTATACATTGTTGCAAATATAAACAAAGCAGTGGTATATAAAGAACTACACTGAAAATGTTTAGATAATTAAATATACAAAATAATTTAGCTTTTGACAAGATAAAAGGCTGTAAAAAGCAATCAAACATCAAAACCCTAGTATAAGCATTAGTCCATTAAGTCTCAAGGAGGTATTCTGAGGACCAGAAATCTCCTGCAAAATCTCTTTTGTCTTGGTATGTACGGTAGAGTTGTTTTCCCAAAGTATTGATCCAAGTATGTAAACTTGTTTTTTTAATTAGGAAAAAAAAAATACTTGATTTATTTTTTGTGGAACATTTAATCTGATTGTAAAAATAAAATGAAATAACACAAATCAAAGTCATAATCAAACAAATCTGTTTATTTTAAAATGAATAAACATTAATCAATATTTAGGTTTTGGTCATCTAATTCAGAGTCTAGTTTCTGATGTTCCAACACATTTATCTCCTATTAGCTTTGTAGCTAATAATAATTAATAGGCCTTCCTATGCTCATCATCTTCTATTCACATGAATTTTACTGAGAGTGAAGGACATGCAATACCAGACAGATGATGTCCAAAATCCACATGGAAAATTGAATGATACAGTTCAAGACCAGACTTGCATCATTCCTTGATTCCCAATGACTAGCAGCGTGGACTGAAGGAAGAATATTGATACTTATGGTCTATGACTTTATCCTGTCAAGTTACTTCTATCCTTCTGCCCATACAAAAAACTGATTAATTTTAAAGTTTTACTAAGCTTTAGGCTTCAGTTGTTTCTTGCCACAGTTAAATATTATGTTAAAATGTATTTAATTTTATGCATTTAAATTTTGTTGACTTTTAATTGAAAACATTTTTGTCACTCTCATTGTCAAACTCCATCTATGGTATAATGAGATTATGCAGTGGCTTACTTGTTGCATAATTATCCTTCCTTTTGAATTTGCTGCATACTTCCGCTTCAGATTCTGTTTTCATAACAAAGAGAAATAAATGAGTTTATAATCCATATGGCTGTGGGGAGTGAGAAAAAAACAATCTTCCAAATGCTAAATGAGCATAAATGCTACAATATTGTCTTTGCCCATCTTCAGACAGACTGATAAAACAAATCTGAGAGGTAGAGTTGCTTGATCTCTTCAGTGAGGACTCTTCTGAAATCCCATACTGGTATTGCAAAGTGATGTAGATAATTATTTCTTGAATATTGCCACCAGTAAGATATCAAACAAAAGTTAAAAAAAATTGTTAAATGCTGATAAAAACATTGGGGTATGGAGATTGTTAGATCTGTAGGAGCAGGAAAGTAAGGCTTTAATTCCATTATCTCAAACTTAATAAAAAAATTATTATTTTAATGATTGCAGCGCAGATTGGAGGTATGGCTTGCAGGCAGTGATACATAATTCAAGGATGTAAACCATCAAATTCAGGGATAGTCTATTGATCTTTTTTATGTATATTTATTTAGGAGTTCTGCTTCTAGGGGAATATCTTTTCTCTTTTCTAAACTAATGCATAGACGTAGTCTTGGAATGAAACTCTTAAATCTCTATTTATTTTATAGATTTTCTCTGACTGGTATCTGTTTATGTTAAGTCTTCTGAAATGAAGTGCCCAAGTTCATTTCAGGCAAGAACATCACACATTTTATGATATATACTGTGTTATTTCTATCTTCTTTTTAACTGAGTCATTGTCCAATTACAAGATTACTTACCAGAAGTAACTTTTTTCCTTTTTTTTTTAATACTACTACTGTGCATTGGAATGATGGAAGATGCACAGTCTTTAGGCCCCCGTGTTGCTATAAGTACTTCAGAATTGTTCACTGCATGTAAGGATTTGCACTTTGTAACCACTCTTTGTAAACTTAAGTAGAAAGGGTACTGTACAATTTTACAGCTCCATACATTTTTTTTTTTTTTTCTTTTCAGAAGTTAGTTTTGAATTGTCTTTGTCACCTTATGGCTTATCTTAACTTACATTTCTGAGGCTTCTGTCATCAGTGGAGCTGATCACAGTTTTTTCACTCACTGTGAAATTTTTATAACAACTGAGTTGCAAGGAGAACTATCTAGGCGTCTGCAAATGATCTAGTTATAAAGACTCTATAGGCTGTGGAAAGGGTAGTCTTTTCTAAGGCTGGTTCCTCTCACCTTAGATGTCTTTGTTAGGTTGAAATGAATCATGTAAAACTATCTTACCCCTCCACCATCTATAAAAGTCCTCATTGCCTATTGGTGTTGAATTTGGATGTAGATATTCTAAAGTTAGGCGAGATGAACCTCTCTCCCATCTTCTGGCTGCTAAATATGATTTGTTTTCACTTCTCTTTATGTTAGGAATTAATTTATAAGGAATCATGGTGACTGTAGTCTTTACCTATGCAATATACTTTAATCTCAGTCTTCTCATTGGACATTTACTGATGACCTAAATGTATGCCTTACGTGCTGTCTTATACCTGAAAGGAGTTATCTTTCGTGTAGATTTTATTTATTGCTTGAAATCCTTTAATTACTAAAGATATTCGTCAAAGATTAACTCCATTACAGTTGCTAGGACTGCTCTCATTATAGATTAAGTATTGCTAAGTACAGTTAAGTATAGTTTGTTAGTAGTGTTTTCTTAGTTCAACAAAAAAGTCTATTTGCCCATACTTTTTTATTTCTTTCCTCACCGACATGACTATCACTTTTTAAAGTTATCTCTAAGTATTTTCTGCACTGTTCTTGATATTTATGTTAAGATTTTTCAGGCAGCAGTCCCTAGGATTGCTATTAACATCTTTTTAAATGTTGGTACATTTCTGGTCAAGATAAATTTCTCAAGTGAAATAGATGTTATTAATAGTAAAATACATATTTTTGGATTGAAATATTTCCCTTGGAGAAGGTTTAGTTTAATCTTGGAAAGGGATTAATTCAAATTAATTTTAGATTTTCTTTAATGTTGCCATAATATGATTGTGTTTGAACAAGGAAAGTTGTGTGTCTTTATGTGTATGTTCCTCAATCTATTTCTGTGTTTTCCATTCCTTAGGGTATAATTTCAGGTGCAGTAAAAGCCAACCATTAAATGTTTCTTTTAAAAGGAAAGAACTAGGTAGCAGATGATAGTCTCCATCATTTTCAAAAGTAGGAGCCAAGAGGGCAATTTACAGTTTGAATGACAAGTTTCCCATGGCCAATAGTTTCAGTGAAAGCACGAGTGACACAGCTCATGGGGAAATGCATCACAGTGCCATTCATTAGGAGGAGTTTTGAAGAAGAAAAGAAATATCTTCAATGAAAAGTTGACCATTTCTTCTTTGATACAGCTAGGGAAATACAGGGAAAATCAGCCTTTGGTTTTGTTGTTTTGTTAGTTCCTTTTTTTCCTGAGAGAAGAATGATTTATGCATTCCACAACTATGATCCAATTTTGGTTTATTTGTTTTGAATCTTCTAAAATTTATATTCAAAGCAGAGGAATTAAAACTAATATTTATACAGTGTTAGCTAAAATTTGGGGAAAATCTGACCATTTTGGTAACATCTCTTTTAAAAGGTAAATCTTTGCAATCTAGAAGTATGTTAATGTCTGTGTATGTTTGTATATTTAAGTTCTGAGGTCTATTTTCCATTTTATTTACCTTAGCTGAAGTTAGAGCTGGAAGTTCATCATAATTTTCTGTCTTGTGAGTTTTTGTAGAAATAACTCTAACACTTATTATTCTGATGGTATGTAATAAATTTGTATTAGATGTTGAATGATTTGTTGTGCATGCATTGCTACACATATTCCCAAATTCCTCTTTAAAGGATTTGGGGTGTTAGAGTTTATTGGAAAATTCCCATGCTGTAAAATGACTCACCATTATGGAGAGTTCCAGGTTAAGGAATACTGAATCACAAGTATTCTATGATAGTCACATTATACAATTCAAGAGTGTGGAGTTGCTTCACTGTTTTCTTGAACCTGATGTCTCTTCCTCTGTCTCAGGGATTCATGTGTTTACTAGAAGCTATGATCCTCCTCCTTGGAGAAAAATCAGGGTCACCCTTCTTGATCATAATCTGCTTCACTATAAAAGCAAAAGGCTGTACCTATATGTTACTTTGCTGGACTTCTGTTAATTACTTCTTCGAACCAAAAAAATTTTCTATTTATTCCTTCTGCAGCCTAAGGCATAATTTATCCATCACTACATTTTCCTTAGGTACAGATTGCAAATGTTATGACTTTAATACGCAGACTGATGTGTCACTTTTTATGTTGCCACAGAAAATACAGAACCTCTTAATCTATGAATTGAAGTAGGGCAGATGGTGGTGACTTCATCACAGTTGGTTTTGATGTGCCTATATTTGTTGTAGCTTGTGCATCATTCACTTGTCTTGCATTTTCAGTCAAAATGCTCCCAACAGAACAGTTTTAACTACTTGACACAATTACGTAACTGAAGAACACATAACAACTTAGCTGCAACTGACCTCTCTCTCTCTGTAACATCCTCAAAGAGAAAATCATCACAGAGTTTGTCAGATTATATAATTTGTGTAAAAACTCCAAAGTGCACCAGTATGTTTGAAGTGGTAAAAAAATTTTTTTGCAGCTTTAAATTTTTAATTCTTCCTTGTAAACGATAATAGCATAAAAAGCAAGCAAGCTGTGTTTTACTTTATCATGTAGATTAAAAATCCTTGCATCCTATGAAGAGTGTGTGTTTTAAATTAAAAAAGAAATATTAAAAAATAAACTGAATATATATATTTTTATATATTAAAAAACATATAAATTATTTTTTCCAGAGACCTTTAGATAGTATATGTAATTGTGCATATCCATATGGTGTGTGGTGAGTTGACCCTGGCTGGATGCCAGGTGTCTGCCAAAACCGCTCCATCACTCCCCCTCCTCAACTGGACAGGGGAACGAAATATAATGAAAGGCTCACTGGTTGAGATAAGGACAGGCAGAGGTCACTCAACAATTACTGTCATGAGCGAAACAGACTCGACTTGGGGAAAATAGTTTTAATTTATTACCAATCAAATCAGAGTAGGGTAATGAGAAATAAAAACTAGATTTTAAAATACATTCTCCCCACTCCTTCCTTCTTCCTGGGCTTAACTTTGCTGACTATTTCTCTACCTCCTCCCCGCAAGCAGTACAGGGGGACAGGGAATGGGGGTTGCGGTCAGTGCATCACATGTTGTCTCTGCCACTCCTTCCTCCTCAAGGGGAGGACTCCTCACACTCTTCCCCTGCTCTGACATGGGGTCGCTCCCATGGGAGACAGTCCTCCACAATCTCCTCCTCCAATGTGAGTCCTTCCCACAGGCTGCAGTTCTTCACAAACAGCGTGGGTCCCTTCCACGGGGTCACAAGTCCTACCAGAAAACCTGCTCCAGTGTGGGCTCCTCCATCTCCACAGGTCCTGCCAGGAGTCTGCTCCAGTGTGGGCTTCCCTATGGGTCACAGCTTCCTTCAAGCGCATTCACCTGCTCCAGCATGGGGTTCTCCATGGGCTGCAGGTAGATATCTGCTCTACTGTTAACTCCCACGGGCTGCAGGGGGACAGCCTGCCTTACCGTGGTCTTCCCCACAGACTGCAAGGGAATCTCTGCTCCAGTGCCTGGAACATCTCCTCCCCCTCCTTCACTGACCTGATGTCTGCAGAGTTGTTTCTCTCACATATTCTTACTCCTCTTTGGCTGCATTTGCATTATTTTCCCCCTTCTTAAATATATTATCACAGAGTTGCTACCACTGTTGCTGGTTGTTTCAGCCTTGGCTAGCAGCCGGTCCATTTTGGCACTAGCTGGCATTGGCTCTTTCGGGCATGGGGGAAGCTTCCAGCAGCTTCTCACCAAAACCACTCCTGTAACCTCCCTGCTACCAAAACCTTGCCATACAAACCCAATACATGGTGTTACCTATCTGTTGCAATAATGTTTTTCTGTCACTGAATATAGTTATGACAAGGAAATAATTTTATATTCTGTGTAGCAGAGTTGACTTATTTCACAGCTTAATGTCACATAGGGTTTGTATTTTTGTTGTATGTGTCTTGGGGGTGGAATATTTCTGAGTAAGAGATAAACACTGAAAGTGGGCATTACTGTTTTCCATTGGGATGGGTCCAACTAAGAATCTAAAATCCTATCTAAGAAAGATGAGTTCAGTGAAGAAAGATTGGATACTGAAGCATTTATTGAACTCAGACCTCTGAAATGTTTGTTTAGTCTGTTATTTCACTGACATAAGGTGAAGAACACAGACAGATGAACAATTTGTAACTAATAATTTATTCAATGAATGTTTGCATTTTTTGCCTGAGAATTATCTGTTGAACTGTGATTTACATAAATGAATTTGCTGTTTTCAAATTATTTGTAGAATAGTGCTTTTTAAAAATAGTTTGTGATTTTTATTCAGCTTGCTAAACTATTCAGGAACATATCCTGGGCTGTTTTCAATATGTACACAGATCACAATGATATGTTTAAATTCCCTAACTAAGTAACCGTAAGTGTTAAGATCAGGGCTTTCTGAGTAAATGTTCAGAACAATGAATTTGAAATTAATTTTACAGAAGAATTCTTTACTAATTTCAGGACACCGTGGTGAAATATTTACAGTACCCCATGAACTAGAAAGTTGTGGGCAGGGAAAACATATGAGATATGAAAATGGTTAAAATGATTTAATTTTAAAAAGATTATGAGTGATCAGTTTTAATGTCTGCACAGTTTTAGGGGAAATTAAATCCAAGCATCTCAGTACTGTTAATATTCTGGATATTTCCAGTAACATCTGATTTATTGTCCTTCTTTGATTCTACAGCAGCTGCTAAACTTTTGTAATTGTCAGAAATAGTACATTTAATAACATTTTCAAAGCCCTTTGGTTACCTGGTAAAATGCTATAAAATGACACATAATCTGACCTTTTTGTCTTCATTGCAACAGAAACAATGTTTTGGTGTATGTATATGCGTACACCCACACCCACAAATGCAGAGATATATTCCACTGTACAAAAGTAACTGATACAGATTCTAATCAAAAGAATTTGCATAAAAATAAACCTATAATTGAGGGAAACATGAGTAAACTGATGTCAGATAATATTACTCAAACAATGTTTCACCCAGTGTTTGTGTGGGGAAGAAGCTTAGAAGTGTGAAGTTGGAACTCAAAAAGAGAAACAGTTTATAGAATCATAGAATCTTTTAGGTTGGAAAAGACCTTTAGATCATCAAGTCCAACTGTTAACCCAGCACTGTCAAGTCCACCACTAAACAATGTCCCTAAGCGCCACATCTACATGTCTTTTAAATACCTCAGAAATTGTGACTCAACCACTTCCCTGTGCAGCCTGTTCCAGTGCTTGACAACAGAAATTTTTCCTAATATCCAATGTAAACCTCCCCTGGAGCAACTTGAGGCTTTTTCTTCTCATCCTATCACTTGTTACTTGGGAGAAGAGACCAACACCCACCTACCTACAACCTCTTTTCAGGTAGTTGTAGAAAGCAGTAAAGTCTCCCCTGAGCCTCCCTTTCTCAAGGCTAAACCCCAGTTCTGTCAGCCACATCTCACAAGACTTGTTCTCTAGACCCTTCCCCAGTTCGTTGCTCTTCTTTGGGCATGCTCCAGCATCTCCATGTCTTGTAGTCAAAGAAAAAACTGAAAACGGAACATAGTATTCAAGGTGTGGCCTCTCCAGTGCCGAGTACAGGGAACAATCACTTCCCTAGTCCTTCTGGCCACACTTTTTCTGATACAAGCTAGGATGCTATTGGCCTTCTTGGTCACCTGGGCACACTGACAGCTCATATTCAGCCGACTGTTGACCAACACTCCCATGTCCTTTCCCTGTGGGCAGATTTCCAGCTACTCTTCTCCAAGCCTGTAGCGTTGCATGTACTTGTTGCGACCCAAGTGCAGGACCTGGCACTTGGTCTTGTTGAACCTCATACAGCTGGAAAAATGAAAAATGCAGTATGAAGAAAATCAGAGATACAAGGAAGCTTAGAAGGAATAATAAATGCATGGGTCTTTTGTGAACTGGCTGCTTGCGTAAACATTTTATGATGAGGACATTGTGATATTTATCTAAAGTATTAAAATTTCTGAATTTAACTTTTAAGCTTTTGGATTTCTGCATCCACTTCTGTTTAAAATGCACTCTGACCACACTGCTATTTTTAGACACTTAAATGGCAATCTAATAAGGCTAGTTTAGCAGTCACAATGATTAATGCTCTGTATAAAATAACTTACAGCAGGTGAAGAGATGAATGCACGTGTCAAGGTTAACCTGTCCCAGAATATTTAATGTAAGCTAAAAGGAAGAAAAAAATGATTAAAATATCATCAAAGAATGCAGTGTTCTAAATAAAATATTGATAAATTTTATGGGTAAATATTAAAGAAATTATTAATGCCATAACGGGTAAAATATATGTTGTCACTGCATGTATTATGGCAGTCCATATGTGGAAAAAAAAGTTACATGAGCACAGTTAAAGAAACCATATTTATCTAAGGAAAGCAAGATGCCTGGAAAATACACAAGTACAGCAACATGTAGAAGTAAACTATTAACTTATCACTAGGGTTGGGTTCTGAGACTGGCCTTGATCAAAAGTGTTTTTCTGACAGTTACCTGCTGCATCATGGTCATCTTGAGAGAAAGCAATAGAAAAGCAACTACAACTTGCTCTATCTGGGTAGTGTAAGAGAAACAGCAAGCAGCCAGTACATTGCATCTGCCTTTCTCTGCATGTTTAGTTAGTGAGTTTGTACTATAAAAACCTGAGCGTGGCTTTGCGCTTCTAATATGCACAAATCCTGGAAAATGCAGTGCTATTATCTCGAGTTGATTTTATAAATATCTATAGTAGCTTTTCATGAAGGTAATTCTTTCCTTTAGATGACTGATTAATCTAAATATGATGATGGTGGCACACCTTTTTTTGTGAAAATAATTCATTGTGATAGATGTTGAATTATTATACATTGTTTCTACTTATTGGTTGTCTTAAAATGAACATTATATTATCCACGTTGCGGAAAATACTGTAGGAACTATTACAACTGGAAACAAGAGGTTTTAGTTCTTTGCCTCTCAGTTGTTGGCTGTTCTAGAGTGATATGATGCTGATCATATCATTATCATACTAATATAAGAAGTTTGTGCTTGGGCACATATTCCTGTCTGAAAATGACTTACTATGGACAGGAAAAATTGTGCTATGGATAGGAAAATAATTGTCCCTATTTTCTGCAACAGACAGATTGTGAACATTGCAGGTGACTTGAGGATATCAAACTGTCTTTGAAGAAGACAGTTCATCTTCATAAACAGAATGGGATGTGTTTAGCTTGCTGAAGGCCTGTTGAGCTAGTAAGTAGTAACAGACCCCGCACTTAGCATCTCTCTTTTTTACCCCAGCCACTCTCCCAGATGTAGCAAAAACACTTTCAGAAATGGACTTCAGACCTTGTTTGGAAGTATCTCTCTATTAGACATGGATTTGTTTTATGCCTAGTATAATCCCTGAGGTTTAAAGTTAAAAGAGAAAGAGAAAGTCCTGAATTTTCATAAAAACTTTGAACTTCATAGAAAAGTTTGAGTATATACAGTCTTCACCCTGGTATTGTGATGGTCATGCCATTGTAATTGTATATTATCTTTACAGTGTGGTCATATTCATATCATCTTCACATTTCCCTTTTAGACTCTTAAAATTCCTTTAGAAAATTTTTTAAACCTGGAAATTATAGATTCCTAAAAGTTGAAATTGAAATTCAGAGATCTAAGTGTTGCTGACTTGCTTGAACCTGAGAGCTCCAAAGTACACTTAGATGCCCAAACTCCTATTTTGACTTTTAGGAATTTTTATCTGTAGTACTTCAGCAGTTTCAATCCAATATTCATCTGTTTCTGCTTTTTCTCTGGATCTGTATTTCTATAAAACAGATACCATGATTAATAATCTTCTTCTCTTACATGATTGGATGACAGTTTTCAGTTTGGATAGGAATTGCTGTGGATCATCAGTATTTTATAATTCTGGTTTTTGGTGGTTTATTTTTCCTTTGCTGTTGTATGTTTGCTTTTTGTCCCAGTTCATGTACCAGGCTACTGAATAAGTAAAATCAGCTGTTATGTTACTGTAGCCATTCTGTTCCACAAACAGAGAAGTCCCTGGTTTTCCTTGTGCTGTATGTGCTGTATGATCTAACATGGAACAGGCAATTACCACCCTGCTGTATGATCCTGTGTGAGCTGCGCAGTTTGCAGTAGCAGACTGCACTGTGAGCCTATGGCTAAACATTCACCAGAAACATGGATAACCTCTACCTTGTCATTTGCTTATGTAGATAAAATTGTAAATAATGGCTGTGCATTTTTTAGGAAAAAAAATCTGTTCTTAAAGTACATTTCTTAATTGGCAAACATAGCTTAAATGTAGGGTGAATATGTCTTAAGAGTTTATAATGCCTAAATATTCAAGGAGAAGAATATTTTTGAGAGTATGTATGACATTTGTGTTGATTTTTGAAGTAAAATTATCGTGTATCTCTTAGTATGAATGTAATTTTATCAATATCACCTTCAGTTGCTATTGACCTGACCAATATCTTCATAAAATCTCCACTGGGCATACATAGTTGACTTAAGATTCCATGTGATCATCATATCTTCATAGTCTGGGGGCATTGTGCCTTGGCAATGCCATAGAATTTGCTAAAATTTTACAAGCTTGTGGTTAATATATTTTTGATTCATTTTTGGCACAATGAATCATCTAAGAACAAACAAGATTAATAATCTATATATCAATACTGTGTAGTTTCTTGTTGCTGTATTTTAGGACCCTTTTGTAAATGTAAATGAATAATATTCTGCCACTGAACAAGTATTTAATCCTTAGCAGCATGTATTTACATACTGAATAAAGAATTAGTTTTTCTCTGGTAGGCTGGCGTTTAACCCTTTTAAATCTACATTTTCTATTGCCGGAAAATGACATTCGCTACCACTTACTTTAAAGGTCATAGGTAAGTAGATTTAAAATTAACTTTATTGCATATTTCATCCCTTGTATAAAACTTGCTGGATTTAAATGGTGAAAAGAATATTTTAGTGAGTTTTAAGTGAGTGATTCGGTGATTATAGCAGCACTACTCATCTTATATCTAGTAAAGATTTCTGTGAGATCAGTTCTATACTTTGAAAATTCAGTGAACAGCTTTTTCTTTCCCACTTCTTAAATTGCCTAATTTTTTGAAGGTCACTAGCCTTAATTAAAATATCACTGACAAGAACTTCCTTAATGTGCCTCAAGGTGTCCTTTCTTCTCTTTCTCTATATAGTTAGCTATATGGAAATCAGTTGAAATTACATGGTTTTTTGATCTCCAGACCTGAGTCACAGTTTCAGAAATGTTCCATGAAACGTTCTAACTTAGAGCATTTAACTTATTTTAACAATATGTATCTCCTTTATCAAATTATTTCTTTCCTATATCTGCTAATTTACCTGCAACTTTTTCAGATTTTCTTCTGTGAAGTTCACAATTATTTTATTTAAATCCCTTGGACATATTGAAACTCTATTTGACATCTTTGTCTCATTTCAGGTATGAAAAAGAAAAAAAAAGGAATTGAGCATATAGATTTTTGTGTAGACGTCAGTAACTCCCAAAATTTTCCATAAAAAACGGCGAAGTTTACATTTTACCCATTATGTAAAGTTTTATTTTGTTTAGTGGACAGCTCATGGATGCTATATCTTTGTCTGTCTTACTATCTCATTTACCTTTCTGACAGCTTAGACTGTGGAAGATAACAGAAAATTCCTTATGAGACTCCATGGCATTTGCAATAATTATCTTTTTTTAACTAGCTGTCTGTGCAGATTTTTGCTCCTATCTCAGCTTTTATTATTATTTATTACAGTTACTGACAGGAAAATTTTAGGAAAAGTAATAGTATCTTAATGTAGCTTAATGGCATAATATCCTGCACCTAATTTAGGTAGTTGTAGATTTTTGTGCTAAATTCTTAGTAAAGGACTTGTATGTTTTTTGTGGAGTAGTAAATACTAGTTTCTAATGTCTAGTCATAGATATGAAATGGAGTAAACATTTTCTTCACATTTGTAAACTATTATTTTACCTTTGTTACAGAATGATACACTTCTATAAACATCTTTGTAAGCCTCATATGACAGATGAATCTTGTATGAACTACCCATTTTATTGTTGGGAATTTCTAAGGGATTATGTTAAAAATAACCATTTTGATAAATTTATGTCCACCTTCACTTTCCTCAGTTTTCTGCAACTTATAAGGAATCACAATAGTTATGCCATATAAAGAAATCTGAAATATGAAAAAATTGATGACTTGAGTGGTGTTCTACTGTGGAAGGTATATAACTATTAATGAAAAGATCTGTTTTCTATTCATGGTGCATCTGCTAAGGTTGAATATGTCACTTCTAGATGACTATAATTAAATATTGTGCAAATGTGTAACGTTAAGCAATACATTCTTGATTACTTGTGACTGTGAGATGGGAGCAACACTGCAAAAAGAAATATTTAAATACAGACAATATCAAAAGGGGAAAGGTTAAAATATATTTTAAGGAAGATAATTTACTAAATCGTGTTTCGGATATAGGGAGGTGAATTAAGAAATAAAACTGAAACAGAAAAGAGAAAGCATTACTGCTTCTGGAAAGGGATAGACTCCACTTCTGTGGATGATGCAGAATAATTCATTCTTTGTCCTCTTATTCACTGTCTGATTTTCAGATAAGACCATAATTGAAGTCCTGGAAGTCCTCTGTGGATAGAAAAGAAAATGATAATGTTGTTCCAATTGTCAGGACACAATCTGTTCCCTCACTGACTTCTAGTGTAGTACACATCGTATTGATTGTCTGATGTGTTCAGTCTGGAAATTGATATCTTTCAGTGATGTTGGTTATATATAATATTTTAAGTGAAAGATGCTATTTTAAACTAAAATATGATGAGAAAGAAAATCTATATAATTCCTTTTTAAAAATCTTGATGTAAACAGAAGTGAAATTACCTTCACTGATATTACTGAGATAAAAGTTAAAGATTACAATGCTGTTATGGATCCTTGCTTATTAAATTCCAGAGAGTTAATGTGTGTTTGCAGTAGTGTACATGAATTCTACGATTCAGATTTTTTTTTAAAAAGGTGTATTAACCATAAAGTGTTTTCCATAGAGTTTTATATAATTTTCATAAACATGGGAAATGTTAATAATACCTTGGATGATACAGTGGGAAGGATATTGAAGACCTTTTCAGAGGCATACCAATGTTGTAATAAAACTGCTGATGTATACACATCATATGAACCATTTTTTATAATTTATTATTAACTGATTTCCAAAATACACTCATGTAACCGAGTATAATTAAGCACTCTACTGAAATGCTTGGTTTTTTATGTTTTTTTTTTCTTATTACCCCACTTCTGACTTCTTCAGAAAACCAAATTGGTTTATCCATATGGTTCTATTTGAGGTGATAAACTTTGGTCATATCAGATTATTCACAGAAATGTAGATCTATACTCACTATGTTAAAAACTCTGTGTTCCTATTCTTACTGACTTTTCCATTCAGTTATGGAAATGTATCTATAACAACATTTAATTAGATGTGTGCCATCAGTATTATGCTTACTGTGTTTCTCAAAAAACATCAGTTTTTTAAGATTACTAAGCTGAATAGAGAATAGAACATAGAATAGTACAAGGTGGGCTTGTCCTTGGAAAGAGCATGGACCTTGATGAGAAAGCAACAAAGTCTTTTTTCTTGCAGAAGAGAGGTAAAGTTGTGTTTTACATATTTAGTATCTTGTTTATATTTACAGATTTCATAGTTGGGTTTTAAATTTATTTTTGCAAAGTCTGTGAGGGACTGTGGTATGAGTGGATAATAAATTTTTCAAAGACTTTTGGTCCCTTCTGATTAACAGTTAAAAGAAGGGAAGAACAAGCTTAAGACATAAGTAAACAAAGACTAGAGAAGTCAGAAAACCAAAAGAAGAAAATAGGAGAGTTTATCTGTGAAGTTGGGAAGGTGGTTTTTTTTTCCTGAATGTTGACAAAAGAGGTGTGTGAACAGTAAAGATGCTGGCATGGTGAAGATGTACAATGTCTTTGGATGGTTATACTGAAAACATATTTTTTTGGTATGACTTCCTAGGAATGATCTTAGAACTGAAAATGCAGTAGAAGACAGTGGTGGAGTTCACATAGGATTTGAGTGGAGGACAAAGCATACAAGAGAGGAAAGGCTGCAAGGACAAAATGCACAATTTAGAGACAATGAACAACAGAATGTGGAAAAACACTGTGCACGGGAACTTGAAAGTAAAAAAGAGATAGTAGAGAAAAACCTGTGATTATATCAACGTTTACTGTACTGAAGATGACAGATGAGGTAAAAAATAGAGGAGAAAGGAGTGGCTAGGAGAAGAGGAGTTAGAGTAAAATGGAGGAAAGGAAGAGTTAGCCAAGGAGGAATGCCTAGGCAGAAATGTATGATCACATGAGCAGTAGTGAGAAACAAAAACATAGCTCTGTGAACAGAACAAAGCACCAAAGAGAGAAGATACGGGATGACAACATAAATAAAAATAGATGGAAACTTAGACTGCCATGTACTGAATGTGGTCAGAGAAGACTAAGACTAAAGAAGAACTTGAGGGAAGCCAAGAGAAAATTCCATGACAGAGAACTAGACTACTGGTCACTGGTTATTTCCCTTTTCCTGAAAACAATGATATACATGGGAAAATTTCCATTAATTTTATTTCAAGTTCTTCTGTGTTCTCGAAACTTTGTTTGCAAACCCACCTAAAGTTTTGCATGAAAAAGGCTTGAGTTCAGTTGAAAACAACGTCAGAAAAGCAAACAAAGAAATTATCAGGAAAGAAGAAAATAGAGAAAGTTGTGTTTCATGTTCTTTTGTTTTTTGAGAAGCACCATGGTATTGATGCATAATCACAGATCTAAGGAAGAAAAATCTCAGAAGCAATTACTTTTTATTTTTGCATTGATTCATTAATGACTATGGGTAAATCACTTCTCACTGACTCAGAGGGGAACATTAAAAATATATCCTACAAATGATACTTCATGAAAAACAAAGTTAGCCTTTACAAATGTCAGAGTAAATTCAATAATTTAAATATACTCTCATGTACTGGAAGAAGAAAACCAAAGATATTTGTCAGTGGATTAGTCTCTCTGTTATTTTTATCCAAAGTGTTTACATTTATTTTTTGTGGAAAGGTTTTGGTACCAGAGGGGACTACAGGGGTGGCTTCTGTGACAAACTGCTAGAAGGTTCCCCCATATCTGATAGAGCCAGTGCGAGCTGGCTCCAAGAAGGACCTGCTGCTGACCATGGTTGAGCCCATCAGCACAGCGGTAGAGCCTCTGTGATAACATATTTAGTAAGGGGGAAAAGTTACTGTGCAACACAGCAACTGCAGACGAAGAGAGGAGTGAGAATATATGAGAGGAAAAACTCTGTAGACACCAGGTCAGTGAAGGAGGGGGAGGAGATGTTCCAGGCACTGGAGCAGAGATTCCCTTGCAGTCTGTGGGGAAGACCACGGTAAGGCAGGCTGTCCCCCTGCAGCCCGTGGGAGTTAACAGTAGAGCAGATATCTACCTGCAGCCCATGGAGAACCCCATGCTGGAGCAGGTGAATGCGCTTGAAGGAAGCTGTGACCCATAGGGAAGCCCACACTGGAGCAGACTCCTGGCAGGACCTGTGGAGATGGAGGAGCCCACACTGGAGCAGGTTTTCTGGTAGGACTTGTGACCCCGTGGAAGGGACCCACGCTGTTTGTGAAGAACTGCAGCCTGTGGGAAGGACTCACATTGGAGGAGGAGATTGTGGAGGACTGTCTCCCATGGGAGTGACCCCATGTCAGAGCAGGGGAAGAGTGTGAGGAGTCCTCCCCTTGAGGAGGAAGGAGTGGCAGAGACAACATGTGATGCACTGACCGCAACCCCCATTCCCTGTCCCCCTGTACTGCTTGCGGGAAGGAGGTAGAGAAATAGTCAGCAAAGTTAAGCCCAGGAAGAAGGAAGGAGTGGGGAGAATGTATTTTAAAATCTAGTTTTTATTTCTCATTACCCTACTCTGATTTGATTGGTAATAAATTAAAACTATTTTCCCCAAGTCGAGTCTGTTTCGTTCATGACAGTAATTGTTGAGTGACCTCTGCCTGTCCTTATCTCAACCAGTGAGCCTTTCATTATATTTCGTTCCCCTGTCCAGTTGAGGAGGGGGAGTGATAGAGCGGCATCCAACCAGGGTCAACCCACCACAGAGCTCTACTCCACTACCAGATGTGTGTAATAGTGAAGATTATTCTTCCTTTATTGCTGATTTAATACAGTTAAAAAAAAAAAAAAAAAAAAAGAGAAAATATGAGTTGTTTTCACCTTTTCCATTAGAAAAGGGTGGAATGTAAACCTCACAGAGAACCTTAACATTAAGATTTCTCTAGAAAAAAAGATAAGGAAATTGGAAAAATATTAAGACTAATGCATCATTTATCCCTGTAACGTGAAGCTGAAAGAAATGAATGGTCAGCACTGAGGAGTGTACAAACTATATATATCTAGGATGGTCAGATTATTTATTTTAGGAAATCTGATTACATTAAATTCAGCATATACAGCCATACAGCAAGTGAAATAGGAAAGAAATTAATTTTCAAAGATGGAATAAAAGAAGAGGAACATTCTGTGTTGGGTAAATGATCCTACTATCCAGTAAAATTATCACTTAGTGTCAATGATGAGATACTAAAACTTGATGGCTGATGATCTGCAGCTTCAGAGTTACATGATTAAATAGTTTTCATAAGACTGATGCAGTTGGGGCCTTTTTTTTTTTTTTTTTCACTATACAGATTATTCATTTTATTCCTGAACTGTCAATAGATGACTTAAAATAGATTTTCATAGGTGTGTTGCACCTTGCACTTCATTGGAAGCCAAAGATCTTAGTACATTTGAAGTCAGATCCAGGCTTTTTATATTCCACTGCTGAATGTTTTCATCGCTCCTCTCATTTTTAATGTATGAAGACTGGAATGTAATGTTATAGAGACACTGTAATCAGTCAGTCAAGTTTCCTAACAAAACAAATAAAGCATTATATAAAATCTGTCTTCCCTAACAGGGAAAAATCTTCCCTAACTGGAAAGCCTGAAAAAAATACTTACAGCTATACAAAATGACCCATGACATTCAGTGACTGAGTCAAAGAGCTAAACTGTTAGCTTTCAAATGATTTTATATCACAAAAATAATGTCTGTCTGTAATATGCCCATTTCCTTAAAGATGGAAGAATTAATATACTGGTTTATCAGTCTCTACAGTGTGCATGCACCTTCAGACACTTGTGCTGGAAAACTTCCTGTAATAAAAACAAGCAACTTTTCTTCAATTTAGAACAAATCCTTTAAATTATTTGAGTTAAAAGGAGCTTTCTGGATGAAATGTAGAGAAGTTATATCTTCCTAAAGAGCCATTCTGAAGTATTTTCAGTTTAGCAAAGCAAAGATAATGTTTGTTCAGTGAGCATCTAAAAATGCTCAGCTATTTTAGATGGACATAATTTCCCTTTAATATCTTTTTTTTCTATTTTTTAAAAATTATTTTTAAGCATGCTGAAGTTGTACCATGAAATTTCATAAAGTCTGCCTGAAAAAATTAAATTCCTTTAAAAGCTGGATGAAGGCTAATTGCGTGCAGACAGACTCTGACCTCTGTATGTTTTTCTGTTCTTTTCATTGAAATGCACACACATGTGTAATGGTGTTGAGAAATCAAAAAGATGTTTGATAGAGGTTTTCTAACCAAAACTATGGACAGGAAAATAGCATTCCACTGCTGAAGACATCAAGCAAAGATATAGTTTATCAGTGACTTGGGTAAAAAATATGCCCTTTTGGTCTGGTTCTCCAGACCAGATGGTAGTATTGTTTCATTTTTATGAAAGAAGTTCTGTAATGTGAAGTGAGAAATACATGTTAATTCACCACTAAACAGAGATTTCAAGCACTAATTATATGTTGTGGAAGTTGGTCTACACATGAGCATAAGGCAAGGAGGCAAACATGGGAAAATTTTAGAAGTATCTTTCTTCTTTCAGTACATATATTGATTCAGTGATTCCCTGACTACCCTGTTCCAAGAAAACTTTGGCCTTCTGCATTGGCTGCAGATACACTGTAGTCCCTGTACAACACCATGTAATTGTAAATCACTTCCTGATGCAGAATTCTGAAATGATTCTGCCAGGATTCACAGTAAATGTCCAAGAAACTGTTAAAGCATCGAGTCAGTAAAAAAACTGTTCTTGATGCTAGTATATAATGAAACTTAAGTCGAGGTAGTTGTACTGGTTTACACGTGCTGAAGGTGTTGTGATACCCAGATAAAGAGCTGAAAAGTGAAAAGCTAGTTGGCTACTGAGGGTGAGGACTTCTGAAGTCCTTCCAAAATAGGCGTATCACATTGTGAAACAGAGCCCTGGTGATACTAGATCCTTTTATTAATGATGTATTCACAGACTGTATTTTAGGTTGCCAGTCTTGTTAGAAGTATTCCTTATATCTATATTCACTGGTGTCAAATATATTCTTTTGAAGAAAATCATGATTCTGAGAAGAGGAGATGACTGCATTAATATTTATTCTAAATCTTTGTTCACTGTTGTACTTAAGGGAAGACTGAGTCTGTGTTTTGTGATCTGATCACACAGAAGGTACTATGCGATCTTCTTAGTCTAGAGTCTAGGCCGGTTTGCATGTGGCTTAATGTCTCAAACACTTTCAAGGAAAACTGTGGTCTGAGATGCTTAATTCTGAAGAGGTCACATAGTTCCCCAGCAGGATGCTGTCTGCAAAACCAGGAGAAGATGTAATATAAACAAAACAGTCTCTTCCTGATTCTTCCTTCCCTTTGGTAAGTGAATCCTAGCTCTTTGAATAATAATAATAATAAATAATAATAAAGTCTATCCAGTTTAACTAGCCATGTCACATTAGAAAAACCTAAGCCCTATGCACTGTCAGATGCTTCCAATTAGTGAGAAATCAGAAAACACTGCCAGTGTTCAAAACAACATTCAGACAAGCATATTCAAAACGAAGGGTCTGCCTTAAAGGTTATCAGATAGAGAGAGAAACAGTTATTCCACTGAGGGAAAAATCTTTTCATCCATGTTGGGAAATACCCATAACAGTTACTTTGTTATGCTTTCACACATTTTTGAAGCACTATGCAATTCTAGCCAGTCGTCTGAATCCCAGATGAAACAACTCTGTATGAGAAAATTTTGTTAATGTAAAACCAGAAAAAGAATTTTTGTTCAATACTGGAAAGCTCTCATAGCAAGTTTACAAACGTATTACTTAAAAAAAGAAAATCTCTTGCATGTCAAGGACTACTGTGATAATAAATATTAAAATCTAATGCTTGCAGATCAGCTAGAAATCTAAGTTCACTGACATAATTAGAGGTGAAAGTGGTGTAAATTAACACAACTTCACTGAGTGCAAGTAGTAGGAATTATTGTCCAACTTTTAGTCATTGGAAAATAGAAAAATAGTGGAAAAGTATTTGTTACCATTTGGGTGTGAATTTGATTATTTAACTGATTGTTTTGCCAAAACTAGATATATATATATTAACCTTGGAATTATAAGTTGTAACAGCTGTATCATTTACTTTTATGAATCAGTTCAACATATGCAAACATATGCTATATTGCTCTTTCAAAAAAACGTATCACTCAAAACTTAGAATGTATTATTCAACTCCAGTACGAAATATCTTCTAATGTGAAATAACAAAGAACTTTGAAACCTGAAGGTCTGTGGAAAGCAAAATTAATCAGTTAAGCCCAAAAGAGTATTATCATTGAACATATCCTCAGATATTGCTAATTAGGTTTTAATACCTAACAGGTTTTAGTGCTTGTTGATAATGCTCTTGGTGGACATAAAAAAAAAAAAAAAAAAAAAAAAGGAATGAGGAATGTGTAAGAACATACAAATGCATAGTCAACCCCTCCACCCACGAAATACAATGGGATATGTGGCCAGGCTTCACCTCCAGTCCCTCAGAAAAATACAGAAGCTTATTTTGCAAAGTGAGAGAGGTGAAAACTTTCTGTGCTTTAAACTGTTTGCTTATCTGTGGAAGCAAAAAAGTTATCTTTTTTCCCTCGAATGAGTGAATCCCTAAGGTTGAGGGTAGGTTTGAGAGGTCTACCACCCTCATGGAAGTTGACTATGAGAAAATTTGTGATCCTCCGCTTGAAAATTCCTCCCTTTTTGTTTTTGCTTCCTATCTTAATTCTGTGTTGCTTTTTGTAAGAGCAGACTGAAGTAAATCCCAGATAAGAGATGAGGAGTTAAATATCTGGAAAAATTAAAGTTTCAATTAATCTGTAAAACTATGTATCTTGATTTAAGACATGAATTTGTGATTAGATTAGTCTTATGATGTCTTCATTTCTTATATTCTCTTATTGAAAGTTGATATTTACCGGAGAATGAGCAAGAGAAGTGGCCAATGTTTTGGGTTTGGGTTTTTTTGCTGTTAAATGTCAGATACTAAAATTTCAATGTTTTTTTCCTCTGAGTAATTCCCTCCTCCTATTTAGCTTATGGAGTTACAGAAGTTTTCTTCTGAATGTTAACAGATGCAATCTTCTACTCAAGGCAGTAAGAGTTGTAGAAAGAAGGATTTGTGACGATCTCAACAGCAAAAACTTTCAATTTCTTCTTTACATTGTTGAGATTTATAACATTCTGGTTTCTTTTCCTGGCTGTCCATGAATCCCCATCATCTTCTGGGGCACAGAGTGGGTGGTGGGAGTTGAAAGAAAGCATATCAGGTCCAGGACAGCAGGTTTATTCTTCATGATTGCCAGATTCAAAAAATTGCATCATAAACTCAGTTTCCCTACAATCTTATTGTACATAGTAGAGTAGTAAAGAACCTAAATTAGCAACTCTGCTACCTGAGATTTGCTCTTAGTGAAGAGAAGATACATATCTAACGTTACAAGTGTCTGAACCACTGTCTTCATCTACCTCCCTGTCTCTCCATTTGTTTCTCCTGTGAAAAGACCCTTAAATTAGATTTCTGAGTGAAGTGCCTAAAGGTGGGAGTCTGGAATCTGGGACAGAGTAATAACATTTTCCAGAAAATATCACAATTGGTGAAGATATCTATGAAGTGATATAGGTAAGCCAAATACTTTTTTATATGTTCATAATAAATTATCTCTCTTGCTAGCATGAAAAAAAATTGAGAATATTAGCTGTACAAAAGCTGATTTGTATAAAAGTAGAGAACTGTGCACATCTCTTATCTCTATTCTGGCACCTACCATGATATTTTTAGACTTTAATAGTAAACAGTTGTTTGAGAGCTCTCTTTTGGGCCAGCTATGCCTGTTTAAATAATGTTTTTACTTAAGTAAAGAGTAAGCCTGGAACAAATACATGTGGGGTCTGGCTGCCAGACAACGCCTTAATCTCATGTACATAGGACGTAAGTGTTCCTGAGTAACCAGTTCAAAACTTTACCCCCAAATTCTTTACAACATTTATAGAATCATAGAATCAGAGAATTGTAGGTCAGAAAATACCTTTAAGGTCATTGAGTCCAACTGTAAACCTAACACTGCCAAGTCCACCACTAAACCATGTGCTTAAGCTCCACATCTACACACCTTTTAAATACCTCCAGGGATGGTGACTCAACCACTTTCCTGGACAGCCTGTTCCAGTGCTTGACAATCCTTTCGATAAAGAAATTTTTCCTAATATCCAGTCAAAACCTCCCCTGGTGTGACTTGAGGCCCTTTCCTCTTGTTCTGTCACTTGTTACTTGGGAAGAGAGACCGACACTCACCTCGCCACAATCTCTTTTCAGGTAGTTGTAGAGAGTGATAAGGTCTCCGCTCAGCCTCCTTTTCTCCAGGCTAAACAACCCCAGTTCCCTCAGCTGCTCCTCATAAGACCTGTGCTCCAGACCCTTCACCAGCTTCGTTGCTCTTTTTTGGATATGTTCCAGCATCTCCATGTCTTTCTTGTAGTGAGGCGCCCAAAACTGAACACAGTATTCAATATTATTTTTAAAAATTTGTTGAATTGAAAGGCTTGCCCAAAGAGCAAACTTGCTTATCAGCTTCTATGCAGAAGCAAGATTAAAATTCTGGTAAATAAATGTATGCTTAAAAGGGTTACATTTTAATTTTCATCCTTTTGAGAAATATAAGAATTGAACTGCAAGATGAAGTTCTGAAGTAAAGAACAAAAAAAGGCAAAATTATGCTTTTTTTTTTTTTGTATTTTGAAAATGTTTTACATTCAAGCCATTTGATTCATCAGATTTATTAACACTTTATGAAAGGCAGAGCAGTGAGCTGTTGTGAGTAACAGGAGATAAATATTACCCAAGTGTTATTATTTTGTCACCTTTCCTGAAGATGAGGTGCTCAGTTTTGTCTTATTTATCTAAGGTCAACATATATAGCCACTTTATTATGCATAAATCTTCAAAATAAATATAAAAAGAAAATAATTCTTTAGATGCTGGAATATAAGAATATCTCAGTGAAATCATACTACAAATGGCATGAAGAAAAGACCTAAGTGATATAGGAGTATAAGACAGCTTGAAATCTGTTAGAATTATGCTCCTATGAAAATTAATTTTTTTTTTTTTTAAACCCTCAATCATAGCAAGTAAGATGCTTCCCAGAAGCTAGAAAATAATTGGAACTATGATTCTCTTTCTGGAACTCCAGAAACCTTAGACATAGTGGGCTGAAACCACTAATCCACACTTTTTATTTGTTTCTTAACAGTGTTTCACCACCATCATCAGTTTTCTATTATGTGTGTCATTTAGTAATTACTTTCCATATGGGGATTAGAACTTTTTCTTCCCTTAACTTGAACAAAATTTTATTTCTTTTAGAACATGAATAACTTCCAGTATTTCCATGAATAACAGTGTTGTCTTGAGCATATTTATAGATTTTTATTATATCCCCTAGTCTTGTCTTTTCCCATCTATGTAAATGCTGTAATCTGTTCCGCATACACCTTTTAGTTCTTGAATCTTCATAGTGTGAGTCATGAAGACTGCATTTTTCCTTTACTTTTTTAATGTATCTTCTATGAAAACAATACTAATTCTTCTCTAGTTCTGTTAATCTGTGTTTCTTGCATCATAGAACTGCACCTGGAGTTAATTTAACACATAGTATGATGTGAAAAAAATAAGTGCACTAATAGATTTCTACACGTACATATAGAAAGCTAAATTCTTCTTTGCTACAAATTTCTGGTCCAGAAAATTTATAGACTGTTGACAGATCTGATGGCTTAAGCTGTCAGAGCACATTCTGGGACATAGAGAAGTAACATAGCTATTTCTTCACTCTTGTTCAACAAACCATAGCATGTAGTAAAATAGGCATAGCTGCTAGGAGTACCCTTCAGTGCTGGTTTCTTAGAGTTGCCCAGATGTGGCAAGTTGTTAACAAGTGGTTCAATGGAGAACACTGTCAAGGTAGTGGAATGGATAGGTAAGAGGTATCATTTAAGTCAGGAAATAAAAATCTACTCTGTGGCAAGAAAAATGACTTTGACTGTTGCATTTCTTGCTTTATCAATTGCCTGTCTGAAATCCAACGTTATTCCTGTATTATAAGGCAAAATGGATAATACTTGGCCAGAGCTGTTCACTGGTTCATTGGTCTAACATGGTTGTTCAAGCAAAATGTTAACATTTGAATGCCTATGACAAAACATTGGTACAAAGCCCTGTCCGTAGGCTGACATAAATTTTTCATGGATTATTCTCACTGACAGAATAGTAAAATCTGCTCCTCACCTCTGTCTATTCCTCTTCTCTGGCTCCATTAATCCATTAGTAAATCTGTCTCCTGTCTACCATGGCCATATTTCCTCCTACCCTACTGGACTGAGTAACATTGTACTCAGTATTCTTCTTTTGCTTTTTTAATTTCAGCACTGCAGCTCACATACCATTTTTCTGACTTCATTAGCTCATTACAGTATAGACAGCTTATAAAACAGCTTATACACTGTGGCTTACTTTGGCAAATGCAACCTTTACATGAGGATGTGCTGATCAGTGTTCAAAAGGACTCCATATGATACAGTGCTGTATTTCTTGCTCATGCTCAGGATTCAAAGAAAACCTTGAAATCCTTAGTCATTGGAGGTCATTTGTTTCTCATATCTTTTAGGGGGTAGTTGGTAGAGTAAACTTCTTTCAGAGTACATTTTTACTTGAAAACATTATTATCAAGAATAATAATTCTTTGTTGCCAGCAAATGCTAAAAAATGGTGTATTTTTTATGGATTTTTCTTTTCATGAGAATACAAGTATGGTATTTTCCTCCATCATAAGAAAATGATAGTCAGATAAAATGAATAGGAGATTGATTGCAGATCCATATTCTCATTTTCAAATTCTTCATCACATATAGGTAAGCACACTCTATCTATCTTGTCACCAAAATTCATTTGTTTCACATATTTCTGTTCTATACTGCAGAACAAATTGCAGCTCTATCTAATAAAACAATTATAAATAAAAAATACTGTGTTTTTACCTTTCTTATGTCTTCACAACTCATTAGTCAGCAGGAAAAGATCTGAATTAATTAAAATTAATTCAAGAAACTGACTAGAGAAATTCCTTTCTCTGACTTGTGGTAGAAGAAAGTAAGGAGAAAGGTACAGGTTATATCAACCCTTCTTTGAGGGTTGGTCTTGAGACAATAATTAATAGTTTGTATTTGACATTGGGAGAAAAAAATCTAGAAGTGTGTTAATTAAATTTGATGTTATTTAATTCATGTTGTCTGCACAGAAAAAAAGAGTAGCTTATAAACAAAACTGGATAACATTGAATATTGGGGCAGTAGGAATGAAGCACTAATCAGTAGCAGCAGAGAGCTTGTCATTTGGAAGAACCTCAAGGCTTGCATTTCTTACCTGGAAGATGCCTGTGAGCTACAGAACATGGTTCTGAAAAAGGCAATAGAGTTTATATGTATGTGTATGAGGCAAAATTTTTGAATGAAAAGAGAAGTACTTGGATAGGAGTCATGAGTAAAACTCCACTTGGTACGTTTAATGCTGTCCTAGTTATGTTACAGAAGAGTGCAAACTGGAATGGATAGAGAAGGTCTATGAATATCATCAAATAAATAGAGACCCTATAATTTGGGAGAAGGTAAAAATATTTTAGTTTGGCAGGAAAACCTGAGAAGAGCTTCTGTTCACTATCCATAAATGTGTCAAAGTGTACAAACTGAAAGGAGATAAGATTTATTTAAGGTAAAATGGTGGGGAGGGAATGAAAAATCCTCAAAGTTGGCTCAGAACAAGTTAATAAAAAACTCATATGTATAATTTTTTTATAAAAATCAGAAAAAAAATAGTTGAATGAGTTTTGATCAGGCTCCAGCAATAGGTTTTTCAGCTAATATCTCCATGTATATCTTTCATTTCTATTAGTCTTACATTGCTTGTACAGCAGTCCTAAAAAAGATAGCAATGCCTTTTATGATACATTTTTCTTCTCTTACTCGATTTCCTTTTTTTTTTTTTTTTTTTTCCTTTCTTTTTTTTCCTGGTAGGTAAGGTCTAAGGTAAAGTCCATCCAATTTAATACTATCTTTCTCATTCTCTTAGATGGCATTGGGACTTAAGTGCTGATTCAGTTTCTTCTACTTATTTTTATAGCACCAGAAAAAATATTTTGACCTATGATATGTACTTCACATTAGGAGTTTGGTTACGTTTATTGGGATATGGAGCTATTTACACCCTACAGTTCCATAAACCAATCAAGACCATTAGTAATTATGGGGAGAACTTCATATTTATATACACAAGGGTACAATTAGGTACACAGTTAGAACTTCATCATAGTAAAAACCTTCAGCTGTGCTTATTTGTATCTAGACTGTACATTTAAGCATTTTATTTGGACATCTACTAAGCTATTCTTTCTCAATACAGGAAATCATTTATTAAATATTCTTCTGTCTAGTTTGGGTTTTTTTAATTACTGTATTTCCAGGAATTTATGAACTCTTTGAATATTTCTATTTCAATGGTTTTTTTTATGATCTTATTCACATCTATGGTTGCACTTTTTGCAAAGTTTCTGTGGGTTCCTCTGTTGGGTGTGATTTAATTTCTTGAGATAATTTTGCATGCACTGATCACCTATGTACCTTTGTCTGACAGTTTCCCTTCCTTTTTATAGTAATGTAAGATGAGACAAAGACCTTTCTCTTTCAAAGAGACATTTAAACACATTAGGGATTATTTGATAAGTATTATTGTGGTGGAAATGATATGACATGGTTGCTTGTGACTTGTCTTTCTGAGGCCTGAGACTCGTCAACAGGAGATCCTGATGTTAATAATATTGTTCACATGAAATCAACATATAAACTCAAGTCAGCAGAGTGTGCATCACTGTCTAAGTGCTTGTGAACTGGGACTATTAACTGACTCAACATTAGCACAGTTAAACAACTGTATCAATAAGTGCTTCAGCCACACGAGCGTAGTACCTATGTAGTTTTTGTTTGATCATGTGTTAATGCAAGAATGTTCTATAACAACAGAGGTTTTTATTCCTATATTTCACCTTGAAATCATTATGAACAAGAGAGAAAGTTTGAAGAAAACTAAGTAACATAGACCTTTCATGATAATAGGTCCTACTAAATGGTAATTATTTCTCCTGCCCATCCCTTTGTGGTGTTAGAACAAAAGTGTTGCATGGCATTATTTAAATTTGATATGTACAAAACAAATCAGATTACTTGGGGAAAGGAAATATTTAAAGTGTTATTCTTTGTAGTTTGTATTATAGAAGTTTAAAGTTATTTATTGTACAGAGGAATCTAGGGAAAAAAAATGTCATCTGCCTCTACAGGCTAAATACAAGTAAATATTGAACTCCTCATGAATATAACCTGGCAAGAAGAAAAAGCTAAAGATAGCAAATACGGAACTTTTAATTCCGGTTTTCACAAGCTGCTATATTTTATTGCTTGCAAAGGTAGTGAAATAATGACTTTGCTTTGGTCAGGAACCTAATGGCTTTCAGAAACAGTTTATGATGAAAAGTTCCCTGAAACATCTCATAGGTCACTTGTTCAGTTTAGCTTTATAGTCTTGCTAAATTTTCTGCTAGATGAAAGTATTTAGTTGTGAATAAATACATATTACAGATATTTTGAAAAGGCTAAATTGTTTTTAATCTATATGTAAATGACTTCAAATGTATTGTGGTGGTTGTTCTCCTTTATTATGTTAATGATGCAACAGATAACATACTCAATGCTATAATAACTGAAACCCAAAAACTATTACTAGAGAAAATAGACATTCGTTACATTTAAAATGTAACATGGAAATGAAAATCATAGCACTGTTATTAAATGAAAAAAAAAATGCATAAGGATTGTTTTCCTCTTAATGACAGCAAACATGTTGAATACCTTCAGATACAATAAATTATTTACGCTGTATAAAACCAGCACACTCAAGTATTGAGCAAATGTCACAAGAAGTCCTCAAAAAGAGGATTTTTACACTGTGTAAGCCAAGATTTTTACTGTTGTACAAACAAATTGGCCATGGTAGATATCATAATCAAACCATGTTTCCTTGATTTTCTTTATAAAAATACAGTTTAATTTGGTATAAAAATACAGAACATACCAATGATAAATGAGAGCACATTGACATGACTCAGAATAGTATCTTTTTGTTCATAGTTTTGAATAGAAATATTTTCACCTTTTCTTTTAGAGATAGTTCAAAATATTTTTTCTATACAGAAATGCTTTTTTCTACTTGTGTTTTTTTTGACATATTTATATTACCTGACAAATCCCCCTGACAATCTGTATCTCAAAAACCAAATGTGCTTCTTGGAACCAAGACTGCCTCACTTCTGTGTTGAGTCTCTTCAAATTGTTAAGGCATTTGTAGGGATTGCATACAGGCACTGAGGTCAAAATAGATGGTCATAAAGAGTCACTTATACAACATGCTTGAGTGATGGGGTTCATTCATGGGATGTGGGTGGGCAGGAAGGTAGGTAGCTCTTATGTCCATTAATACAACTAGAGAATGTCCTCTTTTTTCCTTTCCTCTTTTATTATGTGTTATGTCAACACTTCTTTTCATTGCAGGTGCAATTTGTTCCCTCAGGAAGATGAAAAATACAATTCTTACTATGTCTATTTTTCCCCTCAGAATTCAGTCAGTAATTGGAAGATGCCATTGTCTGCCATTTACATGCACAGATGATTGGTAGCTAGTAACTTTTAAGACACTTGGTCAGGTCAGCTGGATGTTCAAGACTGAAATACTGTTTCATACGTATTGAAAACATAAAAACATAAACTGATAAGAGTACAGCAATGTTCATGTTTCTAAAGTCTAAGCTCATTTTCAGAACTCTTTCTCAAGCTTGTCTTTTTCAAGGAATAAATTCTCTCTCCCTCGCCCTCTCCTTCTCCATCTTCCTCTTCCTGCCTCCCTCCTTTCATCCCTGTCTCTCTCTCACTCTCCTGGTGGTTTAGAAAAACCTGACAATGCAGATTAAAGTATCTGTATTCTCAGGAAGCTGATGCAAATTTTTACCCTTCTTTAATTTATATATTTGTGAATTTTCTACCTTTTGACAGTCTTGGCAAGATAATACTGAAATACGATGCTACATGCATTTTATTCCATGAAGATTAATGTATTCAGATACTTCTGATCTTAAATGTAAAGATAATTTTGAATCTGGGTACATTTTGCTAGATCTTTCTATTTTACTTCTATATAGACAATAGTAATACTTTGGAGTTGGTGAAAATACACTACAAAAAAGAAGCTGGCACACTACCTACAAGAATTTGTGATCCAACATTGTCGTTGTCATCAATCACATAAATATCCCATTTAACTCCAATACTTGCCTTTGAAGTTGATTGTCTATTTACATTTAAGAAGACTGAATAATGGCAGAGTTACAGTCCTAGCCTTAGAAAACACAAAAGTGGTTTTGAACAGGTGGTTACTTAGAGAAGGAACTCACTGGAAAACAGAAATCAGAAACTGGGTGTGGTTGGACTGCAAATATCCCACACGAAGGGTAGTATGGCACATCTGTTAAGAAGGTATTTATTATGGAAAGCTTCACTATGAAACAGTTTTCTTTTTCAATTTTCTTTTTGTTCCTTACCACAAGCAGGCAGAAAATTTGGGTATTGTAAGTGCTATTCAGAGGCAGACTGTTTGGCCTCTCATATTTTTTTGGGCATCAGGGTGGGTTGACTTACTGCCATTGAGTTAAAAATAATTGAATCCAGTGCTGCCTGAAACTGTGTCATGGTCGTTAACCATGTATATTCAATTAGATGGAAAGGATTTCTTCCTTCATGCCACTGACTAAGAACTGCTTCTTAGAATAGATCATTGTCTCTCACCTAGACCATTGTCCCATGGTGCTGGAGAAGATGCAGTCCTTGCCTTGGAAAGACTGCTTACTTTCAGGTCCTGTCATTGCTTGTATGCATTCATTAGCAGTTTGAAAAACATTGTCTGATAGGATAAAAAAATTTTATTATTCTAATACCAGCAAGTTATAGCAGTGGTTATCCTCAAAACATTATATTCTTCTCCAAGAACAAAATTTTGTGATGCAATATAATTATTCTACTGTTCTTCTGAAAATATTACATTCTGTAGCATCCTCTTTTTCTAACAATTTTTAACTCTCTGTAGACACTTCCATATTTAATGAAAAGTGGAATTATCACTGCTAGTCTTCCATCTGTTTTTTTTTGGAACTTTTATTTCTCTCTTCTCACTATAATTGATATCACCCCAGACAGAAATTGTATTAGTGGAGTTAGGATATAGGATTATAGAGTTGTCTTATCAACTTTAGTGAAAGTCCAGTCCACATTTTATTAATTACTACATTTTCTAGTTTAATCATGAAAAGTTTTATTCATACACGAACATATAATTCATTCTTTTTTCTGCCAAGAAGTAGTTTCAATAGTGGTAAGAGTGAAACAAAGCATGCTTAGTTAGAATTTTAGCTACTTAAAATTGGATATTAAACACTTAAACTGAAAATTGCTTGATATGTGTCAATGCAGCAAAAAGACAATAGAGAAATAGTGCAATATAATTAAGTGGAGACAAAATTAATACAATTTTATGATGTTAGATTCCTGTACTGACTGTCCATTGTAATAAAGCTGTGGTAGATGTTCAGAACAAAACTAATATTTGTAAATTATAAGTTTATAAATGAATAAAAATTACACTGAATCCTTCTACGATAAATTGGTGATCCAGGGTATTGTAGTTAAAGCAAAGATACAAACAGGATTAAATTTATGTAAACTAGACTGTAAAAACATTAATTTATGATGTAAGGAAAAACAAAAGGGCAGCAGTGGTACTGAATATTTGTTGTACGTGTACCTCTGGTGGTTCTTAAGATTCCAGACTTGATCTGGCTCTGGTAGAACCAGCATGGGTGACCCAGCACCACCAGCAGTGTTCACTTGTACTTAACTTGGATAATCCAAAAATAGACAATCAAGAGGTGTTGTATCAAATTCATAATACAAATATGGAATATTCGAGGGTAGGGAGGCTCTACAGAGAGATCTAGACTGGAGCAATGGGCTAAGGCCAACTGGAGGAGTTTCAATAAGGCCAAATGCCGGGTGCTGCACTTGGGCCACAACAACCCCCAGCAGCGCTACAGGCTTGGGGAGGAGTGGCTGGAGAGCTGCCAGTCAGAGAGGGACCTGGGGGTGTTGATTGACAGCTGGCTGAACATGAGCCAGCAGTGTGCCCAGGTGGCCAAGAAGGCCAATGGCATCCTGGCTTGTATCAGAAATAGCATGGCCAGCAGGGACAGGGAAGTGATCTTACCCCTGTACTTGGCACTGGTGAGGCTGCACCTCCATGACTGTGTTCAGTTTTGAGCCCCTCACTACAAAAAGGACATTGAATTACTCGAGTGTGTCCAGAGAAGGTCAACGAAGCTGGTGAAGGGTCTGGAGCACAGGTCTTATGAGGAGCGGCTGAGGGAACTGGGGTTGTTTAGTCTGGAGAAGAGGAGGCTGAGGGGAGACCTCATTGCCCTCTACAACTACCTGACAGGAGGTTTCAGAGAGCTGGGGATGAGTCTCTTTAATGAAGTGATAAGCAATAGGACAAAAGGTAATGGCCTCAAGTTGCACCAGGGAAAGTTTAGACTGGATATTAGGAAGCATTTCTTTACAGAACGGGTTGTTAGGCGTTGGAATGGTCTGCCCAGGGCAGTGGTGGAGTCCCCATCCCTGGAGGTGTTTAAGAGTCATGTTGATATAGCGCTTAGGGATATGGTGTAGTTGGGAACTGTCAATAGGTTAATGGTTGGACTAGGTGATCTTCAAGGTCTTTTCCAACCTAGATGATTCTGTGATTAATATACAGTTCAGATAGTGGGAAATTCCAATGAGTCATGGAATGTATGTAGGAAAACTATATTTACGTTACCTAATCTAAGTGAAATCAGTATGAAAAAATCCTTCACAACAGCGGAATCTAGTCTGTGCTTTATTACTTAATTAAGTTAGGGTCAGGCTTAAATTTGTTTTCCTAACATGTTTTTGAATTCACAGTAAGGAATAAAACAAGCTGCTAGAGCTTACAATAAACCAGAGATAGTGTCTTTGGTTTAGGCAATTCCTGAGCACCGATCAGTTTTCTCTATCAAGAATTTCGGGTTTAGTATTGAGTAAAGCAGAGGTATCAGTCATGCCCAAGCTAATCCTTAACCTCTTCACATAAGATCACTTGAACAATCAACTTCAAAACTGAAAAAAACCAAACATTCTTCACCCTCTTCCAGTATCTGAGCTAATGTAAGTTATGTCATACTTGTTTTCAGAGCTGTTTTGAAACACAAATGTAGCTTAATCCTCCATTCAACCCTGTACATCAATGTCAGTTTGACAGAAAAAAAATATTGTTGTCAAAATTAGAACAATACTCTTCTTCCACAGTCTTTCCTTGTGGTTTCAGTGGAACTACATTTGTTCGTTTCATAGTGACCATTCTTACACCCTGATTTCTCATTTGGGTTTCTAGTGGAACTACATGTGGGAGATAGTAACAGATTTATATATTAGGAAAAGTGAAAATGAATGGATACTTTGGAAATTGATTTAGGCTATTCCTTGTTTATTGCATCCTTCTGTAACCTATCTTTCTATTCTTTAAATTCACTGATCTTGTTAGGTTCCATTGGATTTTATAGACTGATTGAAGTAACTTATTATCGGTATCTACTTGTTCCTGATTATGCCATCTGAATTAAATCACCTGGAACTGCTTTTATTTGTGGAATTCCTTCATCAAATTTGCACAAGAGGAACTGACTGAAAGAATACAGCTTTTTGAAGCTACTGCCTGTAAGCATAGTATTGTACCACTGAAACCACTGAAACCACTTTCATCAGCATTCACAAGATCAAGATGTCATGCTAAACCTTTGTGCAGTCCTGGCTAAAAGTTTGGAAAATATTTGCCCAAGCCTTGTGTAAATTATTATGAATAATTTGGTGGTATGGTATCTCTTCACATACAAACTCACAAAACACAGACATATGAAACAACCATCTTTCCTTCCTCCCTCTCACCTGCCATTACACCTATTTAAAACTGCAGACTGTCAATAGATATATGTCATGAAATGATTGATGTTACATTTGCTGAAATAGCCAAATTGTCAATGGTTATACACTGAGCAGGACTCCAGAACTTTCAGAAATGAATGTGATGGAATTTTAATGAAAATATAAATTGTTAATGCACTCACAAAATGCTATTTATAGGATGAAGGAATGCACTTTTGATGTCATTTACTGGGGTACAATTAGAAGGATCACAGGGGTTTTATGGCTTAGGGTATAAATTAATTTCTCAGCTGGGACAGTAATACCTTAGTACCCGAGACACCTGTAAGCTTATCTTTAGAACACATTCAATACATGGCTAGTCTTTTCTGTTAATAATAATTCCTCCATCCTGATCATAACTATAGAATAAATCATGGTTTGAGGTATAGAGAAAATATAATTAGAGGGGTAGAAGCTGTAGTCAGTAATAAGAAATAGTCTTAAAACCCACATCACTGCTTCTGTAGCTATGTGTTATTTCAGACTGCAGAGCTTGTTTATCAGTGCTGTGGGATAGGATTTAGCTCTGGCTAGTCTGGCTTTTGTTTCCTAAAGGTAACTTGAATAGCCTGCAGTTAAAAGTCCTTTGTACAGAGTGGACTTACTTACAGGGTCTGTTTTGTAAAGGATTTATCAGAATTTATTTTTTTTCCCTGAAGCCTTTTGAAATTTTTGGGTTTGTTACTGTAAAACTTGCTTTGGGCTTTAATTTGACATGAAGTATCTCTCATGAATTGTGACTTATGTTTAAAAAATGTGGGGGGTTTTAGTTCTTTCACTAATGGTCTGTTACCATTATTATATATCAGTATATATAGCATTACATCAACACATACTCTATTACTGTATCTCCGCATATATAGCAATTATAAACATCACAAGATTTGATGGAATTACCAATTGTGATTTTGTGGAGGTGTTTTCTTGGTGTGGGAACATTAATTGGGCATCATTTTATTGCCTTTAAAATGCTCTTCACCTTGAAGTTAGAATAGGGTAGTCATTCTGTTGGTCTCAAAATCCTTTTAAGGAGATGAAAATGAGTATAGTGCATCACTTAATGTATAATGTAATCAGAGTAGTGGGATTTCATCAGGATGTTGAAAGGAGGAAAAAAGGAAGAATAATATGCTATGTATATCTCTGGTAAAAAAAAAAAAAACCAAACAAAAAAACCAAAAAACCAAAACATAAAAGACAGTTTTACCCATCTATTATCTTCCTATGATTTCCAAGGAGAATAGAGCAGAAAAAAAACCCACAACACAACTATTTGTTTTAGTAGTGTTTCTCTGTTTGCATATTTCTTGGGAACCATGGGTCAACTACATTTGCTCAAGTCATAGAAAACTCCGTGGATTTGTCTAGCATCTTCTTTAGTACATTCAGTGTACCAGTCCTATACAGGCTAAGATAGAAAATCTTGAATGAAAGAACATAATAGGTATGAGTGATTCCAGAAGTTATTTTGGACACAATTAAGCAAAGGTTAAAATTTAATTAGCATCCAGATAGTATTTGTGTATGTGTATACAATGTCTTTTGTATGTTAAATATATAAACAAGTTCCAGAAAAAAAGTATTTCGTCTAATAAAGTGTATGTCATGCTTGGGGCAGGCTGAGAATTTTATTTACTCCCAGTCTATTAGTTTGTTCTTTAACTTGCACTGAAGATCACCAAGAAAGAAAATGATCAATTGCTGTGAAGAGCTCAAATCCTCTTTGGAATGAAAATATTTCTCCATAAGAATAGTACTGACACTAGAATGCATTTCAGGGTAGATAGAAACATTGACTCTCTTGATCTCAAATACACTCAGACTCAGGAAATTTTAACAAAAATATATTTTAGATTAACTTTAATATGTGAAATATTTGGGAAAAAAGCAGGTTAAAAAATTTTATTCATAATTTATATATATGTAAGAGCAAATCAACAAAGAACTAGTAACCTTATATGGAGAGGAATTTTCCCCAAAGAAACATTCCACTAAAAAGAACGTTAACATTTTCAGGTTTAGCATTAGCAAGACATTTTGTAACTGTTAAAGAAAATTATCTGGTCCTTAAAACAACTATAACAGACTTCCAGCTGTTAAATTTATTTGAAATAAACAATTTTCATACCTAGAAACATTTTCAGCATTTCAGCATTTAAATTAAGTTCCTATGAAATATTTGCATTTAATGGCCGTATTTCTTTTTTAGCATTCTTGCAATGAACGTATATTGTACCATTAGCAATGATCCTATTAACAGATATATACAGTTCTAAACATTTTTGGAATCTTAAAAGAAATTAAAGTATTGTTATTGAGCTTACTTTGGATCAGTGGTTATTAATATCCTTTGTGTCTTTGCTATTCATACACTGAAAAAGAAAAGTCAGAGCACTGTTGTTGGAGCAGGACAGGTAGGATTGCAGCAACTAGCTCCTAGTTCTGTTTTGCCTGCCACTCCAGTGGGCTCAGCATCTTGACTGTTGGATATCACGGATTTCTGGGAAGTCATTCATGCACAGAAATTGCTGTCATTGTGGGAACAAACTAGTAGCCTTCTGAATTACCTGTATCCATTTTTCATTTCTGTGAACAATGTCACAAAATAAAATTAAAAAAAAAAAACCAAAACCCAGACATTGAGGCTGGTCTGTTGAAATGAAACTAGGAGTTTATTGAGGGTATTACCTGTTATGGAGGCTCTCAAATAAACAAACAACCACCAAAAATTAAAAACTTATTGTCAACACAATTAACTAGCCCTGCACAAATTACAGGTTCCAATGTCTGTGAGAGGAGAACAGAACAACTTCCTAGGGTTTAACAACAACCCAAAATGCTCTATCACTCACCTAACAAGTGAGGACTCTCAACCTCAAGGACCTGCTCAGGGCAGCGTCCCGACTCAGGTCACCTCGAGGAGTTTCCTTGGGCAGCGTCCCAACCCTAGGGCAGGGTCCTTGACTGCAGCGTGCTGCTCCAGGGGACAAGCTCAAAATAACTCCCCCAGGGGACTCAATTTATGCCCAGGCCAAATCTGATGTGTAGTCAATAGCAGGTCCCATTGGCCAAAGGCCCCAATTACCATGAATACCCAAGAACAAAAGCAATCAGTAGCTGCTGCACTTCAGCAGCCGAGAAGTCCTGTTTTCATTGGGCTGGTGCACCTGCCACATACCACAGTTCAACATAATTTAAGTTTATTATAGTTTGGCATAATCATGGTCAGCCCTGATTAGCCCCAGCATGACCTCTGATACTCGGATGAATGTGTACACCTTTTAGGATAACTTCTTGAATTCTCTTGTCTCCTTTAAACAAATTTAATTAATGAACATTCAGAAATTGTGTGTATAATTTTACGTGATTTAATTAAAGGCAACTGTTTCAATTTCATGTAGCGGTATTTTAGATCTGACAGTGAAATTAAAAAGCTTTGTCTTGTCCCATTAAGAAAGAGAGAAAAATAGTTGGCTCCCATTAGAAAAGATTTCCATCCCAGTTGCATTCATGTACTCAAAGACGTAATCCTATCTTCTTCTGAACACTTTCTACAAATCAGTCCACTTATCAGTGGACTTATCCTTAGCAGATTTAATGCCTCATAATATAGAATTCTGGAGGGGGAGGGAAGAAATTGCCATTATATTACTGTTATGCTCTTAGAAGGTGATGTAAATTATTTTACTTAATCCCTGATAATAAATTATCAGGAATACCAAATTACTGCATAAATACACCGTCCTACAGAGTGCTATTTAAAAAGGAACTGCAGTAAAACTCTTTTTAGTAAAACCATTTTAATTCTCAAAAGACATATATGGAAAGAAAAAGGTATTATATATGAGAAAGGCATATGGAAAGTTTTGCTATAAAGAACATTCCACTGTTCAAGAGCTTTATGAGCCACTTAAATTTCTTTTGATCAGGTTAGCGTTTAAGCTGTATTTATTACTTTTTATAACAGTACTGGATAACTGATACTGTGGAGTGTCATATATTTCTATTTCTGCTGTCTTATAAACCAAGATCAATTTTACCAAATCCTGAAACTCACTTAGAAGAAAAAAGATTAAAAAGGCAGAATGAAGAAATTTAGTATCTGTGGGTAAAGGGGTTTAGTTCAGGCATTCTGATATGAGGAAATTGATATTAAACTTGAGCTGATCACAATATAGCCAAAGTTCCTTCTACAGAATCATAATATCAGAGATGTTCTTGATATTAACTAAAGAGGTCTTTCTCTCGATATTCACTAGAAGATGTTTCTCTTGAAAACACACATTCTAATATGCATCTGGTGTATACTGATATGAAGAATGAAATATACAAATAAAACAAAATGAGCAAAAACTGAGTCCAAAGCTGTAATTGAAGTGGTTCATAGGATGCAACTTCCTTAAACAATAGTAAGGTTTCGGTGAGGAGGCTGTGATAGTCTTCCCAAGACAGTAATAATGCTGAATACGTAAGAGAGTGTTTTTCAATTAGATAGTGAAGTAGAAAATACTTCTAACCCAGAAAAGCTGCTCATGTTGGATGGAACACTAACAAAGTTCTTGTCTGAGTTGATTAACCTATTTTAGTGATATTTAGATTTAAAAAATAAAAAGAGACAAGACATTTTATTTCAAGGTTTCTATAGTTTATCTTAATTTTATTTTCAAAATGGAAGAGATTTATCCTAAGTGAGGCACTTTTTGTGTAAAATTTGTAAGTTCTAGTTAATCCTCACTAACCTAAAAGGGGGAAAAAAAAGTAATTATACTGTCAATGATTTTCAAAAAAAAAGTAATACCTGTATATTTCATATTTACATAAAGAAAATAAAATTAATCTGGAAAAAGTAAGTATTACATTATACCCATTGTGCATAAATCGGATGAAAACAGAAATAGAAATCTACAGATCTTCTGTTTCCTACTTTAGATTTTTAATTTCACCTTTTTCTTTGAAGATTTATAACTTTGGCAGTGTTACGACCAAGATTTTATAAGTAGTGTATATGCTTGTAATATACTGTGTATTCAGGAAAAGGAACAATTCATTTTTTACTAACTTTATTGCAACACAGCACAGACTAAGTAGAGAATCTACTTTCATTCTAGCAGAGCTCATCATTCCTAACCTACAAGAATCCCTTCCATTAGAGGACATTGTATTGTAGTTTCCAATCTGAGATGAAAGCTGGTGAGACTCAAAACACAAGAAATATTGCCATATGGTTTTGTGGAGTTCAGAATGCTGGACCTTTCCATTAGGAACTGGAATACAATCAACAAACTCTTTCACATAGGACATCAGGCAGTCTTTAGTGATATTAAATCACTGTTGAGTTGGAATGGATTTAAACTGGTCACCTAAAATGAAAAACTGGTCTGCCCATTTCTTGCTCTCTTGAGTATCTCAATTCATACACGGGTTTATCATCTCTATCCTCAATCAGGCGTACTGAAGAGTGATGATTTCAATGTATGGATTAATTGGGTTCCTGACAGATACAATTGCAATGAGGGCAATGGCTTAAATATTATGGAAATAATTGTAAGTCTGTAAAAGGCACTTTTATGAAGTTATAATTCATTTTTGTTGATTTACTTGACTACTTGTTTAAGATATTCCTCAGAAATGTGCTAGAAGCTGAGAGAGTTCTACAATAAAAGTGATATACTGTGAAGCAACAGTTATTCTTCAGCTGCAGTCAAGATGGAAACTCTTCTGCATTGTATTTTAAATCATGTTTTTTCTTTGTGGCCTGCCTTTGATTTTGTTTGCACTTTATATCATAGAATCAGTTTGTCCCTGGGAAACCTCTGATACCTCTTGTTTATTTTCTCAGATCATATGCTGCAGTATACTCTGTGTCCTAGGCAAAATGGCTTATACTTTGGGGTTTTTTTGTAAAACACAGTTTGTGGTTACAGTGTGAGCTGTAAATAAGGTTCCATTAGAAAACTCATGTCTGTGCTAAGGTTACATCTGCCAAACTTATTTTGTCTAAAATTTTCTATGACAGATTTTCTAAAATTTTCTAAAACTGTTATTTTGTCTACATGTTCTATGCCAGATAACAGTCTCACTCACAGGCTTGGAGTTGAGGAAGATTTTCAAGTAAATCTATCTGTTAATTTCTGATGAAAAAAAAGATAAAATATGAAAATTTGCTACCTAAAAGTGTGCTTTTTAAATTTTGGAGATATTATGGTATCTCCATTCTCTGGGACACAAATTCTAGGAGTAGATAAGGCTTTCTTCTCTCCATGGCTAGGGTTCACCTCTCCTAGTTAAGAGATACTTTACTATATATTGTAAGTCAGGCTCCTCATTTTTGTAGGTTTTATCAGTGATGGTGGAAAGAGCAGTCAATGCCTCCTAAAAGGTCATAGAATCATAGAATGGTTTGGGTTGGAAGGGACCTTGAAGGTCATCTAGTTCCAATCCCCCTGCCATGAGCAGGGACATCTTCCACTACATCAAGTTGCTCAAAGCCCTGTCCAACCTGGCCTTGAACACTTCCAGGGAGGGGACATCAACAACTTCTCTGGGCAATCTGTTCCAGTGTCTCACCACTCTCACAATAAAGACTTTCTTCCTTATAGCCAATCTAAATCTACCCTCTTTCAGTTTAAAACCATTACCCCTTGTCCTGTGACTACACTCCCTGATCAAAAGTCCCTCCCCATCTTTCATGTAGGTCCTCTTTACCTACTGGAAGGTCACTATAAGATCTCCCCAGAGCCTTCTCTTCTCTAGGCTGAACAACTCCAACTCTTTCAGCCTGCCCTCATAAGGAAGGTGCTCCAGACCCTGATCATCTTTGTGGCCTTCCTGTGGACCCGATCGAGCAGGTCCATGTCCTTCTTATACTGGGGACCCTAGAGCTGGACATAGGACTCCAGGTGGGGTCTCATGAGAGCTGAGTAGAGGGGAAGAATCACCACCCTTGACTTGCTAGACACACTTCTTTTGACGCAGCCCAGGATATGGCTGGCTTTCTGTGCTGCGACCACACCTTGCTGGCTTATAATCGGTTTTTTATCCACTAGTATCTCATGTCCTTCTCCAGAGGGCTGCTCTCAATCTACTCATCGCCCAGCCTGTATTTGTCTTTGGGATTGCCTCAAGCCATGTGCAGGACCTTGCACTTGGCGTTGTTGAACTTCATGAGATTTGCAGAGGCCCACCTCTCAAGTCTGTCAAGGTCCCTCTGGATGGCACACGCCTTCCCTCCAGTGTGTCAACCACACCACACATCTTGGTGTCACTGGCAAACTTGCTGAGGGTGCACTCAGTGACACAAGATAGCTTTTTTTCTACTCAAGCTATGTTCATATGTTGTTTTCTAGTCATGTCTATGTTCAAGCCATTGTATCTAGTATGCAAAATGTAATTGTTTTGACATTCTGGACTCACATGCAGCCACAGAATTATTTCCAAGAAGTGTTGCCAGAATTAAGAAGTGCTGTCAGGATTATCCTTCTTGGACACAAAACTCTACATGAAAAAGCAAGTCACATATCTGAGCTATTCTTTCAGGATTTGCAGGGTTCAACAGTAGAACAGATGTTGCACCCTTGTAAAGCCTTATCACATAATCATGAAGGGAAACTTTCTTCTTCACTGACAAATAGTGAGATTTTTTTTTTGGAATTGCCATATATGAAGAGCTAACGCATTTTAAACACTTCAGTTTAGTTTCTCTTGTAGTGACACAACCATTCTGAGAGAACTGATTCATCATGGATAGTGTACATCCAGTAGAAAAGGATTGTCCCTGATTCAGCAGACACTGAAATCAAGTTTCTAGTCTGTATATAAGCTTATGTCTTTAATGCAAAATATCACCTACCATTTCCTCACTAGCCTAATTTTTCCTTTCCAGTAGAAATGTCTATGAAAAACATGGAGTTGCAAATACATAATAGTAATTACTATGACTCAATTGCTATCTAAATGCTTGGATTTAATTTAATATTGTACCTTTGATTTACTGAGCAGAGTTAGCACTGCAGTCTTTTAGAACCAATGTTAGCTGTGAATACACACAGAACTGTTCTGGAATATTGCAAATATATCTTAGATGAAGTACAGAGAATTAACACTTTTAATTAAACAGTCAGTAGGAATAGTTTCCTTAATTTAAAAAATATTTATTTAAATAAATGTAGAATAACACCAGTGTTTTATTTAGGATTTTTTGTATTTGACATTGTTGCAGATTAACTTCATGTATTAAGAGGCTTTAACATTTCAAGCCTATTTCCTCTTTATTAAAAGAACAGTGGAGTTCATGTACCTTACATTTGCTTTTCATTATTAATTATTGACAAGTTGTTCCTCATTCTCCACTGTATGTCTGTATTGAGATACTAACTTAACTCACTGCTCTTGAGAGAGAGTGGGTGACTCCATTCTTAAGGGTGTCGAAGGCCCAATATGCAGACCAGACCCACTTCATAGGAAAGTCTGCTGCCTCCCTGGGGCCCGGGTAAAGGACCTCATTGCAAAACTCCTCACTCTAGTGACCTAAGGACTACTACCCATTCTTGGTTTTTCAGGTAGCTAGCGACGATATTACCAAGAGAATTCCTAAATAAGTGAAGAGAGATTTCAGGGCCTCAGGGAAACTGATTAATGGGTCGGAAGCACAAATAGTGTTCTCTTCCATCCCTTCAGTTGGGGGGATGAATGAAGAAGAATACAGGAGAACTCAACAGATGAACTTGTGGCTCCAAGACCGGTGCTACCATCAGGGCTTCGGATTTTTCAATCATGGATTGGTATACAGGACGCCAGACATTTTGGCATTAGATGGGATGCAGCTGTCCCAGAGGGGGGAAAAGGATCTTGGGGCAGGAGTTAGCTGGGCTCATTGACAGAGCTTTAAACTAAACTTGAAGGGAGAAGGGGACAAAACACCAGCCCATCTGAAGTGCATGTATACCAATGCACACAGCATGGGTAACAAACAGGAGGAGCTTGAAGCCATGATGAAACAGGAAAATTATGATGTAGTGGCTATAACAGAAACATGGTGGGATGTCTCCCATGACTGGAATGTGCCAATTGATTGCTACAAGCTCTTTAGGAGGGATAGACAAGGAGAAGTGGTGGGGTGGCACTGTATGTCAGGGACTGTTACGATTACTTTGAGTACAAGTGTAGTGAAGACAGGGTGGAGTGTCTTTGCGTTAGAATCAGGGGTAAGGCCAACAGGGCAGATGTTGTAGTGGGAGTCTACTATAGGCCACCCACCCAGGACAGAGAGGTGGATGAGATATTCTATAGGCATTTAGGAGAAATCTCACGATCGCTTGCCCTTGTTCTTGTGGGAGACTTTAACTTCCCAGACATCTGCTGGAAATACAACACAGCAGAGCAGAACCAGTCCCAGAGATTTCTGGAATGTGTGGCAGATAACTTCCTGATGCAGCTGGTGAGTGAAGCGACCACAGAAGGTGCCCTGCTGGATCTCCTCTTTGTGAACAGAGAAGGACTGGTGGATGATGTGGCAGTTGGAGGCTGACTAGGGCACAGTGGTCATGAAATAATAGAGTTCTCTATTCTTAGAGAGGCCAGGAGAGGGTGCAGCAGAACTGCCATCCTGGATTTCCAAAGGGCTGACTTTGTCTTTTTCAAACACCTGTTTGATAGGATCCCTTGGGAGATGATCCTGGAGGGTACAGGGGTCCAGGAAGGCTGGGGACTCTTTAAGAAGGAAGTGTTAATGGCTCAGGAGCAGGCAGTCCCCAGGTGTTGTAAGAGAAGCTGGTGACAGAGAAGACCACCCTGGCTGAACAGGGAGCTTCGGCTGCAACTCAGGGAGAAAAGGAGAGTTTACAGCTTTTGGAAGAAGGGGCTAGCAACTCACAATGATTACAAAGATACTGTGAGGCTATGCAGGGCGGATATCAGGAGGTCTAAAGCCCAGCTAGAAATTAATCCGGCTTCAGCAATCAAGGACAACAAAAAATATTTCCATAAGTATGTCAGCAGCAAAAGAAAGACCAGGGAGAGCCTCCATCCCCTGCTAGATGCAGGAGGAAACATGGTAACAAGTGATGAGCAAAAGGCTGAGGTGCTTAATGCCTTCTTTGCCTCAGTCTTTAATAGCAAGACTAGTTGTATTGAGGGAATCCAGCCTCCTCAGACAGAAGACAGAGACTGGGAGAAAACCCCTCCGCATTCCAGGAGGAGATAGTCAGTGACCTACTGCATCACATAGACACACACAAGTCTATGGGACCGGATGGGATACACCTGAGGGTGCTGAAGGAGCTGGCTGGGGTGCTCGCCAAGCCACTTTCCATCATTTACCAGCAGTCCTGGCTGACCAGGGAGGTCCCAACAGATTGGAAATTGGCCAGTGTGACACCCACATATAAGAAGGGTCGGAAGGATGATCCAGAAAATTACAGGCCTGTCAGCATGACTTCGGTGCCCGGGAAGCTGATGGAGTAGATCATCCTGAGAACCATCATACAACACATGCGGGACAACCAGATGATCAGGCCCAGTCAGCATGGGTTTATGAAAGGCAGGTCCTGCTTGACAAACCTGATCTCCTTCTACAACAGGGCGACCTGCTTATTGGATGAGGGAGAGGCTGTGGATGTTGTTTACCTTGACTTCAGTAAGGCCTTTGACACCGTTTCCCACAGCATTCTCCTAATGAAACTGGCTGCTCGTGGCTTGGATGAGCACACACTTTGCTGGGTAAAAAGCTGGCTGGATGGCCAGGCCCAAAGAGTTGTGGTGAACGGAGTTAAATCAGTTGGCGGCCAGTCACGAGTGGTGTCCTCCAGGGCTTGGTTTTGGGGCCACTCCTCTTTAACATCTTTATTGATGATCTAGATGAGGGGATTGAGTGCACCCTCAGTAAGTTTGCAGATGACACCAAGTTGGGTGGGAGTGTTGATCTGTTCGAGGGTAGGGAGGTTCTGCAGAGAGATCTGGACAGGCTGGAGTGATGGGCTAAGGCCAGCTGGAGGAGTTTCAATAAGGCCAAATGCCCGGTGCTGCACTTGGGCCACAACAACCCCCAGCAGCGCTACAGGCTTGGGGAGGAGTGTCTGGAGAGCTGCCAGTCAGAGAGGGACCTGGGGGTGTTGATTGACAGCTGGCTGAACATGAGCCAGCAGTGTGCCCAGGTGGTCAAGAAGGCCAATGGTATCCTGGCTTGTATCAGAAATAACGTGGCCAGCAGGGACAGGGAAGTGATCTTACCCCTGTACTTGGCACTGGTGAGGCTGCACCTCCATGACTGTGTTCAGTTTTGGGCCCCTCACTACAAAAAGGACATTGAATCACTTGAGTGTGTCCAGAGAAGGTCAACGAAGCTGGTGAAGGGTCTGGAGCACAGGTCTTATGAGGAGCAGCTGAGGGAACTGGGGTTGTTTAGTCTGGAGAAGAGGAGGCTGAGGGGAGACCTCATCGCCCTCTACAACTACTTGAAAGGAGATTTCAGAGAGCTGGGGATGAGTCTCTTTAACCAAGTAACAAACGATAGGACAAGAGGTAATGGCCTCAAGTTGAGCGAGTGAAGGTTTAGACTGGATATTAGGAAGCATTTCTTTACAGAACGGGTTGTTAGGTGTTGGAATGGGCTGCCCAGGGCAGTGGTGGAGTCCCCATCCCTGGAGGTGTTTAAGAGTCACATTGACGTAGCACTTAGGGATATAGTGTAGTTGGGAACTGTCCATGTGTGGTTAATGGTTGGACTGGATGATCTACAATGTCTTTTCCAACCTTGATTATGATTCTGTGATTCTGTGATTTATCTCTGATGATAACAGCACAGTTTACTTCCTAGGTGGAAATAAATCTAAATTCTATCATTTTGTAGGAATGCTGAGAATCTTCCTTTCTTCCCAGACCCAACAATATGCTCAACAATATTTTGAAATAATAGTGTGATATATGCTTATTCTACAGGGCATTTAATATAGTATATTTGAAACAATTGCATATAAGGCACTAGTGCTGCAGAGTATACGGACTAAAGGTTTTATATGTTCAGTTGTGCTCATATTTATAGTTTAAGTTGCTTTAATCCACTTTAAGAAATGTAGTTCTCATGAAAAGTTCAGATACCAGTTACCAGAAGATCTAGCTACAGATCTAGCTACAGTATGCGCACTAGTATTTTCACTGTTGGATTCATTGATCACTTTGAACCATTGCTTTGTAAACACATGGACTCACAAAACTTTTACTTCTACAGCAAAAAATAAGCAGTTTTGTCATAAGAAAAAAAAAATCCACATGCATTTAGGCATTTAAAAGCCACTTTAATGTGAAAAATTTACAGCCCCTTCCTCATCAGCATTAGATCTATTTTTTCACTAGACTCCTGAAATTCTTGTTTTGTAAAACATACATTATGATTTCTTTTTAATAAATTATATTTTTCATTATAGTTGCCTTTTCTGATAATTTTCTCATATATCTACTAGTTCTGCCTGAATTTCATTACATAATACATTAATTTCTGTCTGAAATTCATTACAATAGCATTTACTATTGCTTCTGGCCATACATTCCAGTCCTTCAGAATGACTGTTTTTTTAAACTTCAGTTATTCAGTCATCATTCCACAGTGAAGGTTGTTGACCACTAGAACAATTCTGAGATGTGCTAGAACTGTAGCTGCCATTGTGTGAAACCCCTTAGATCCATAATGAAATAAATCAATGTTGGAAATGGAACTGTTAACACTCAGTGCTTAAAAGTATAATTTAGAGCTCTGTAATAAAATATTGTCATGTATTTTCATGTTTTTGTAAAGAATAAATTTGAATATTAGAACTTTTTTTTAAAGATTTTGATAGCTAGTGGCTGTATTTTTTCCTTACTTCTTTACTTCTTAGATTTAAAATAGTTTAGAAAGTCTTACACTTTCCTACTTCTTACCATTCCTGTTGTATCATCATGTTTGCAGTTTAGCTCTCTTTCTCTTCTTGTATGCCTCTTCTCCATAAGTATCTTCCTCCCACCACTTCCCCAAAATGCCACAAATACTGGAAAATCCAGCAATACAATTGAGGGACTAATACTCTTGAGATTACCTGTACAATCTGTTTGTATTTCATTATGTCAAAATATTTTGGCATAATGCCTCCTCAAAAATTTCCTGAACCCAGTAGGCTCATCTTTCCATTTTGCTCAGATAGTATTGTATCTGAACCTACCCCCAGAGTCCTTACTCAGATTTGAAGCAGCACCTGGTGAAAAAACAGTAAAAAGTCCCCTGATTCTCCACTGATGGATTTCTTCCTGAGCTAGAGAAATGAAAATTTTGCAGCAAGTTATGCAATAAGTACATTAACCACATGTCAAGTTGATGAAAGTAAAATTCTAGAAATTTGCCTCTAAGATACATTTGAGCATGGTGAGATTTGGTATTCCTTAATAACCTGCTTGAGTCTATATTTTACTTGAATCCAGCCAAGAGAAGAAACCAAACCAAACTGTCGTGGTTTGAACTCGGCTGGTAGCTCATTACCATGCAGCCGGTTGTGCAGCTTTTTTTCACCCCCCAGTAAAATAGGGGAGAGATAGAAATTAAGAACTCATAGGTTGAATAATAAAAACAGTTTAGTGATGGTAACAAAACAATAGTAACAATAGGAAGACCAAATAGGTAATACACAATGTGGTTGCTCACCACTCAGTGACCAGTACACAGCCCGCTCCCAGCAGCGATCCCGACAGAACGAAAATCCCACTGTGCTGACCAGAAGCGCAAATGAGAGTGAACCCCCCTCCTTCAAATACCGAGCATAACGTCACATGATGTAGAATACTCCAGTGGCCAATCTGGCCCTGGCACTTCCAGCTCAAGGAAAGTTAACTCTATCCTGGCCGAAATCCAGGTTGGGAGTTCCATGATCTCTCCCAGCTCGAGAAAATTAACTCTATCCCAGCCAAAACCGGGACACAAACAAACAAAACCAACTAACCAAAACAACAACAAAACAGAAAAACAGTCTTCCATTCGATGGCAGTAAAGCTACTTTAACTATTATTTAATGGGAGGCTGGATGTGATTTAACCGCCCTTTTCTAGGTCTAGAAGTCAGCAAAAGGGAGGGAAGATAATCTTTGCTCTTACTCAGAAATTGGATATTCGGAAAACAAATATCATTGAACAACTTTAATTTTAATATCAATACCATTTCTCAATTTATTATCATGACTAAAGGAATTTTCAGGGATTCTGAAAAAATAAAATCATACTTTAAACATTTACTTTGGTGAAAAATATACTGGTAGAGTTACTTGCAATTCTTAAAGATGTTGACAGAAGTTAAAGGAATGCTTGAAATAATTTTGTTGCAGTTACTTTTCATTGTCTTAATAAATGCAGTTAAATCAGAATGGATAGATTAGTGAGAAAAATTAGTGATTTCAATATAATTTTTTAACAAAGTTTTTTGAGAAGATGTGGAATGAAATTACAAGATAGAAAAGCTCTCTGATGAGGTGGTGATGACTGTCAAAAGCAATTATTGAAAGTGCTATAAGTAACAGTATATATATACACTCTCATATATATTATACTACATATAATACAATATTTTATATATAACTATACTATAATTGTATGTTATAATTAAAATATACATTTATATACATGACAGTAGTCTTCTATAGACTGATGTTAGGTAACTGGTGAAGATAAGATCTTAAAAAATTGTTGCCAGGATCTAGATGTAAAGTTTCCATTCTTTTTTTTTCTACTTGATTAAGTTACCAGTTCATTTATATAATTTTAAAATGTCACCTGATATTGTTAGTATGATATGATGATTTGTGATCTCTCGGTTCTGAAGGGTAAGCCCAAATAAGTAAGCAAAATGGATAATAGTGCTGGATATTACCTGTTGTGTTCTGTGTATCTTTAGTTCAGACACCACAAATTTACAAAAATTGCAAAAGGAGTGTAATAATTCTTGTTTCGGTGTTGATGCTTAAAAACTTGACTCCATAGCAATGAAAAGGACATGCATTATTCTCAGTCATTTTTATTCCCTCGAGATGGTGATCATTTTCAGCTCCTGCTTGCTGATGTGGTATTAAGCAGTTTTCCAGTCAGATGAATCCAGTCAAAAAAAGATGTAGTTAAAGAATTGAGTCCGGTTGCATTTCCCTATGATGAATTGTCATTTGATTAATGACAAAATTCTTCTGTGATTTGATCAAGTCTTAGGCACTTCAGCTGGTAGCAGACTGTAGGTGAGGGTCTGTATGTCTATACAAAATTTATTAACTTCTGTATATGCCCAAGTAGTGAAAACAGCTTTTCTTTCAGTAACAATAGTTCTACTGCATCTTTTTCACATTGTTTTGTGTAGACCTGAAGTAATGCCAAATCTGTCTCCATTCTCCAAAGATTCAAAACACTTTGGATACAGTGAAGCTGGTAGAGGTTTACAAGTAACTTATTCTGTTGTAAATTATGTGAGGTGGTTCTATCGTTTGTATTTTGTGAGCATACAGTTACATAATGTGACTACAGAACCTCAGCACCTGAACTGTGGATGTTGAGGTGGTAAAAGAAGCCTAAAAATCATGCCAGATATAGTTAATATAGTAGTTAATATATTTTATGTAATTTTAATTATCATTGTAAAACTATATATTTTGAATCTTAAAATTAGAAGGATAATACACTTTATTAATGTTGTATCTTATTTATATGTTAGTACATATTAATTCAATATAATTAAATTATCTCTTTTTTTTCTTCCCTGTTTATAATTGCATTTGAGAATTGAAGGTCATAAATTCCAAATAAATTTGGATTAATAAATCATTTTTATTTCCAACAAAATGGGATGCCTAGGCTGTTTAGCTTGTAACAAATAAATAGTCAGCATGATAACATCTTTAAAAAAAACAAACCAAAAACCTGCAGATGATCTTTTAGATCATTTAATATGTATACTTCATCTATCTTTGAACAGATTTCTGTAGTATGAAGTGAAATTACTCTGTTAACCTCTGATTTAATTCACGTGGTATCTGGAGTGTTATTACCAAAGGTAGTGCCTCATGCAAGTGACTTCATCATGAGATGACATTCTTTACATGGTGGAAGAATCAAACCCTTAATAAGCTGACATAAACTGAAATAGTGTCTAATTATGCCCTCTTCTTGTCTCATTTCTTTTCTAACCTGCTGTACAAGAGAGAAAAGGGAGGAAAATAGATCTTTCCTGGAAATCTGTGACAGTTAATATCACAGATGTTGACCAGGCACAGCAAAATAGGTCTCTCTGAAAAATAATTCTGAATCTCTGCAGTAGCTGCTTAATAAAGAATTACAAGCATAATTTAAGATATTCCCTTAAGGTTCTCAAAGCATCCAGGTAGGAATGACATAGCCCATTCAGATAGCTTTGAAAGTCCTCAACATATACTTAAAATTCTAACCAAGTATAAAACTGTTTAGAAAACATTGTTACTGGGAAAAAGTCCTGAGTAACCTTGTCTGACCTAATAGCTGTCCTTGCTTTAATCAAGAAGTTGGACTGAATGACCTTTCCAACCTGAATTACCCTATGATGCTATGAAATGGTATTCGTTTGAATGATTCCTGAAGTTTACCTTACCAATTCACCTTCTCTTCTTTTTCTTTTCCATCTCTCTACAGTCCTGTAATTTTGCAAAAAGGAAAAGGAAAAATACTGACATGATGTGAAAACAAACAAAACCATGATAACATTTCATTTAGTTTCAGTGGAAGCAAGATGATTGTAACATTGCACAAACTGTTGGGCTCTCATAAAATTCCTAATTCTCATCTACATACCCAGTGTTGAACTGTCACAGTTTCATCTTCAAATGTCATATAAACTAATAAAGATTGTATTTTTCTTTAGATTACACCCACATTTGAAAAGATACCAGCAATGAAAATGATGAAACTGTACAAGTATTCTTACATGTTCACCATTTTCTGTGTGTCTCTCTCTCACACAAACTTCAGCTTGAAATACTCACTTTGAAAAATATATGTGTAGTTTTGAAAGTGTGGACCTGAAAAAGATGATTTATTACTTTTTTTTTTTTTTTTTTTAATTAGACCAAACAATTGTATAACTTTTTTCTGTGAAAAAGTTCACATCCTTGTGCAAAGCAAGCATACCAAAGTAAAACTTGACTGAAGGCATTTCTTTATCACAGGTAGAAAAAATGCGTTGTAATACCAAATGCATAACATATGAAATAGTTAACAAATTGGTCTGTTGAGTTTCCAGACTTTCTAAAGTTGTCTGTGTCTTGTATGTGATCTTGCCATTTTAAATTTTCTCTGATACTGTCAGAAATATGTATTCGTTTCTCCTTGCCTTTTTTTTTTTTTTATTATACCATAAACATTAAACAAATTAGAAAAAAATCACTCCTAAATTGTGTTATGGCTTAGATTTGGATCTGGAACATTTATAAACTGATCTATATATAATACTACAAAGAAACTGGGGGAAAAAAATCTGGTTTCATTACTAATATAATGTTCATGGCAAAAAAAAGAAAACCAAAATCACTCCCCCCCCAAACCCTCCATCGTTCCATGTTAAATGACTGTGGGCTACTGCAGGATAAGAGCTTGAGGTTGTAAATCATTTATAAATATCAGCTCAGTCCTCAGGAATAAAGATGCAAATGGAATGGTAGAATTATTAAGATATTAGTAGAGAAATAGACAGAAAACCTCATTACTGCACTGTGTAAATATGTGTTTTGTTCATGTCTTCAGTGCAGACCTGATCACCCATTTAAAAAAAGATTCAGAGAATGATGATTTAAATGATTAAAAAGGGGACATCTGGTATGAAAGAAATGACTGATTACACTAGAATTCTTTGGCCTGGAAAAGAGAATACTGAGTATGTTCGCAACAGAAATCTGTAAGCACAGTGGCATGAAGAGAAAGGAGGTCAGTTGTTCATTGCGTCTGCCAGTACAGCAGAGCGGAAATCACGTACCCTGCTCATGACTTAACAAAACTCATTCCTTTGGGGATGTTCTGAGTAGGCTGCTTAAACCTGTCCTTTGAAAACTATGTGAGGGACACATCTTACACTGTAGCATGCTTGACTCTTCCTTGTGCCTTCAGAAAAGAACTCAGTCTCTTCATTATAGAAGTGTCAGTATTGGCACTAAAGTAAATATATTTTATATAAAAGGTTGTATATATACTCCAGCAAAGAAAAAATCCTTGCTAGTTCAAATAATTAGGGATGCTGGTTATAGCAAAATAAATGTTCTATGTTTGATAGTGTTCCCAAATACAGAAAATTTAACTTGTTCTTTCATTCTTTCTCTTTTTGTTTCATTCTTTCTTTACAATTAATTGTACCAACGGTTTGTATCATATGGTAAACACATTCTTGATACTGAGTTCTGGATGTTTGAATAATAGATAATCACACTGTGGTATTTTCCATGGCTCTTATCTGTTTAGACAATATTTATCATAATGTTATTATAATTTGTTTGAAGTCAGATTTAGTTGTACATATGGAGTCTGCATTACAGTTTGGTTAATAAGTGTTTTGTGAAATTATATTTGCATTCCACTACGTCATACTCAGAAGGCAAATATTATTCAAGCTGAAAAATCTTACATAGAAAGTATCTAACATAGAAAATAAATTATTTTGAAACAGTAAAGAACCTGTAGCAATTTGCGTTTAGTAAGACCAGAAGATCATAGTCTTTAGAAAAAAAAGTAGATGTACTTTTGTTAGACCCAGTTATCCAACACAGTTATTATCTTCCTTATAACAAAGAGTTAAGATTTAGAAAAAAGAAAAAAAAAAAATCCACTGTCAGAACTATTTTAGTGCAGGATCTAATATTTTGAACAACTGTGACCACTCCAATTCTATTTGTGATTGTGAGCCTTAGGAACATGCAGTACCTCACCTCTGGTGATTTAGACAGGAGAAGCTGAAAGCTTTAAAGAAACTTTCATAAATGCCAGCAGGAAAAATCAGAGCTTGTAGTGTTAGCTTCTGCAAGACTGAAAAATCTGTATGGTCTCAGGTGACTGGTAACTGCGAGGCAATAAAGAAAAAAATATATAAATACATATATAACAATATATTTAAATATAGTCTACATAATAAAAATAGAATGCAAGGCAATAATTATTTTTTTATTGTTAAAGGTAGGAGAAACTCAATAACGCACAGCTCAGCTGTACTTTGGCTTAACACATAACTTAATGATAAGAAGTTGAGTCCCCTAATGTGTTTAAAATTTTTATTAAGGATGGTTCAATCAAGTCAGTTAACCTCAAATTCATATACAAACAACTTCGATGTAGAGAAATAGATGTCATTTGGCCACTGTAAAACAAAAAAGTCATACATATTTTTACTGAAGATTGAGCTAACTCATATATTTTTAATATATTTAAAATTACGAGGAACAATATGAAACATGAATATTTGCATGTGTGACTTTAACTTAGTTTTCATTCTCTCACATCCATATTTTCAAAAAGCTCTCCAAAGTGAGCCTATTTGAAAGAATTTCTTAAAAATTAAATAAAAAGATGAAAGACAAATACATTTGCTGTATATTACTTGCTTGGCAACCATAAATTAAGATTTTTTAGTTTTTGTATAGTTAGACTTTTTTTCTCCCTTTCAAAAATTAATGGAAAAGTATGCAGTTAGGAAACAGACTTTAAAAATAAGAAATATCAATAAATATGTTTTTTTTTTAAAAAAAAAACAGGAGATCTAAAGGAAAAAAGAAAACAAAACCCAAACCTCCAAAACCACAAAGTAACTTTCTGAAAATATGAAGATGAGAAATAATGAAGACTGCCAAATTCTAGTTTGCTGGAGTGAAACAATAAGAGCGAGCTATGTTCTTAGTTGGGTTAAATGTCCATAGCGAATTTCCTCACAAACAGATTTTATATAAGGAGGGCTTCAATAATTGATTAGTCTTGCATGTTTTCCTCAGTCTGGATAAAGCACACTGCAGTTGTTCTAACTTACGTTATTGGTTTGTTATGGCACATTTTCAACATATTTTGTTATTTCCTCTAACATGTTTTCCTTTCTATTTTTTTTTCTAATTTCTGTAATGAAAATTCATACTTCAATATTTTAGATGAAAATACTGTCCTTAAAAGAATGATTTCAGAATGTTTTCTTAGTCTTTTCTTCATGTGAGGTCAGATCTTCGCTTTGTTAAAAAAGTAGTCAGTTCAGGTACAATCAGTGGAATTATGAAGTGATGTTATAGATGACCAAAAATGACCACTTAGCATATGTTAGAATATTAAAAATTCTGGCTTTAAGTATTAGATGTTTTCCTCTTTTTTTACACTCCAGAAGCAATGTACCTTCAATGGAAGCTTCCGTTTGTCCTACTTTCTGTCACTGATAGTAATTTTCAGACTTGGTTTTGATCATCTATGGTAGATTATTTTTAACATGCCAGGGATGTCTCTAATACAGTCCTATATGAAGACTTTCTGAGAGAATAAGTCAATTCTAACAGATTTTTCGTGATATGGATTGCAATTCCATTCATAACAATCTGCATTTTTTCCCAACTCCTATGTATTTCCCATAGTAATATTTGGGTGTCACATTTGAAGTACAGCTACTTGTGTAGGACAAATTCTTGCTTCGATATGTGTGTAACCTGTAGGTCCTACACGCCAACCTATTTACCTGGCTGAAGATGAACAACATGGGAACAAAGCTCACATAATAGTGTAGAGCAAGTCTCTGTCAGCATAAGAGTGGACACTAATTGTAAGAGCTGCAAAGAGAAGCATGCAAAAAAGCACCCTGAAGTGGTCTACAGAAGAGCAGCTGGTTATTATGACTGCAGTGTTCTCCCACACTGAGACACTAACTGCCATCCAAACTGAAGATGTATTCATACAACTTGGGGCAATCAGCAAGGATCTCTCCATGAGCAGCTCCAAGCTTTGAGATTGGTTTTCTTGCTTGTTTTCAGGTCTGATGAATTTTCTTGTTAATTATCTTTCCTGAGCTGGAGTTGGATTTCAGTTTCTTGGGCAATAGTTAAAACTACAGAAATCTCTAGAATCAAGTTAATCTTCAGATTTATAATACTGCTTCTTGGTTTGACTAAGTGATCAAAAAAGTCCAGACTGGGACAAAATAGAACTGATGGTTCTGTTTCTATTGTGGTCAAGGACTTCTGTCTGAGACCTTAGAACAAGCTGGATGAGGTAATTTACTCCTTTGTGAAGATGATAAAAACTATGCTGTAGAACCATGGAATAGTCCTAAACAGAGCAGAATTATAAGAGAGATGCAGTTTCTGAACGATGACCCTCAATCCAGTAAGGTCTAGAGAGTGACTTACTAAGAATGTAAGCTGCCAGGAGACTTTATTGGAGTTTCTGGTCAGACAGAGAGCCTGGAAAAAAAGCATGTCATAAAAATTAGGTAGCAGCCTAGCCCTCTGTGGATGCAACCTCAGGTGGGAGCAGCAATTTGGTTTTGGTGATAGAGGGGTCTGTCCCTAGAAGAAACCTTGCTAAAACAACAGAAACCTTGCTTAAAACCTTTCTTTATTTTTATGTCTCTAAAGCAACATGTAGTAGACCTGTGATGCAACAGCATCTTACTTCTGTTATATGAGGGAGCTAGCTACAAAATTCGTGGAAGATTATTACAACATCTAGTAAGATTCTGTTGTTGTTTTTTTTTAATTAGTGCTTAAAGATGTTCTCCACATTCTGCACAGTAGGTCTAAGTGGGGATTTCACAGAATCACAGAATCGTCTAGGTTGGAAAAGACCTTGAAGATCATCCAGTCCAACCATTCCATCCAGTCCAACCCCATTTCATGGGCTAGCCTCAAACTTACAGCCAAGCATTCAGCAGTTTGGACTGAGTGGTAAAGGGGGGCTACACCAGTGTTACTTACAAGATCCTTTACAGGGCAATGGACATTTTCTCTTATTTCCAATGATCAATTATATACTTTCATTTGCTAAAACAATTTTTATAATAAAATACATTATTGATATTTATCAGCTTCAGTCATACCAGCTCCTAAATATGGTCCTAGAATTTTATTTTTTAACTGTGACAGAGCCATTTTCTCCTCAATTTCCTTTCTGTGTCTTCTACCTTTGTGGCAAGATGAGTAAGACCCCTAGTTTACGGCCCTGTGTATGCTAAAAACTGATCAGTATGTAGACTTCCAACTTCTAGAATGGCTTTTCTTCTATGAGAGATGCTAATTTAAATCTCTTTCTTTACCAAATAATGAGAAAATACCAGGCAGACTGGCATGTAGCAAGATCACATAAGCCTTTTTAGATATGATAGAGGTCTGAAGAAGTCTTGTGCAATCCTAGTAATTATTGCTCTTGTAAGATTCCCCTTAGGATAAGACTTCACACGGACCTAATGACAGACAAAACTTCACACAGGCTTAGTAACAAACAGAGTGAGTATATGCACTGAAAACAGAGTCTGAAAAAGTCAAAGTTCATAATTTTTGATTTTTCAGTTCTGAGTTTCAATTAATAATATTTTAGAATAAATAAATAAATACCAAAATACACACATATGTCTTAAAAAACCCCATGTTTCAAGCTATCATATGTAGCTTAAAATAACAAAAGTATTATAAAAATGTTAACATTTTAAGGCTTACATGAAAAAATTACTTAATACTTACTAAATTAATGTTCATGATGAAGTCCTATCAATCCATTATTGTATTGTGTACTTCTTGCTTCTTTGGTTTTTCTTAATATGTATTTTTTCCAAATGTTTATGGGGAATACATTTTAAAGACATTTACCAAACTATATGATATTGTTTATAAATATATTTTTTCAGAGGCTTCTTACTTTATGATATGAAAAAAATGAATTTACAAAGTATGACATTTATTAATATATTAAATACAACATTATGATATTTTCAGTTAAAAAGTATTAGAAATCTTTTAGTCACTCTGTGTTACATGAAGATAATTTGAAACATGGTTGGATAGATGAAGAATAATTTCCATACTCTGGCAGATTGAAAAATATATACAATTGATAACCTATAAAATTGTTGTGTCCTTTTTCTGTACTTATTTTGACATCACTTCTGATTGGCAAGATGCTAATTTGCCAAGCAGAAGCAGTCTCCTTTTATAATTAGCTTGATCCTTGATTTATACAATTATGACAAAGGTTTTTGGGAGCAAACAATTCGTTGTTTCAAAGAGAAGGTGCCTATTATAAAGACCAGATGATATTACAGAATTAAATCAGTATTGGTTTAATCTAAAACGTGATGGTCATAAGTAAAAAAAAAAAAAAACAAACCAAAAAAAAAAACCCCAAAACCCAAAACACACATAGAGTAAGAATTCACCAATTTTAAAAATAAATTGGATATCAAGAGTTGGAGACTTGGTTCTTGAGAATGACTGAGTTGAATTCTGTGGACACTTCCAACTGCTTTGAGTGGACTGCTCACTATCAGACAGACTGTCTGAATGAAGCAATTAAGTGTTTTCACCTCTTTCCTTCCCCAGATTTTTCCTCCCCCCTTAGTATTTGTAAAACACACTGGTGAATTAGTCTTTAATTGTTCGGTTAATTATTTGGGTCATCCTTAGGAAATAGAGTGGAGTTTCTATTGTAGCACAGACATATTGAAATTAATTGATCAAAGGTGAGAAATAAGCTGTCCTCAACAGTAGTGATAAAATGTTTTTTATAACTGAGTTCACTGGAGCACCCCCATGTCACATGGCAGTAATGGTCTCCCCATTTCTTTTTGCTCAGATGAAATAAAAATACTAAATAATCTTAAGTAATTGCTGACCTTAACAGTGAATTGTGAATTAAACTGTATGTGCTTAGTGTCAATTGTAAATGAAAGAGAAAACAGTCCTCAGTGGAATTACTTTTGTCTGATGCAACCTGCATAAAGTGGATTAAGAATACTTTTACAGATGTGCATCTCTGCAACTTTATGTTTCCTTCATTCAGGTGAGGAATAGATTTTGGTGTCTGTTACATGAATCACATGATACTTTGATTTGGTTTTTTTTTTCAAGAACCTTTACAGGAGGTAGTTAAAGAGAAGCCTGCTACTAGAATTCTAATTTAGATTTGTGTCTGAACTCCTTCAAGTTCTCAGAGTTACAGCTCAGTTTGAATGCATTTCAAAAGCATTTCAGCATAAATTTATCTTTAAATGTGTTGTTTTCTCTAGGTATATGAGGCTAATTCTCCATTCCCTTCTGCCTTGCACTTAGTTTCATTCCGATGCACGGAATAGGTAGGGATGACTAGCAAACTAGAATTATCCACCTGAGACAGCTTTATTTACACTCACTCTACAGCACCGGTGTGCACCAAAACCAGTTTCAAGATGTTACAATGTAAGCAAGATACATTAGGTTGAAATATTACAGAAAGTCAAAGGCAGTAAAAATTAGTGTCATAGATGTTCCTACAGACTACTTCAGTTTTCTATACATCTAAAAATAATCTAAAATTGGTACTAAAATCAGTTTGAAATTAAATCTCTTGTGTTAAAAACATGTAGTCAAAGAACTAACATTCTTATTGTCAAGATTTTTGTAGAAAAGAGGATTTTTATTTAGTTATTTCTTTTCCTACCCTACAGAAATCCATGAGATGCCATCCATCCCCTGTTATGGTTTAAAGAATGGGTTTAGGAGCAGTTTCAGTGCACTGTGGAATGGTACTGTTTCTCTTAGAAAAGCTATTCCTACACAGTCTGTTTAGAATATCTAAATTAATTAAATAACAATCAATATCAAGATTACATTTGAACAAAGAAAAATTTAGCTGGAGAGATGTGACCACCCATGTACCTGTAGTCATTTGATCACAATTTCCAGTTTTGCAATGCACAAATGACTGTCACCACCTCTCATCCTTCAAGATTTGTCATAAATGTTAGACATAAAAGAGATATTAAATATTCTGGAAATTATGATAAAAGAAACTGGCAACACTTGTGCTTCAGCAGCACTGTGTGGCTTTGATTTTGTCTCATAAACATGTTGCTGGCATGCAGGCCTCCCTCTAGGGGCACCATGTTGAGCAAGTGAAAAGAGAATTTCTTGGTTCTTTCATATAAGGAGGATCATTTTTAATATAAAGAACCACACTTGATATTGATCATGTTTCTTCAGTGACACTTTATCCAGTGGGCAGTTAATTATTGAAAGAAAATGGTTAAATGTCTAGGAGTACATGTCTAATAGTGTGGATTTTGCAATCTATACAACATTTTTCTCACTGATCTGTATTTTAGCTTTAACCCTTACTGACAGATGGACACATAGAGATGTAATTAAATGCTTGTTATGATTACATAATCTAAAGAGATTAGCATGGCAAACTGCCAGCAGTATTCCCATATATTCAGTCACCTCCACGGAAGAAGTAGAGTTATGGTTATTCATGTCATGTGCTCTAAATGGAATTTATTCCCATTTACCCTATGTAAGGTCTAATTCCTGATTATTAGAGTTGAAAATGCTTGAAAGACCCTTGCAATCTCAAATTGAGTGCTATGTCCATCCTGTTGTAACAAAGAGATGTTCATAAAATTGTGTATTCTTCTCTGGGCTTCTTGTGATGCATTTCTCACTTGCCATAACACTATTAGCATGGAGCTAGATTTGCGTAATATTTGCAGTAACACTAGGGACTATAAAGCAAATACTTAAATCCCTACCTTTGAGATAAATCAATTCCAGTGTAAATTGGATTTACAAGGAGTATCTCTCTTCACATGACTGCATTCTATGTTTTTGAACTTGGGATACAGCAGTTGGGACAATTGAAGTCAAAACCTTATCAGCTCCTGATGAAGTTTGCATTTTTGTTTTCTTCTTAGCAAACAGAGAAGATGAAGTAAAATATCCTGTAGAGGAGATGAGATTAGTGTTCAAGGAGGCTGATGTGTTTTAGCTTTTCTACAGAAAGTAATGTATCAGAATTCTTGTTAATACTGTACTGGTACCTTACATTCCTTCTACTTTCCATCAGATAGCCTGTTATGAAGAAAGATGATGACCATCACTGATGTGTTTTCAGGCCACAAACCTTATGTCATATTATCCCTGTGATCAGTGGAGTTATTCAAATTTATACCAGCAAAGAAACTGTGTCATAGTCAAAGAAGCAAAGGCCTACCTGATGCAATGTTTGATCTGTGTATGTGCCACAGGGTGGATAACTCTAACCAGTAGCCACAAAGATTAAAAAAGTCTTCTCCCATCCCTATTTGGAGATCTAATTTCATGATGTTTATGCAGAGACCTTCTTTATTCTGTCTCTCTGCATTGTAGAGCCGCCAACTCGCTCTCTGCTTGCCCTTCCCATAGCGATAGACACAACCAGCTCAGTCATTTCTTCTATCCCTTCGACAGTTGTACCATTTGCTGAGGTTTGCAGGTGTGCCCTTTCTGTTCCCTGTCCATCATGTATTCTTGATTTCTTTCCTTGCATGCCATATTCGCTAGTCACTTGTATTTGATAGTCATTTATTTGTATTTAAATGCACAGGAGTATAGGAAAGTCTGAACTACCATTATCTTGCTGCTTAGGGTACCCAAATCTGTTGGTTATATTAATACTGGATTGTGTGTCAGACAAAAAATTTCCATGTGACAGATACCTAGGAACTTGGTATTATTCCATTCATGACTTAAAAAATCCTACTGTGGCTTTTAGGACATATCCCCTGGACACAAAAGAGCACTCTAGTAAGTGTTCCTATGTGATCTAGCATGTTTACAGTGCAGACTTCACTTTATCCTAGTTATGGGATCTCTGCATTTAATTTCTGAGGCATCAGGTGCTTGCTAGAGTAGTACAATGCCTGTTAAGTACATTAGTTATTAAACATAGTTAAGTCTCTCATGCTGTGGATTTTCTCTTCTTTTTTAAAAAGATAAATACTCTTATTTTCTGTTTAATATGAGCAAATACTTGTGTTTTTGCTATGTTCTGTGTGTTTTCCTACATGCATCATGTAGGATAAAGATGTTAAGATACCAGTGGTAAGCCTAGAAAGAAATATAATTACAACTGATGGTATGAAACCTTCCAGTCTTCACTGGAGCATGGATTGATGAATGTCTCTTTGTCATGGTTTGACCTCAGCTGACAACTAAGCACCACGCAGCCAATCACTTAGTCACCCCACAGTGGGATGGGCAGGAGAATCAGCAGGGTAGAAGTGAGAAAATTCTTGGTTTGAGATAAAGACAGTTTAATAGATAAAGCAAAAGCTCCACACACAAGCAAAGCAATGTGAGGAGTTCATTCACCACTTCCCATTGGCAGGCAGGTGTTTAGAGCCATCTCCAGGAAAGCAGGGCTTCATCACACATAACGGTTACTTGGGAAGACACCATCACTCAAAATGTCCCCCCCACTTCCTCCTTCTTCTCCCAGATTTATATGCTGAACATGACATCATATGGTCTGGGATATCCCTTTGGTTAGCTGGGGTCAACTGTCCCAGCTCTGTCCCCTCCCAACTTCTTGTGCACCCCCAGACTACTCACTGGTGGAGTGGGATGAGGAGCAGAACAGGCATTGACTCTGTGTAAGTACTGCTCAGCAGTAAGTAAAACATCACTGAATTATCAATGCTGTTTTCAGCACAAATCCAAAACATAACCCCGTACAAGCTGCTATGAAGAAAATCAACTCTATCTCAGTCAAAACCCTTCCAACTATTTTCAGATCATAGAAAATTCTTTCTCCTCCTTCTCCCATCCACCCTGAATAAATGAGTAATATTCTTTGAATCTATTCTGCTAAAATAGGCTACAACAAAAGGATTACTGGGAGGCCAAGTGACCTTTTGCTAAAGTTTATACTGTTTTATTCCACAAATACAGACTGCTTTATTTCGAAAACCTTTCCTTGTTTTGTTTAATTCAAATTTCTACACCTCTTTTCTGCTTCTTTGCATTTCCATCTGGGCTCCAAATAAAATCACTATAAAACCATCTCATGCTGTTACCACCTTCAGTGCTGATAGAGGATTTCTTACGAGTGCCAACAGCTCACCACTTCGGGTTACTTTAACTGCTTCACTCTGATTTTGAAGACAGAACTTTATATGTATTTTATATCCTCATGAATAGCTAAGTTCTGTACTTCTGAGTGGAACATGACTTTGCTCCATGATGTCTCTGTCTCTTGTGCTTACACTGCAGATGTTTTTAAGCACCATGTTCAATAAGTTGAACACTACCAAGAACAGGTGTTCCTCAGTTAGGTTTTTTACATTGTATTAAACAGTCTTAAGTGGCTACAACACACATGTCAAAATTATCAACCAAATCAGTGATGAAACAAATCTTATTGAAATGTTTGCGTCTGTTTCTCATGAATGCAAAAAAACATTATTAGATTTTATTAGGTCAAATAGAAAGATGAAACATGGCAGGAAGTAAATCACAGTATCATAAAACATGAAATATTTTCTTTCACAAAGTGACCTTTCTTTATTCATATTCAGACAGAAGTTATCATAGTCTCCTGATACCTAACTTAAACTTCTGGTTTGGGCTTCTTTTTTGGTTTTGTTTTTTGGTTTATTTTTTTTAATCCTCCAAGAAAGAAATTATAGTGTATTCAGCCTGACAGTTTCACAACTTCTAATTCAAGCTATGAAGATAATGAAGGTAGCTTGAAATCCATGTGTTTTTTTTTTTTTTTCTCCAAAAGCAGAAAAACTAAAAATCTATTTTATTTTGACTAATGAATCCATATGGACAACTTAAATTCTCATATAACCAATTGACTCCAGGACCCAGGTTTTTCATCTGAACAACAAATGATTCATATATCAATCTAGCCATGTTTTTCATCCCAAAGTATTGGAGTCTTACTGCCTATAACACAGAAGAAAGAGGACTTGGTGAAAATTAAAGCCTTGCACAGACATAGTAAACCTGTTGAAAATAGGAAATCTGTTGAAAAAAAATTACATGTTGAAGTTACATTGGGGAGAATATGATGGTGTTCATCAGCTTAATCCTTTGTGTTTTGTTACATTAAACAAGTGATAAGTTTTAACCTTTATTTTTATCTGAATGATCATTTCAATACCTGTATCAGGTATAGCTCCGATTTCACTTTGCCTTTGTTTCTATAAAAGTCTATTAAGTAGTCTTAGTTTATTTCAATGCAGGTGTGTAACTGCAGAACAAAAGCAATCAGCTAGAAGTTTGATTAACTAGAAGGATACTTACATAATGTCATCAGGAAACTTTAATTTGGGGGATTATCCTATTGTTCCATCTTATTTTCAGTGTGGCTACGGTGAACTGTGACATTTCTTGAAAACTAAACCTCTGCTTTTGTATTCCAAATGCTCTTAACAGGAAATATTTTACACATTGGATTTAATTTTTCCTAGTCACTGGTAACTACTTCTGAATGCAACTTTAATATACACTTGCTGAACATTTCTGTTAAAATTTAATACAGAAGTGGTATAAGTATACGGAAAGGTCTTTGAGCCTTATTGTTTACAGCCTATCCGAAAAGCTTAAGCTCTTCAATTTCTCTGGGGTTTCATTTCGTTGTATCTTTCAACAGAGTAAAGCAAACAACATGGAAGCTGCTTGATTTTGACAGGTTTTCTTATAAGCAGAATAGCAAGTACTATGTAAAAAGAAAAGTTATAACTTACCACTGAAGTTTTCGGTGAGACAGATGAAATATTTAACTAATTCGAAAGTTGTAACAACATAAATAACAGATTATCATTATGTTAACTTGTTGTGTTATACACTATTGTGAGTCCATAATGATGAGTTACAGAAGAATTCAAATACAGGCTTTTCTCTAAAGTTAGAAATGGTGAGACTTCGTATATGAAAAGCCACAGAAATAAATTTAGTAGGAAGCCTTTTTATTGAACTCTATTACTGTCTGTGACCCTCAGGACATAAGAGCTACAAAGCATTTGCTCTGCCATTTCTGTGTTGCATAGTTAGTAAGGTTCCCTTCCTTTCTTTCTGGTCATTTAATCTCATTTCAGAGAAAAGTATAAATTGTACACGAAGGAATGTTATACTGTAATAGCATATACCTAAGTTTCATATAATGAGAAATATACTATCTCAAAAATTTTACAACTTTCTAACAAGTAAATATGTGGAATAAACAGGTTAAATATTTTACTGCTCTTTGACAATATTTCATAACATTTATGGAATTTATTATTTCTAAGTGTGTAAAAGTATTTGGTTTGACACTCAACATTAAATAACGTTAGCAAAAATATTTCTTTACCCAACACAGTAGTTGTTAAGCTTCAAACTAATTTGAAAGTAGAAAACAGTTACACTGTAGCTCATGTTCAAAATTCCGTGTGTTCATATTTTACAGATTCTTTCAAACAGATTTATTAAAAAGAAAAAAAAAAAAGTGAAAATGAATTGTCATAATGCTTCCATTAAAAACTGCTTTTGCTATCACCCTCAGAGATCATCACAGTTACCTTTAGAATATCAGAATACAAATTCATGGACTACAGTTCCATATTTTAAAAAGTATATGTATATTCATTTCAGGTAAAGAATTACCTAATCTTTGAAAGTCATTGAGGATAAAGATTGTTTAGAATTCCAGTAATACTATTAAGAAACACATTCATATTTTCAATTTTAAGGGAATATCAGTGAGGTACATGTGCTTAGGTATTAATAAACATAGTGGTTTCATAATTGCATATTGGGAATTAATAAAGAAATGTTGTTGTGATAATTTTTTAAGGGAGGATTAATGAACTTTAATGTTGTGCCCAGTTGTGTTAATACAAGGGCTCCCTCCAATGGTGACAAGTTACTTCAGATACAATTTATTGCTACATATGGGTGAATGAAACAGGAAATAAGGTGGATGTAAGAATTCCAAAAAGTAGTTGTTTCTGGTGGTTTACATAAAGATATTTTTAATGCATACGTTAGTCCCTACACTGTGACATCTAGACAATAAAGTACCTTTTCATTTCAGATCTGCTGAACAAGGGAGAAAAAAAAAAAAATAAGAAAGAAAAAACCCACTGTTTTTATTAACCACATTTCCAAAAGAGCGTAGCTAACTGGTGATAGACCTCTGCTGGCTAGCAATAGCCATTCAAGGGCCCTAGAGTCATACCCTATCTACACTCACCCACAATGCTGTTGAGTAAATGGGGTATTCAGCTGCAACTGCTGCAAAAAGAAACCCACAAACTTTTGTTGTTAGCTTATTTTTTAGATATCAAAATCTTACCCTTCTGTATTAATATGAAACCAAGCTGTTTCAAATTTTGTTTCTCAAAAAAACAAAACAAAATCCAAAACAACAAAACAGAAATGCGGAAAGAATCTCTAGTACTGGGTCCATTCACAAATGTCAGCTGTCACCTTTCATATATTACCTGGTAAATGCAGTCTCATCCTCTCTTCATCTACTTCTGTATATATTCTCTTACGTAAAGGTATGCTGAGATTTCCATTCACAGAGTGAAAGGCGAAAAAGAGAAAGAAACATGACATAATATCCCAGTGAATAAAACACTCACGCAGTGTGAATAAATACCAGAAAGAGATAGATGGAAAGAATATTGGTACAGTTTACCCTGTTGTCCTGTTTCTGACTGACACTGATGGAAAGCTGTAAGAACAGTGTGAAAGTTTACTGAATGCTTACCAGGTGTGGTTTCCAAGCCAGCTGTGATACATGACTTACTATTTCCCAGAAAGAGAGAAAGGTAAAGACGACAGAAGTGGTGCAAAACTGCACCACCATCACCAGTGGCACACACCAAAAAAATTTGAACTGTTTAGCTTTAAGATCATGATTGAAATAAGAAGTCTGAAGAGGAAATATAGGCCCAGCGTTTTTAAAGAAGAAAACAAAAAATTGGCCAAAGGAAAGAGAAAGGAGAAGAGAACACTGAAAAAGGAAATGTTTCAAAAGGTTCAAACATCAACCTAATATTCAGAGAGTATTGAAAGGAATGTGTATCTCTGAAGGTTGGTTTGTATGTCAAGTTTTTGGTGGACTTCATTGCAATGGAGGTGTTAACGCTGTTAGTCCCCACAGCACGGAGGAGGTGGACCTAGATGTCTGAGCCTCACAGAGGTTCCACTGGAATTTCAGTCTGGTGTCACATTATGAGCTTTGGGTTTTTGCCTTTTTGCCTCCCACCACCTGCCTCAAAAGAAGTCCACACAAACCCTCCATTTTATAATGTGAAACCAAATATCACAGAATCTTGTGTTCAGGTTGGAAAGGACCTCAGGAAGTCATCTGGTCTAACACCTCTAATTAAGCAGGGTTGCCTAAAGCTGTTTGTCCAGGAACACAGATGGAGACTGCACAACCTCCTAGGGCAACCTCCTTCTAGGTCTCTGAAAAAAAGAAATTTCTTTACTGTATAAAGCTTTCCTTATGTTCAGACAAAACTTCCTGTGTTTGAGTTTGTGCCTGCTGCCTCTTTTCCTATCATGGGAAACCACTGCCAAGAGCCTGGCTCCATCTTATTTGTGTCCTGCTTTCAAATATGTCCCCTGAGCCTCCTTTTCTCTATACTGAACAGCGTTTCATCCTGTGAGTGATGCTCTAATCCCTTCATCATCTGTGTGACCCTCTCATGAACTCTCTCTAGTATGTCCATTTCTCTCTTAAACCCACAACTGGACACAGTACTCCAAGTGTGGCCTCACCAGTGCTGAATAAATGGGAAGGATCACCCACCACCTGCTGGCCATATTTTGTCTAATTCAGCTGAGGTTACCATTAGATTTCTTTGTAATAATGACATATTACAGAATCACAGAATAATCTAGGTTGGAAAAGACCTTGAAGATCATCTAGTCCAACCATTAACCTCATACTGACCATTCTCAACTACACCATATCCCTAAGCGCTATGTCACCTCGACTCTTAAACACCTCCAGGGATGGGGACTCCACCACTGCCCTGGGCAGCCCATTCCAATGCCTAACAACCCGTTCTGTAAAGAAATACTTCCTAATATCCAGTCTAAACCTTCTCTGGCGCAATTTGAGGCCATTCCCTCTTGTCCTGTCACTTATTACTTGATTAAAGAGACTCATCCCCAGCTCTCTGCAACCTCCTTTCAGGTAGTTGTAGAGGGCAATGAGGTCTCCCCTCAGCCTCCTCTTCTCCAGACTAAACAACCCCAGTTCCCTCAGCCGCTCCTCATAAGACCTGTGCTCCAGAGCCTTCACCAGCTTCGTTGCCCTTCTCTGGACACACTCAAGTGATTCAATGTCCTTTTTGTAGTGAGGGGCCCAAAACTGAACACAGTCATGGAGGTGCAGCCTCACCAGTGCCGAGTACAGGGGTAAGATCACTTCCCTGTCCCTGCTGGCCACGCTATTTCTGATGCAAGCCAGGATACCATTGGCCTTCTTGGCCACCTGGGCACACTGCTGGCTCATGTTCAGCCGGCTGTCAATCAGCACCCACATGTTCCTCTCTGACTGGCAGCTCTCCAGCCACTCCTCCCCAAGCCTGTAACGCTGCTGGGGGTTGTTGCTGACTCATGTTTAATTTGGTGACTTTGTGCTTCCCTGTGCTGAATGTCATGAGGTTCCTGTTGGTCCATTTCTTCAGCCTGTTGAGGATTGCAGAACTACAATCTGGTGTATCAGGCACTCCTCCAAGTTTTGATGTCACCATGAAACTTGAAGAGGCTGCACTCTGTCCCAGTATCTAGATCGTTAGTGAAGACGTTAAATAGTATTGGATACAGTATTGACCCCTGGTGTACACCACTCATTAATGGGCTCCACAGAGCTTTTGTGCCACTGGGTCCAGCTGTTCAGCCAGTTTTCAAATAATGCAGAATTAAACTCACCAGTGATGTCTATGCTTTTAGTACACTTGTGTACAATACCCAAGTGTTTATTTTGCAGAGTAAAGAAATGAGATTGCTGGCGGGACACCTAGCACAGAGCATCTACAGAGATGTTTTCAACTAAAAAAAGTAGTTTCTGAATTTCACCTGTTACTTATATTGAAGCTTGTGATATCCCCTTCTAATAAAAATTATAGTGACAACAGTCATACTGCTTCCACATTACTGTTGCCAAAGAGGAAGCTGCAGTGATTAAATCTAGGTGGTGGGAGATACAGGTTTATATGGATGTCTCACCAGCTACTTCACAGTGTGCTGAACATTTAACCTGCTTTTTTTGGAATTTTCCTATCTGTGAATTGGTGATGATAACAATTTTTTCAAGTGTTTTGACATTTATAGTGGTCTCATTAATTTTAGTAATTGTTTTCTTGCTTCTTTTTGTTCTTTAAAATTTATTTGCAAATGTTTTCTGTTCAGACTGTTTCAAGATAATGTTTCTTTAGGTAATATTATAAGTGAAACATAGATTCACTGCTTACATAAATCTAAGTACACAAGTGACTTTTTTAGGAGGGTATTTTCAGCAAACAAAGCACAATAGAATAAAAAACAACATGGCATAAAATATAATCCAGTTATTGGTTAAAGGTATGTTATGGCTTGTCGATTCTATAGTTTTGTTTGAAGTTTAAATATTTTGGCTTAATTTGGTTTTGATGTTTAGCTGTCCTTTAGCACTTTTCAGAGGAACATTGATCTAGTTTGCAAGTCTTTGGGAAGACATTAATTTTAAACAATGCTCAAAAGAGGGAACTGTAAAAGGAACAATCTATCTTTTCAAGTTTATAGAGAAATTGTGTGTAGTTAGTGTGTGTATAGAGGAATTCCACTGGTCATACCAATCTTCTTGCTGAACATTGTAATTATATGATGTATTTCTTGCATCCTTCACTGCCTGTTGTCTTTTATGCTGTGAATTTTAGGAAATTTTTGCTGTTTAAAAGCTGGAAAACATCCAACACACTTCTATGGTGCTAGAATTTCTCATTGTTACATAAAAAAAAAAAGAGCTTAAAGTTAAGGAGCATGAATAGCCAAATGACAGGACCATGTAACAGGACATGGCTATGAACTAGTTAATATAAACATGAAAAAAGAGAGCTTGAGTTTTAAATCTAAGAAGAAATATCAGTAGACAGCAGAGAGGATGAGGTCACAGTCATACTGGTCAACTAACCACTTCAATACAGTAAAGCATTCCCTCTAATGTGCTGCCATAAACTGTAAAAAATACTACAGGTGGGAATTGGAGTGTTTCAGAGAATTCTTTTGGATACTGACTAATTTGAAATAACTAGCTATAGTTTTATATATATAGTAGCTAGAGTTTTATTTCTTCAAAAGATATCCACTCTCCTCCTGCTTTTCATCATCATACATGAGAATAATTCACCTTGAGGTGTTCTATAATGAGCAGAGACACAGTTTAGTAACTTCTTATGAAGGGAAGCTATAGAAGATAACTATGTACAATGTAATCTTTAATTAAATAAATTCCTTTTCTACATTTCTAGCTCATCATGTGTAAAACTATTAGTAATGCAGTTGCAAAATAAATAGTATTTTGGAACATTCTGAAGAGTACTCAATAGTCCATTTTTGTCATTTGTAATTTTAATAGCACTCAGAGATGGCTAGTAATTAAATGTGAGAATTGTATTCTTCTTGGTAAGTCAAACAATTTTCTGTAAGAAAAAAAATAGTATTTTCAGTGCTAAAAGCTAGAAGATTCCAATTCTGAACTCGCAGTCTAGAAGTAGAATAAATTATACCTTAATGACAAATGCTACAGCACAATGAATTAAGAGATATTTAAAATATGTTGAATGGTATTCCTTAAAATATTCTTAATGTACTGCAAAAACACTAAGTGAAAAATATACTTATAGGTGAAGTAGTATTTGAAATCTCTTTTCAGAGATCTGAAATCCTTTCAGGGAATTTTAAAATTTTTATTTGTTTAGTTTTTGTTTTTCAAATAGCGTGTTCAAATGGAATTGTACTTTGTGAATTTCATCACTCAAGTTTATGATATTAAATGATTAATTCAGTATGCTGCAAACATCTGAAATCTTATAAGCAAGCACATTAGAAGTTTCTGTATAATAAAAAAACTTAACAAATGAACAAGCAAAAAAGTAAACAAACCCAAACTCCATTGTAACTCAGGAAGATGATAGATTGAGGGAACCACTGAATGAAAGGGCAGACATAATATCCTGTGCATGACATCAATATATCTGACAGTAATTAGTCATGGTTGCAGCATGACAGTGACTTTAAGATCCCTCCACTCTTTTGCTTAGAAATCATGTTATTGCTATAACTGGACAGATATTTTTCTTTTGACCTGGTCAGATGATGGGCACAAAGTGCAGATGATGTAAATGCATCAGAACTTGCCAGATGGAGTAGTTTCCTACTGAAATAGTGGAAGATGTTACAAGCAGTAGACATTAAGTAGAACAAGAATTTATGATGGTTTTCTAGCCAGGTTTTTTTCTATCTGGTCTATATTTATCATGTTGTCATTAATATACACCAGCCTTCTTTGAAGAAAAGATTATAATCAGTCATATTTATGAATATGTGGAACTGCTGTGTGGTTTTGTGAATTTAAGATTACACTAGTATAGTTCAACTATATCTTCAAACAATTCAGTGACAAGACCTGGTGAAAAATACAGGGAGTAACTTCCGTCACAAGACCCCTCACTAAGATGCCACTGCTAATATTTTATAGCTAATAGATCTGTTCAGTTTTGCATAAATCATTGATTATAACCAATAAAACCCTAAAAATCTTTGATCATTTTATCTATGCAATCATTTTCTCCTAGCCATAATTCCAATCTGGAGATCAAGTAAAGGAGACCGTTTTCTGGTACAGTGTTTTCTGATCAGAGTGAAGGACATTCACACTGAATTTTTTACTTTAACTGAACAGTTCACATCTGCTGACTTTTAGGACCGACTTCAGAAGACTAACAGTAACTTCCCACAGTGGTAATAGGATGAGAAGGAAGAGTCTGAAGGTTTGGATTCTTGTGCAATGAATATTTCATTGACATTGATGTTAATTGTACTGTGTGCTAGGTTAACTTGAATAAACACTCCTTTTGTTACTGAGATGTAGATAGTTAAAACTACTATATGAACTTAGATAGAAGTTATAGGAGAAAATTGATTTTGAACTCTGTTCTCAGAAGAGCTCGATATGGGTTAATCCTGCAGCATTTTTAGAGTAGTATGAACGATGCTCTAAGGTGAATAAATTGCCAGTAGTCTGCTGGGATTTCTATTCCCTTTGTGACAACCCTATGCACTATTACAACTACCATTTTGGTGTGTGTCATAAGCAGAAAAACTTGTACAGGCAGTTTGTCTTGACAGTGTTTCCAAAGCATAACCATCATCATGCAACAACAGCGAGTATTTCATATGAACAGCTCTGAGTTACTTCACACTGATTTTGTCAACTGCTTTTGCTGGTTTTGGTAGTAGAATTCTAAAACACATGAAGAAGCTCAGACCCTTCTTGAGGTACACTAGTACCTCACTGCTAAATTTTCCCTTCTGACAAAATTATCCAGGTTGGGATCCTCTTCCAGTTCTTATCATTAAACATGAAATGAGAATTTGCATCTAAGTATACTTATTTAACATAGTAATATTTGTATTTAATATGAAGTAATATTTATAATGAATAGAATAATATTTATTACTATGGGTAAACAATATATGTAAAAACATCGTGCATATTATTTAGTCATATAGTATGTTTAACAGTGTATATATAGTATAGAGTAAAAGTTGCATTTGTAGATAAGTATCATGTGTTCTTAGGTGGCTCACTATACACAGTGTATGTCTCATACACAGCTTTACCTATGGGGGACATTTTGACTGGCTGAGGAAGTTTTGGACATGATGCTGGTGCTATCCCTGGTCAAAAAATATATTTGCTTTATGGATAGAGGATAGAGAGGGAAACAAAGAACTGTCTTTTTACCTTACCTTGATGTAAGCTTACCTGCACAATCGTTCTGAGCTTTGTGATGCCCTTCTACACACAGGATTTAACTTTATTAATACAGTCCAGAGCATATGTGTGATTTCTGATGCCATAATGAACTGAATAATTCTGTCTTCAGAGCAGAGTTAAAATAACTTAAGGTAAAGAAACCACAGGGTTAGAAAATGAGTAAGAGTGTTAAAACAAGTTTGAGAGTAGGCCTTCATTTCAGGCTTCAGTACAGCTCAGGGTACTTTTCCTTTGTGGAATACAATAGGCCGTGAAGAGCTATCTACTTAGATATCTATACTGCTGAGTGCCCCTGCTACCATTTAAGGCTAAACTGTAATATAGTATTCCCATGTTTCAAAAACAGCATTCTTTGAGAAAAGTGGTATGTCTCCATGCTATTAAAAAGCAGTATAATATAGAATCTGTGAGAGCATCAATTAAGATTCAGTAGGCAGTTATATTATCAGGGGTTAGCTTTACAACCTTATTAATATTTATGCAAACAATGCTTATTATGTGTAACATTCATATTAACTGAGGGTCACACTGAGTCTTTTTAACCATGAGATAGCTGTGTAGGTTGTGAGGGCTTTGTATAATCTAGAATAATGGAATGTTCCCTTTGAGTGATTTGGTACAAAAATGAAGTGATCTGAACAGTCTGAAGAAGACAGGGATGGGAGGAGGAAGGGTCATTATATGGTTTTAATTGTTGTGTGTTTAAATGATTGTTGGATTGGACAGTGATATAGTAATTGCATGCTATGGTAAAGACAGAAGTGTATCTGTCACATTGAATATGCCTCTCCTCTAAGAAGCCTACAAGCTACTTCCATAGGCTTCAGATATGCCTTTAGTATTTTTGGTCTGGAGGAAAAGCTGTCTGATTGCTAACTCTTTTTCTTGTGAAAAGATTTAAAACTGAAAAAAATCCCCAAACCATGTATTTTAATCTTTAGAGTGTTAAAATCAAGCAATAAAGACCCATTTAATACTCAACTTGATACACTTTGTGTTCTTCCCAGATAAAAGCTTTGTAAAATGACAGCTAAAAATATTGATTTCTAAACTGACCGTTCTGAATGGTTTAAAGAATAGTTTGGATTACTTTCTGGCTGTTACTGAAGTAAAAAAACTACTTTTAAATTAAGAACACATGACTTAAGTATGCCCTGCAGTAAAAAATCAAACAATATTCATTCTGTACTCAAAAATTAACAACTAATTTTCATGACATGGCTGCCATCCAAAAATGATTTTGGAAAACATTTAAATCTTAATTGAACACTTCATTTGCTCACAGTACTTACTTCTGTGACCTGGGTTCTGGTTCAGTCAACAAACTAATTGGCACTTTCTTTGGCAGATTATTTGTTGCAGACTACAAGTAAGGATTTTAAGGGACAAGAGGTCTGGAAGGGTCTCACCCTCCAAATAGTAACTCTTCTCCAGTGTTTGTTATTGCATGTTTTCACCTTCACCCACTGTGATAGTGAACGTATAAAGCCTGAACATGAAAGTGGTGTGGACGCTCAGAGTCACTAACTCTCATTGCTTATTTTTAGCTTAATAAGTTAGCTGTAATGAGCCCATCTACTAGCTGTTCTCTTTTTTCTTTTATTTTCTTTTTTTTTTCCTATTAAGTGTTCAGAGATTATTAAAATTTTACTAGTACAGGGAAGGGAAGGTGAAAAGACTTATGTATAGGAAGGTAAATAATGAATGCAATGAAGTTCACCTCTGCTTCCAAAACTTAAGCTACATATCTAAAGTTCTTCTGCAATTACATCTGTGGTTTATAACTATAACAACAGTACTGTCCATATATCCAGAAATGTGTACGCTTTTTAATTCTGATAATCAAAATATTTCAGAGAGCTATTTTTGCCTATCAGATATTTAGATTCAAATGTTTGAACAAATTATTTCTGTTTGACATATCACAAACAGGCAATGAGGAAAAAAACCCATACTGCATCCGAACATGTAACCAACAAAATCAGAAGATATACTCCAGTCTTTAGGATGCTAAAGTTCATGATTACAGCTCTTTAAATTTTTTACATTCTGCTTTACATTTCTTTATGTTTCTTTATCTAACAAAAAGAAAAATTAGTCCTATCAGTTAAATAGTGCCAAAAAAGTTTCTATGGTAATACTTTATTTTTTTATATCTGACCTGAGAAAAAATCCTGAAATTTAGATTTTTCTTTTTCAACAGAACACTGAATTAAAATCCTTTCAATAATGCTCTGGTTTCTTTAGTTGGAAACCAGAGTCTTTCAACACCATGGTCTGTCAGTATGAGAACTTTTTGGATTCAGCCTACTACGCATCTAAAACAGAGATTTGCAATGAAATTTGTCTAGCCTTTTGGTAAGAGGAAATGATAAAGCTTACTCTGTTGTCTTAAAAAAAAGTATTAGATGGTACAATAAACTGAAATGCCAGGGTGCTCTACACATTTTGTGAAAGCAATGTTTGATTTTGAAATGTTTCATTCACTTACATTTTAGATGTGAGATTTTTCAGAGTGTGGTGTCAGTACTAAATGCACAGATGACTTAACACTTGATCCAGAAGAATAATCAAGATTGATTCAACAGTTGTTCCTATGGAATTCACTGACAATTACATTTTATTCCTGTGCTTTACTGTTTGCCAGATGAAGTTAAAAAATGAAAAAAATTAGCAATACTTCCATATATTTCTGTATTCAATATGGATGTGGCTGATCTCTTTTTCATTTTCTTCTAGGCCTTTGCTGGAAACACAAATGCAGACAGCGTCATATACTATAAACTTCAGCATTCCATTAAAGCAAGATTTCTCCGTTTTGTGCCTTTGGACTGGAATCCAAATGGCAGAATTGGAATGCGCATTGAAGTGTATGGATGCACATACAGTAAGTGTTTTGCTGAACCAGCTAAATGAAATGAGTATTAATCATTGTCTTTTGCTACCTACATTACACTTGAAAGTAGATTTCTAAGCTTAAATTTGATCTTGAAAAAAACTGTTTCAGTAAGTTTAAGTGCAGGCTTCACTGTTTCTGCATCATCTAACAATATATGATTCTTATTTTTCAGTTCTCTCTGTGTTGGAATGAATGGAATGGACATAATCCAATAACTGATTTACCACAAATTCTTTTTCTGATAGTCTTAAACTGCATCTTAACATGGTGCACCTTCTACCTGAAGGGCAAAATGTGGAAAATGTTTAGCTTTAAATATATATGGTCTTGGTCCTGAGTCAATAAGAGTACAAGTGGGTAGACCCAAAAATACACAGTTGAAGGATACTTCAAATTTGTTATACATTTAAGGAGTACTTTTGGAATAATTTTTGTGTCATTAATAAAACATTATTAACTGATATCAGTATTTGGAAGACAAATGCATAAGTGTTATTGTTGTATTGATCTGCTGGACAATGTAAATCGTCCTGTTGTTTTCCTGTTACAGTTCTTCATCCCTGGACTTTTAAAGCAATATTCCTCTTAGGAAGTTGTTTACTGCTTTTTATTCTCCACATCTTTTCTCCATGAGGGAAACACAGTTTATTTTAAGTCACCTCTTTAATCGCTTCTTTTAAGTACTTTCCTCTGTTGGTTTTGGTAGATTTTTTTTTTTTTTTCAACTTCTGTTTAAGTCATTCTTTACATGGCTGATCTCTTCTGAATGGTCTCCATGTATCTCTCTTCTATTCCCATTCATTAGTATCTGACTTTAAACCGAACACCAGTAAAACACATCTCTGGGCTTTCTGCCTTAAACTTGACTTTATAAAATGAATAAAATATCATGAACTAAGGATATTGACAATTTCAACCTGGTTGCAGGAGATTAAGTCACCTTGAAAATTAGGTAAACTGTCCCATCTCAGAGAATAGACAGTTCATGCCAGGAGAAGGGTGTGAGAAGCTAAATCCACACAGAATTCCTCAGTGACATCTGCCTGGAGACTGGGAACATGACTTATGATTCCTGGAGCAATCTAAGTATACTGCTCTAAGTGAGAAATATGGCCAAAGTTCAACTTACCCTCCACTTTTTTAAGTATCAGGACTACTAAAAGTTAAAAATGGAGGCTGAACAAATGACTTTATCATTCCCAGCTGAAAGCTCATCTAAATATCTCATATGAAATCTCACCTCTGTGGTACTTGATAAGAATACATTCTTTCCTGTCTCTAAGCTTCACTGAAGGTCAGCCAGCTTTGCTTTGTCCCAGTCCTTTACCTTGTGCATTTGACAATGTTTAAATCCTTACTCAAAGCCTTGTTCTCAAACATTTGCAAACTAAAGAGCTCTCTTTTGCACATGCCTAAAATCTAGATTTTAATTATCTATATTCACTACTGTAATTTTCTCTATCACACACTGCAAGGTATCTTATGGCTTTCTTCTATGATATCTCTATTGCCATGCTGCCAATGGAAAAAAATCTATGAGTCTAAAGGACAAAAAAACGACAGTGTCCATGTTACTAAAACTAATAAAACATACAAAGTAAACATTACACAGTTAAAATATTTTGTGTGTGGTCTGTAACTACTTTTGAGGAAGATTATATATTTTCCTGTCTTTTACTTCTATGGTGGAGGATCGATCCTATAGCTAGCTTGTGGAAACAAATCAATGATAACCATCATCTAAGATTAGGCTGAATTTAAAAAGAATATTTACTTCATCCATTATCCACTGTAATGCAGTACATAATGAACATGATAGTGTTAAAATACGGAAACTTTTTAAGCTGGTTAAGATTTTCTCTGTATTAATAATGTTGTAAGTTCTTGAAATGCCTATTTTTCCTGTGCATAATTGCTTTCATGCCAAATGAATTGCAGACTGTTTATCATACCTTTATTTATTTTAAACATCTAGAATTAGGATGTGCTTTTAGAAGTTCAATTCAGTGGTTGCTGTTGACGACAGCAAGATTATAGTCTTACAGTTCTAAAATATATTTGATAATTTTAAAGATTAATTCTTTCCCTCCAGTCTTTTCCTCCATTTATGAGACACATGCAGAACATGTAGTTATTGTTACAGTAATTATGCCTGGCTGTTTCTGAATTGCTATGTACTTTTCCAGGTGGGATCAGAAAATAAAGAAAAGCAGAAATGTCAATGATACCTATTTTAACTTTGATTCACATCCAGATTTCCCATTTCTCATTCTTCCTTTCAGAGAGATCTCACTGGGTCTTATATTGTAAGACTAAGCAGGTCTCTTTCCATTTACCACTGAGTATGTGGGCTGTGTTCTATATTCAAGTGCAAATACAGTAATTTCTTCCTTCAGTCTTATCTGTTGCAAATTCCACAAGTAAAACTAAAACTGCAAGAAAATATAAAGTGGATCTCACTATTCCATAAAGTGATACTGAAAAATGTATGTCTGTTACATCCAAAAGAAGTCTCTTTTTTTTTTTTTTTTTAAACAGGTTATCATGATTTTTGTTTCCTTTTTTTTTTTTTTTTTTAAACACAGAATACTTTTTTACTATGAAGTTTTTAGGTCGAGGACTGTCACATTTTGTATGTTTGTAAAACATGCATCCAGAACAAGTCCTTCCATTTTTGCCTCTTAGCTCTTATGGAATAGAAAGACTAAATAAGTGTAGTCAGTTATGGAGTTATATGAAACACCAGAAGAGTTCTCCCATATTCTTTGTATTTAGCTTTTCTCCTTCCTCATTCTGCTACCTCTGCCGTGTTCCTCAGTTTTCTTACTCCTGTTCTACAGCCTTTTTCATGTAAGAAAGACATTTTCTACCTCCAGGCCATCTCCCTGGCTTCATGTGAACTGATGAAATCTACTTGTGTCATGTCTACTGTGCTAACACCACCTCCCCCCAAAATCTATCTCAGCCTCTGACTGTTAGTTCTTCCTATTTAGTGTGTGAAAAAGAGACTGATGAATCTCTACAGACATTTCCTGTGTCTTGTTCCTGAAATGTCAGATTGTGACAATTAAGCCATGTAAAACAGAGTTTAGGTTAAGCTATCCCCTGGCACTACAAAAGGGAAATTATAAGTCTCTTTGGCTTACTCTTTTCTCCCTTAATTACAATGCTCTTTCTCATTCCATCCACTGAAAACCAGTAGGCTAAAAATAGAAAAAAAAAAAAAAAAACCCACCAAAAAAGCCTTTTTCATATGATAAAGATAGGTTTAAATGTGAAAATTACAATTGTGTAAAATTGTAGGGGAAGGGTAACTGGGAACTAAGTGTATCCTGTACATAAAACATCATTAGATGCAGTGCCTAACAACAAGCACTGCAGATACTGTGATATGCAAACCCTCTTCCAGAGTCATCTAACACTGTTAAATGTGTTGAGGCTTCTTGAGCATTCCCCTCCTGGCTGGAATGCATAAAATCAATGGCACAGTTACATCAGTCAAAGAAAGGACTTCCCATCCTCTTCTTAACTGGGATAATGCGCTTTCAAGGGCTTGATGTGAATGTGATTGTAAAAAATTTCATTTAAATGGGGCTGATTGTGAACAATTTTAACATATCACTTTTTTTTTTTTTTTTCCCCCCCGAAGGGTTTTATTTAAAGCAATACCTAAGACCAGATTCACCTAACTTTTCTGAACACTGTGAACCTTTCAAGGTCTACTTTCCCCAAAATTGGAAAGGGCCGGAGAACAGATTTCACATTTTAATACAATTGGGGTCAGAACTAAGGCTATCTAAAAAAAATTAAAAATACTGAACAGTTTGCATTGTTTTAAGTTTTTTCCTTATAGAGCATTAGCATTAATTTCACTTAAAGATCAACAAAAATCAAATTCATTTTCAAACAAAGAAATTGCATATAAAGCTTTTGCTCAGGATCACTAGAACTCTTGATCCTATTGTGTGTGAGGAAACTTCCAGAATTTCAAGTTTCTCAGAGGCATTTCATCACTTCCAAAGGTATTTTTACAGTATACTAAGGATTTAGATTACATTAATTTGAGAAAGACACATTGTAAATTGTGGAAGCAAAAGATGAGTGTTCACAAAGCAAATCAACCTTTTTTATTTTCATTATTTATAAGAGTAGAAAAAACCCATGGAGACTGATGTTCAAGTCCAGGGACTATAAGAAGCTGAGAGTAGTTAGTAAATATGAAAGAGGAAAATGTTATGGCACCCTGAGTATCCTATTCTGATAACCCTGTAGGAGACCCAAGATTTATCTCTCACAACTCTTGTGATTTATTTCTAGTGGTAATGCATAGATGGTGAAGGCAAAACATGTGTGAGAAATGTTATAGGAATATTGATTAACATCTCCAGCCCTTTCACAATCTTCATTCATGCATGGCAGTGGGGAGAATGTTTGATTTTGTTTATTTTCCAAATTTGGACAGAGTACATTTTGCTTCTTGGGAACTAGTGCTGCATAATAGTGAAAGGGATTTTGGAGAGCAATGCTAAATATTGTTTATGCTCTTGTCTCAATAACTAATAAGACTATGTTTCCAATCAAAAAACCCTGCTGTTGTGAGTACCTACTAAGAATATATCTAGTTAGCTTGTTTGATAGATACATAACAATGTACAAGTTCTATTATTAAAGTTTTTATTGAAGCTATTAAACTGCACATTCATTATTTAGTTTAACATTGATTAATGCTTTTACTGTCCATATACATTCAATGACATAATGAAGTCAAATAGTTAACCTAGGATTAATTTTTAGGTAGAATGTCATATTTATTCATTGTATGTTTGGTAAATGGATTCTTCATCCATTTAGAAGTACATTATCAAGATGTGAAGAAAATCAAGAAACATATTTAAAAACATAGCTGCATTAACTTGACAAGAGTTTTGGAAAATGGAATATAAATGACAGACTTTAAGTACTATAGTTAATTTGAATTGAGTTAATTTCCATGCCAACAATGTGGAGAAATATTTTTAGTGAAATTAAATAAAGTTAGTAAGTAGATAACAGGTTTCTGTTGACTTGCAAGAAGTCAGCCAGTCAGTTGAAAAATAACTTCATGTTTTATTGAGTGTCCTTTACGTCTTCATTTATTTCATAAATGAATCTTTCAAGGGTCATTACCATTTTCTTCTTTACTTATGAACTGTGAATACTCTATGAGCTTTTTATAGAGTTATCAGTGTGCTGGTTGATCAATCTGTACTGATTTTGACAGATATTCTTTTGTATTATTGAGATAAAATCAGTCAAGTTTTCTCCTTTTCTTTTCTTTTCTTTTCTTTTCTTTTCTTTTCTTTTCTTTTCTTTTCTTTTCTTTTCTTTTCTTTTCTTTTCTTTTCTTTTCTTTTCTTTTCTTTTCTTTTCTTTTCTTTTCTTTTCTTTTCTTTTCTTTTCTTTTCTTTTCTTTTCTTTTCTTTTCTTTTCTTTTCTTTTCTTTTCTTTTCTTCGTTTCTCTTCGCTTTTTCTCTTTTTCTCTTTTTTCTCTTTTTTCTCTTTTTCATCTTTCCCTTTCCCTCTCCTCTCCTCTCCTCTCCTCTCCTCTCCTCTCCTCTCCTCTCCTCTCCTCTCCTCTCCTCTCCTCTCCTCTCCTCTCCTCTCCTCTCCTCTCCTCTCCTCTCCTCTCCTCTCCTCTCCTCTCCTCTCCTCTCCTCTCCTCTCCTCTCCTCTCCTCTCCTCTCCTCTCCTCTCCTCTCCTCTCCTCTCCTCTCCTCTCCTCTCCTCTCCTCTCCTCTCCTCTCCTCCCCTCTCCTCCCCTCTCCTCCCCTCTCCTCTCCTCCCCTCCCCTCCCCTCTCCTCCCCTCCCCTCCCCTCCCCTCCCCTCCCCTCCCCTCCCCTCCCCTCCCCTCCCCTCCCCTCCCCTCCCCTCCCCTCCCCTCCCCTCAGTAAAGTATGTGACCTTGAAAAAAATTAGGTAAAATAATGCCATAAATAGAAAGTAGAATTCACTGTAGCACTGTCATGGAGCTGTAACACACTACCTACCTTTAGGCATAGTCATGATAAAGATGAATGTAAGTAAGTCAGAAAGCATACATTTATAATGTAATAAAATTCCTCAGTATTACTCTTTTCTTCATCTGTAATTATTTTGTTTATTATAGTACAGAATCAAGCAGGTCAAGGGAGCTGATTCTTCCCCTCTACTCCACTCTCATGAGACCCCACTTGGAGTACTGTATCCAACTCTGTGGTCCCCAGCACAAGAAAGACCTAGACCTGTCAGAACTGATCCAGAGGAAGGCCATGAAAATGGTCAGAGGTTTGGAATACCTCTCCTATGAAGAAAGGCTGAGAGAGTTGGAGTTGTTGAGCCTGGAGAAGAGAAGGATCTGGGGAGACCTTATTGTGGCTTTTCATACTTAAAAGAAACTTTTAAAAAAGACGGAGAGACATTTTTCCAGGTCCTGTAGTGACAGGACAGTAAGAGTTTTAAAGAGCCTAGATTTAGATTGTGTATAAGGAAGATTTTATTTTTCTTTTGTAATGATGAGCGTTGTGATTCACTGGAACAGGTTGCCCTGAGAATGCCCCATCATTGGAAGTGTTCAAGGTCAGGTTGTATGAACAACCTCATCTAGTGAAAGATGCACCTGCCATGCGACATTTGAACTAGATGACCTTTAAAAAGTCCCTTCCATCCCTAACTAGTTTATGATTTTATGCTATGAAGATGTCCATTGAGATGTGTTCCCAACTCTCCCCCTTGCAGGTGTAGGAGGGCCCCCTAAGGGGGTCCCCCAAAGCAGGCCTGTCTGACCTGCTTTCTAGAGAGGTTTGCTGCTTTATAGGGACATGGATCCAGGGCATTGTGGAGAGACTGTTGAGGCTTGTCTAATCTTCGGACTATGCCCCTCTGCTGCTCTTCCATGTGGGTACCAACAGTACTGCCACAGGGGAGACCTGGTGTGTATCAAGCATGACCACATGGCTCAAAGGGCAAGTGTAAGCGCATAGGGTCTCAGGTGGCATTTTCCTTGTTCCTGATGACAGAAGACAGATATGCTTGAGGAGGACTGGGTGGATCCTTTGGATCAACTAGTTGCACAGCTGGTGTCAGCAGCAATTATTCAGATTTCACAACTTTAGTACACTCTTTGAGGATCAGGAGTTGCTAGGAAGAAACAGAATCCATCTGACCATGTAGGTAAAAAGCATCTTTTCCAACAAGTTGGCCAACCTTGTGAGGAGACCTCTAAACTAGGAATGGTGGGGGATGGAGACGATGGCCCAAAATCAAGTGAGGAAGTGGTAGACTGGTTTGAGAAACAAAGGCATCAAGGAAGTGTAGACATGCATGGGAACAACAAACCAGGGCTGAAGTGCAAGCACTTTAACTTCTCAAGTGCAAACATACAAAGTGCTGCTTTGGGAGCAACATAATGGAGGAACTTTTCACACTTTTTTCTGAGAAATCAACACGAGTGGATGCCTTTCTGAAGTGCCTGTGTGCTAATGCACACAGCATGGGGAACACAGAAGAAACTGAGGTCTTCATGCATTTGAAAGACTACGATCTCATCACCACCATGAAGACATGGTGGAATAGTTCACACGACTGGAGTGGTGCCATAGACGAATACAGGCTGTTTAGAAAGGACTAGCCGGGACAATGAGGAAAGGCACTTAACATTTCTGTGAGCAAGCAGCAGGGGTGCATGGAGCTCTGCCTGGGGACAGATAATGAGGCAGCTCAGAGTTTATAGATTAGGATTAGAGGACAGACCAAAGGTGGTGGCCTTGTGGTGGATGTCTGCTACAGACTGCCTGATATGGGAGAAATGGATGAGGCCTTCTTCAGACAACTGGAAGAAGCCTTAGGTTCACAGACCTTGGTCCTTATTGAAGACTTTAATCACCCTGATATCTGCAGGTGGGACAACATAGCAGCATATAAGCAATTCATGAGTCTTCTGGAATTCTTTAATGATAACTTCCCAACACAGGTGATCAAGGAGCCGACAAGACAACACACTTTACTGGAACTTATACTTGCAAACAAGGAAGAACTGATGGTGGGTGTGAAAGCTGGGGCAGCCTTGGCTGCAGCAACCATGAGACTGTGATGTTCAAGATCCTGAGATGGGAATAAGGCAAATAGCAGGATCACAGCCCTGGACTTTGGGAGAGCAGGCTTTTTCGTGCTCAGCGATCTGATTAGAAGAGTGACATGGGAGGTGGTCCTGAAGACATGAGGGAACCACAGAGCCGGTTGATTTTCAAGGATCATTTCCTCCAAGCTCAAGAATGGTCTATCCTGACAAGCAGGAAATCAAGCAAAAGCAGCAGGAAATCTTCATGGATGAGCTCATGAATAAAAGGAAATGTACAAGAGATAGAAGCAAGGTCAGATGACTCAGGAGGAGTACAGAAACGTTGAGCATGAGGGTGTGGTTAGGAAAGCAAAACCATATGGATTTGAAACTCGAAAAGGTCATGGAAGACAACAAGAAGGGCTTCCAAAGGTATATTAGGAGCAAAAGGAAGACCAGGAAAAACACAGGCTCACTGTTGAGTGGGGCAGAGAATGTGGGGGCAAAAGACATGGATAAGGCCAAGGTACTCAATGACCTTTTCACCTTGGTCTTTGATGGTAAGACGTGTCTTCAGGAATCCCAGATCTCTGAGGCCCACAGGAAAGACTAGACCAAGAGAGACCCTCAGTGGAGGAGGATCAGGCTATGTAACATTTGGACCAGTTGGACATATAAACCCATGGACCAATTGGGATGTACCTGAGAGTGCTGAGGGGACTGCCCACAGTTATTCTGAGGTCACATTTATTTATGTTTGAAAGGTAGTGGCAACTGGGAGAGGTTCCTAAAGACAGGAAGAGACCAGATGTCACTCCTATCTTCAACAAATGCAAGAAGGAATACCTGGGGAACTACAAACTGGTCAGCCTCATGTCAATCCCTGGGAAACTGAAGGACCAAATAATCCTAGAAACCATTTCCAAATATGTAAAAGATGAGGAGATTGTTGGAAATAGCATGGATTTATGAAAGGGAAGTCATGTCTGACCAAACTAATACCCTCTACAGTGATATAACTGGCTTGGTGAGTAAAAGGGAGTGTTTGGTGTTGGTTGTCTTCAGTTTAGCAAGAGTTTGGATGCTGTTTCCCATAATGTCCTCATAAACAACTGATAAGTATAGGCTATTTAGGAGGACAATGAAGTGAACTGAAAACAGACTGAACTGCCTGACAGAAGGGGTTTTGATCAGTGGCACGAAGTCAAGCTGAGTCTGTTCACTTGTGGTGTATCCCGTGGGTTGATACAGGTTTCAGTGCTGTTTAACATATTCATTAATGATTTGGATGGTCAGGCAGATTGTATGTGCAGGAAGTTTGCAGCCAGCAAGAATTCGGAGGACTGATTGACACACCAAAGGGTTTTGATGTAATTTAGAAGTACCCAGACAGGATGAAGAAATGGTCTGACAGCAATCTCATGCTGTTCAACAAAGAGAAGTGCAAGATCTTGCACGTGTGGAGGAATAATCCCAGCAAGGGTTTATCAGTACACACTGGGGGCTGACTGACTTTGAAGAAAATGCCATGAGGGTTCTGGTAGGCACCATGTTGACCACGAGCTGGCAACATGCCCTTGCAACACAGGTTTCAAGTTGGCCAACAGCATACTGGACTGTTAAGGAAGAGTGTTGGCAGTAGGTCAAGGAAGGTTATCCTTCCCCTCTATTCAGCTGTGGTAATAAGACCTGTCTGAATTGCTGGGTCCAGTTCTGGGATCCTGTCACATCCCGCTCAGACGAGGGAGACAAGTGACTCAGATTTGCAAATCCCCAATGGAGCAGACAACAAGTCTCCAAGTCCAAACATTTATTAACTACCCACAATGCACTAATCGAACACACGATAATTGGCTAGGTATATAGCAAGTTGTGGCAAAGCAGTACAATATGCCTTGTATTTCTTAATGGGAAAGGGAAAAGAGAGAGATAGAGGGAATGGGGAAATACAGATCATCGGTCTGGGTTTCTGTGTTGATCCCATCAGTGAGGGTTCCAGGAGGCATCCGTCTTTTTCGCTTGCATCCGTCTTCTTCACTTCACTGCACTCTCCAGGGCCCCCCCTTTCTTTCCCCCCCTCCCCCCCCCCCCTTGATTTATACACACTTTCCTTGGGTCTGTCCCCTAGGTCGACCCACATACCTACGTATCCCATGTACGGGGAGGGGTAAGGTGTTTCATGGGATGATGTAATTCGCATGATCATGTTAGCCTTCATTAGCATATTGAGGGGTGTTAACTTTAATATGCATTTTGTGGATAATGAAGCAAAGGTCATTCACCAGATGGATGACCCTTGAAATTTGACCAGGTACACCAGAGCAGAGCCGTCCTGTCTCTACAGGCTCCCCCCTCCAGCTGCATCCTGTGTTATTCGGGCAGCCTTATCAGCTTCGACCTCCACAGAATGCACCCTGTGACTCATAGTTTTGTCTTGCGAGTGTTTGAGGCATTTCTTTGATCAGCCTCAACTTTTGCTTTCTCAGGCTGTTTTTCTTAGTTTCTCACAGGCCTGGTTTCTCGTCTCTCACAGATTCCTACTACAAGAAAGACATAGACATACAAAAGCAAATCCAGCAGAAGGCCACAAATATGGTTAAGGGACTGGAACATCTGCCATATGAGTAGAGGTGGAGAGTAGAAGACTCAGGGGGAATCTTACTCACATATTAATACCTGATGGGAGGGTGTGCAGAAGATTGAGCCAGGATATTTTCAGTGTCCAGTGACAGAAGAAACAATGAGCGTGAACTGAAATTCAGTTTTTTACTGTGAGGATGGTTGAACACTGGCATGGGTTGCCCAGAGAGGTGTAGTCTCTATCACTGGAAATACTCAAAACTTGAGTGGACGTGGCCCTAAGAAACCTGCTGGAGCTGAACCTACTTTTAGTGGGGATGTTGGACAGGATGATCTCCAGAAATGCATGGCAACCTTAACCATTCTGTGACTCTGTGATGCCTGTGCTGGAAAACTGATGATACAAAGTCCTGTATTCCAGTACTAAACCTGTAATTCTGTTTAATTAAAGTCCTAACTTGTTTATGATGCCAGCAAAAAAATATTTGATGAAGAGAACCTACTCACAGCTGACATCTTCATTTTAGAAAATACAGTAAGAACAGAAATAGTCAAAGTACTTCATGGCTCCAAGGAAAGGAGGACCTTTAACCATGTGAGATTAGTACTAGATTGGAATAGAAGCCAGATCTCTTCCACTCATCTTGCTTTATTATGTAGTGATAGTATCATCATTAAAATAGGACAGTCTTAACATTTGGGGAAGAACATGAATACCAGAAATAAGCTACACTTCAGCACAGATTAATCTAGGGATATTAGTGGTGGGACTTCATATCATATTGAAGTAGCATGCAACTGTTTCTTTTAGACATAACATTATACATTATCTTTCATTTCTTTACTTCTAGGGTCCGAGGTGGTTGGCTTTGATGGCAAAAGTTGTCTAATTTACACATTTAATCAAAAACTCATGAGTACACTGAAAGATGTGATTTCTCTGAAGTTTAAGACAATGCAAAGTGATGGAATTCTCCTCCACAGAGAAGGACAAAATGGAGACCACATCACCCTGGAATTAATTAAAGGGAAGCTGTCCCTACTCATTAATTTAGGTAACAGCTACAGTCTCATAAAGTCTAATATAGTTCTTAGGTATTATTTGACTAAAACTTCTTTTAATTTGTTAAGGATATTAATGTATAGCGTATGATAAACTAGCGGTATATATTTGAATAGTTATATTCTTATATGGAATTAATAGTTTTTATTTTTCTTCTTTCAAGGTGATACTAAAACTCATCCTTCTAATGCCCAAATTAATATTACGCTGGGCAGCCTTTTGGATGATCAACACTGGCATTCTGTTCTCATTGAGCACTTTAACAACCAAGTAAACTTTACAGTGGATAAACACACTCATCATTTTCATGCGAAAGGAGAATTCAGTTATTTGGACCTTGATTATGAGGTGTGAAAATTCCCTTTCCTTTATTACATTTATTAACTTTTTAATGTAAATGCAGTTAAACAAGCAAAGGAGACAGATCTTAAGGAAGTTTCTAGTGCTTAAGACTTTAGAGATTTTCTGTCTCCTAAAGGAATGAATCAAAGAAAAAGAGATGTTCTTAGGTTACTAATACTCCACTAGATTTACAACTCAAAATGTTCACAAGACCATCTTTTTAATCTCAGAATTTATTATTTTAATATCTTTGTTTCAGTAGTGCTGCAAATGTGGTAAACAGTATGTAAATATAAGGAATGAGCCCCAATTCAAAGTTATTATTTTATGGCTTGATGAAAATTGCAATAAATCAGCATAAAAGCATTTTATAAATGCTTAGATTAAAACTGAAACTCCTGTTAAATCTGGCAAATGTGCTGTGGAAAAAATCTTGCTTACACAAATGGTAGATTCATGACGAGGAGTAGATGTAATTTGCTGTGACAGTTTCTCACCTATGGTTAAAAATATCACTATTTCACAATTGTAATGTGATTACTGACTGCTTTATGTTTGCCCCTCTCCTGTTTGTTGGATGAGACAATGAGTGATAGAGGAGAGTGTCTGGAAGCTGCAGATCTAAATTACTTTATTCTACTCATTTGAGTTTTTAAGCAGATTAGAGTAAAATTTCATGCTGTTCTGTGTCTGCATTATACCATTTCAAAAATATCATTCACAAGATTGAAGTCATGATTCTGCTTAAAATTTCTGAATCTAAGACACAATGCCAATGCTTAGAGGATCAGACCAATTAAAAAAAAAAAAGAGGAAAAAAAAGAGAGCAACAAATGTTAGTTTTAATTCATTGGCAAATAGATTTATATTACTAAATAAACCAGTATTGCAAATTTATTTTTCGCCTCTTCCACATGCTGTAGTTTGAAGTTTTACCAATGCAAGGTAGAAAGGAAAGCAAAAGCAGGAAAAAAGCCTAAAAACTTCCAAAAATATATGAACCACTGTATTTAGAATTGCATTCCTGACTATAAAAATATCTCAATTTAATAACTCAATGAAACATGATATATTTAATTTTGTTTTTTTATAAAATGATTTAAAATATTAAGTGAAATTTCAAAATTAAAAGATAAATAGTTTAAACTAACCTTTTCTACAATGTCAGCCAGAATAGCTTTGAAATGGGTGAGTTCAAAAGTTCACTTAAACTGGCATCCTGTTTCTGATGGTGCCCCAGAGTGGAAACATAGACCAAAGTGTAACTCAGCTCACTGTTGTGGCAATGGTTTTCTAAAATAATCTACTGCTTTCTAACAGTTTCTGCCTCAGGGACTTACTAAGACAGAGTGATATTCTTGAATTTAATAGCTCTCAATGGATTTTTATTTTTATTAAATCTTCTAATCTCTTTCTGAACCCAAGTAAACCTATAACATCACATCAAGGAACTGCACAGCCTAAAGATTTTGAGAGGGAATAAGTATCTCCTTTCATTTGTTTTGAATCTGCCCTAAAATAATTTTGTTTGGTGCACTCTTGTTTTCTGTTATGGTAGTTGTGATTTGCACATAGTGGAGAAGTCAGGCTCAAATTTCCTAAAGAAGTTGCCATCGAAATCTCTTCTCACTTTTTGCACTGTCCAGCACAGTCTGCATGTACCTGGGCCTTGTCCTTCTTGGTTTTGCAGCTGTAATGGACCCTGAATACTGATACAACTCTATACTAAGCAACTGTTTAGAGGCATCCTCAGAAGAAAAAAAATGTCAACATTTCAGAATATTTTAAAATATACATATGACTTTATATACACTAATTTTTGTTAGTCTGTTCTTTAAATATGTAGACGTGATAAAAGGAAATAGCCAAGAAGCAGCGGATTCATTATTAGCCAGCCTTTGACTTCTACTCTTACACTATTGGCAAATACTTCCCTTAAAGAAATTACTTAATAGTATCATTGATTTCTCTTCTCTTTCTAAGCTCAGCTTTGGAGGGATCCCAGTGCCTGGAAAATCAGGGACATTGTCACACAGGAACTTTCATGGGTGTTTTGAAAATATTTATTATAATGGAGTGAACATTATTGACCTGGCCAGGAGGCATAAATCTCAGATCTACTTTGTGGTAAGAGATTCATAGTTAAGAAAGAATAAATAAATAAAACAGAGAAAAGAAAAAGACCACAGCCGCTTTCATATGCAACACACAATTCTAGTAAAATCTCTATTGTTTAATGAAAAATAAATCAAGGAATCACCCAATTGGGCTATTTTATATTTGCTGTTGTACAGACTCATCCAGTAGACAAATCAGGATGCACTTTATTATTCATCTCTTTAGCTGATACTTAGATGCATGTGATATCTCACTCTTGTGTGGTATCTCACTGTTGTGCATGTACAAAAGCCAGTGAGTAAAATAAAATATTTCTGAAGTAATTGAAGCTTTGGCATTGTTTTCTGTACCTGACTAGTAAGAACACCAGCAGTACATTTTAAAAACCTTCTATTGCTGAGGACACTGATCCACTCTGTTTTCTCCAGAGCATTATAATTTTGGTAGACAAATTCTGTTTGTCAGTTTATACTGCTCTTTGTCTGAAGAGCTGTAGTTTAGGTTGGTGGGTTTAATGCATTTATTGTGACATGGCCAGCAGTTGTATTAGCCAAACCCCTACCATTTAGAGAAACAGTTCTAATAACAAACCAACTTTCTTCTGTGTTACAGAAGGTTTTCTATAAATTTTAGTAAGTCCTTTGTTTTTTTCTGGTAGTACAAGAGCCATCTCTATTTGCAGTATTTATTTATTTATTTATTTATCAGCAGGAAACACAGAGATGTGATGGAAACAATCAGTTCCAAATAATTAACAAAATATGAAATGCTGTCAAGTTCCAAATCTTTTGATTTGGACTTCAGTTCAGAATATGAACAATCAAATTTGGTTCTCTGTCGCAGAAAAAATGGATGACAGGCATCTGTTTTCATGTGAAGCTCATCTGAAATATTCCATAATTAACGAAACTCATACCTCTGTATAATATCCTGTCCATGATGCTGATGGATGTTGGGGAGAGGGTAGTCATAGAGGCTCTGTGTGGACTAGTGAAAGGGGAACTATGAAATTATTGTCGTAGGAAATTTCATCACCTTCATCTCAAATGATTTAAACTGTTGTGCTACTTTCAAAGCTAGGACATGTTTTATAATGTAAATGTGCCAGAAAGTATCTCTGTTACCATTGAACCCTTGTTAAATAGTCACTTTACTGGTCTGATACAGTATTAGGCACCTGTCCAGATAGCATGGAGGAGAAATCTGCAGATGGTAAGCTTTTAGCATTTAACTAGGTTTATTAATCTGATGACTAGCTTTTCTCTGTGGGTCAGTTCAGTTGACTATTAATTTCTCTACAGCTGAATTCATAAGACAGAGCTTTTATTTATTTATATATTTTCCTTGAGGAAAATGAAAACTGGTAAACTTTAATGTCTTGCCATGCCAGAGGCTAGTGAGTATTTTTATTAAATTGATTTTTTAACTTTTTGCTATAAGGTCAAAGTTTTATGTATATTCAAAAGTTTAAAAGCTCTTTGTGTTGAACAGAAATTAAATGTACTTTAAATTCTAAACAATCAAATCTTTCATTAATCATCCTTACAGAACCAATTAGTTATAGTTCAAATGCTGTCACTAGACAAGTCACTAGATCAAAGTGCATATTGTATCACTATCAAGATTCATAAACTATTAAGTAACTCTGACACCAGATGCAAAAAATGCATTATTCCCATTCCAGTCTTCTTATCTATATCACTCAGTACAACCACGGATGCAGGTTAAGCTCAGGGTTTGTCAATGAACTCATAAACAAGTTTATTTAGGTCCCTAAGAACCAGTGATTTCAGAAGCATTCAAGCACAAATTAAAGGCTAGGTGCCTAAGTAAAATACTTGATCTGGTCCATATGAGCCTGCTTGAAAACACGTTTTCTTCTGATTTATGAAGTATGTGTTTCCTGTTTGTAAGTAGCAAGAGTTTATATGTAGAATTTTCTCTGACTATTTGTGGAAACAAATATTGGGGGCAGGGCACATCTCCAGTTGCATTGATCTGGAAAGACTGCTCCTTGGTCTGGCAAATGTTTTTTTTCTCAAATTTAACACTGCCTTAAACAATCAGTACCCAATCTCTGCATACAAGCATTTAGACCCGTGTAAATCTTTATACCAAACTTTGCATTCAGTGGCATTTTATCTGACATTCAGAAATTTGTCAAGTCCCTAATCCTTCCTGAGGCTGAGCCAAAATAGAAACAAAGCAGGACTGTCTAACTCCTGCAGGATCTTACCTCATTCACTCAAAGGTCCTTGCCAGTCTTTGCTCAGGCAGATATGTCTTTTCTGGTCAAACAACTAGGTAAACATTTCACAAACTGTTGGTGTTCTTATGTATTTGTACTTGATTCTTAGACTAACACATTCTAGTATTAAAAATATCAGGTTCTATGCACAATGTTTTGAAACTCTGTAGTTTCCATACAAAAGTTCTCATGACTGTTTTTTCCCAAATGTTCCTAATGCCATATTTACTTCATTTATTTCTAGGGCAATATGTCCTTCTCATGTTTAGAGCCACAGGTGGTTCCTGTTACATTTCTGAGCTCCAGTAGTTACCTGGCACTGCCAGGCACATCAGGGCAAGAAGAAGTATTCATCAATTTCCAGTTTCGCACCTGGAACAAGGAGGGACTTCTATTATCTAGTAAACTACACGCTTCAGGTGGTTTCCTCTTATATCTGAGTGATGGAAAAGTTAAAATCAGTCTTCATAAACCAGGAAAAGCACTGAGTGACATCACTGCAGGTAACAGAAATGAAGAAAAAAAATCCGAGATTCCTACGCATGAAAAAATAGATTAATATAAAGTAATTTAAATTAGTACCTACATTCTTGACTTAGTTTTATGAATAGTATGTGTGTAACTATGCTTTATTTGTGTGTATTTTAATCCCAAATGTTTCTGAATACTTTATTTTCTCACAAACGTGTATCTATGTTTTTTCCCCACTATTGAGTAGAAGTTACTTGCAATATTATAGGCTGCAAAGTTGAGTCCTTAGCTTTACCTACATACAGTATGTACAGCTCATGTATAATCTGGGAAATGTGAGACATCTAAGCAACTTTTTCAGTTGTGAAGAATAAACAAGTTAATTTCTTACTCTGTCAAGCAAAACCATTTGTCACTGTCTTCACAAGGCATCAAGTAACTAATTTTTCTTTAAAGTTATACATTATTATAAATATTATATTTGTCATTTTCTAGAGGTCTCAATTACAGAACTGTCCATTAAATTTGGAGAGTGGATGCCCAATACCAGGTTGTATTCCAGAAAGCTGGGGCAAATTTGAGTATACATTTAAAAAAAAAAAAAAAAAAAGGACAAAAAGAACTGGAGACATTGAGGAGACTGAATAATAGTGAGCTAAAGGTTCACTTTTGTAGTCAGTCACTGAATTGAGACTAGATCATCTACTTTTGGTAGTGTGCACTGCTGGACAGCCCTCAGGGTGGAGCTGAGATTTCCAGAAAGCATACCTCTAGTCTTCATCTGAGTCATTTCCCTGTTGGTAAACAAATACATAAGGACAAGAGGATGAGCCAAATAGAGTAAGATACAGTCATGTTAGAGAGTATGCAATTGGGACTCTGAGAAGCAGCTCCCAGCTTTCACTTTCACTCAGTTTGGGAGCAAGAGGACTCCCTCTTTCACAAAGAGGCTCCTCAGTTTTTCTGCGTGTTGTTAGCATTTGATGAGAAAACAGCAAGACTGCTGGCCCAGCCAGGAATCTCCTTCTTTCATGAAATGTGAGAGCAGGACATAGCCAACAACATCTCCATCTTCCCTGACTTTTTAAAAAATGGTAAGAAGCAGTAATATCAGGATGTGATAATATCAATATGCTCACCTAGCAGCACTTTGTCAGCAGTATACTATCTCTGACACTGCATGCATCACAGCTGCTTCGGAGTTTCTCATCCTTTATGGAAACAAATTGAATTTTGCCTCTTTCTTGTAGAAGGACAAAATAATCATTCCAGAATGAGTTCTCAGACAGGAAAAACAGGAGTACAGAGATTAGGTGGATAAATGGGTGCCAGAGAATATATGAAGATGAGGAAATGAAGCTAGGATTGAAATGGTTTCTGTATGGGCAGCTGGAGGAATATGTTCTAGGTAATTTGGCTGCAGAAAACACAGTGATGATATCGAAAACATCTGTTGATCCTTGATTTATTCTGAACTGTACACAATCATATATTTCATGTTTCATGTCCATGAAGCAGGAATATTATCAGTGAAAAAGAAGCCAAGTTAGTTCCAGTAATGTAATGTGTAAATTGAATTAACAGGTGAATAAGAAGTAGGAAGACTGCATTGCGTACTGGTACTGAGAAAACAAGTTAAGGATTTGACTGTATGAAGAATTTAATCTTGTATAGAGTATATTCACTGGAGTGATAGGAACCACAACAAAGGCATCTTTCACTGGATTTTTCAAGCCAGAATATAGAGAGCTTAATGACGTTGTTTAGTGCTAGTTTGTCTTGAGCAATAACAAATACATTAAGTAAACTAAGAAGTTACTGAAATTACAATAAATAATAATTATCATAAAAATTAAAGCCCCCAAATCTTTTTTGGAACCCACAGTATTAAAAAAGTTATGTAAAAGAGGAAGAAAATTTCATTTAAAAAAATAGTACAAACACAAAATAAGAATCACTTACCTAAAACATTCACAAATCATGGACTTGGCATGTAAGGCAAAGAGATCAAAGTAGAGCCAAGTAGAGCAAAGAAACAGCCACAGGATTTGAAGATGAGACCTCCTTAACCTTAGTTCTGTGCCCTTGTTTCTTTTAGACTGAATCCTTACTTAAATTCCTGATACAAAACGGAAATTTCTTTGAGGGGGAAAAAAAAAAGAAAAAGTTAAACATAACTCTGAAGCTCATTATGTTTCTACAGGTGTATAATGATTAAAAGTAAACTTTTAAACAGTTGATTATTTTAACTCAGGAAAAGACTGTAAGCCAGTAATGACCACGGATAATGTTGAAATTTACATAAATACTTTGATCTTGTTTCTGTGGGTGATAATAGGATCATCCCTGGTATTTGTTATAATCTAAAATAACTGATGCACAGAGAGTACTGTTTTAATTACAAGAGGTTTCCCTAGGCTCACCATTTGAAAATGTCAGTTCCTTAGTAAGAATGTCAGTGGTATGTAGTTAACAGTGATGAATTTGGGTTTTTAGAGCTATTTTAATTGCAGTTCAATTAGGTGATATATGTTAAAGAAACTATTGCCATGCAGTGTCATTTTAACAGATTAGCTGAAGGTAGTGGCACTTTTAACAGTTGTAAGACTTGCACATAGAGCAATTTATTCAAGTTCAAAATTGCAACACAATACATAACAAATTACCTGAAACACCCCAAAATAAATCTTGACGCTCTGTGCTGAAACAGAATTTAATGTTCTCATGTTATGTTAAGCTCAGTCTTCATAAAGTCTAACAGGATGAATTGTTTGTCTTTGTGAAGACAAAAACTACAGCAAAAGCATCTTATTCTCTTCTGAGAAAGAAGTTATCTAACAAAACCATATGGGCAACTTTTTGTTGAGTTTTCAAAGTGTTTATTGTTGCACTCACTGAAACAATTCAAGACTGTGTTTGGGGTTTGAGTAATCAAATTATGGATGGCTGGACAGATTTGTTCCCCTACAGGCAGGGATTTATGATCTGACTGTCACACACACACATGATATTTGATAATTAAATCAGAGCATACTTTTTTGTGCACAGTTCATTATCATGTGTTTTTTAAAGAATTGTTCAACCATATAAAACTGAGGAGAATGGCATATTAATTAATGAGTGATTAAGTTATAATAAGCCATATCCTTCTTTTACAGAATGGTTGCTTAATATCTCTCCCTCGTAGCCTCTTTTGCAAGCTGGTCATCAAATATTCGCAAAGAAATAACATAGATTTAAAAAAAAAACCCAACTAAACACAAAAACCCACAAAGTTAATTTGCATTGAATGATGAGACCAAATTGAATTACATGTATAAATGTTTGAGTTCTTATTACTCAGTTTCGTCATATGACCCTGTCTTTCTATGCAGCTTTTAATTAAGTGATGTTAACAATCATTGCATTTGGTGGTTATACTTCAGAATAATTTACAAACTGCTTTCTCTAAACAATTTTTTGGTTTGTTTCTTACTGATCTCCTGATAGGCTATATACATTGTCTTTTTATATATTTGTTCCTAAGGCTGGATGTCATTGTTCTGCAAGACCTGCCACCAATCTTTTTTTTAGTACTTAGATATTAAAATGATGGAGGCACTACTAAAGAGAATAAATAGATATCTTGTTTAATAGCTACCTTATTATGCACTAAATGTTTAATTGCTATTTTTTCCTCACTTGTTCCTGATAAAACATTTTTAAAAGTCCTAGTAGAACACCAGACAAAATAATTTTCAGTTGGAATGGAAATGTTAGCAGTCCGTTGGCCTCCACATTTATATGTCATACCACTCTGTGGCTTTGGACAAGTAAATGTGAATCAAATCAAGGCTGCCAATTTGAAGGCTACAATGAGCTGTCTTGTGCTCCCACCATGGCATTCTTCAGTCCCCAGGCTTAATGAAAAGGACTTTTGGGAAGTCTTAACTTGAGATAGATGAACATAATTTAGTATCTCTAATCATGCCAGCCTATATGAAGAGGAGATAAAATATCCATCCCAAAATCATTTAGTAAGTCAGTATGATGAACTCCAGTAAACAAACCAAAAAGTGCAAAATTTGTACAATCCAGTAACCAAAGTATTTTCTACTTCAGTCATTCATTCAATCTCCTTTATGTTAGGGCATTCTCCTACCTACCTTGACAGTCAAATATTGCAATATTTGGAGCATGGTTTTCTCACCAGAAAAAGAAGTTAATAAAGCAGGATGCAAAACTAAGAATTAAAAGCAATTATCCTTGCAACAGTTGAAATTAAATACAGAATTTATTGTTAGATTCAATATCTTCGGTAATGACATAGATAGTGAGATTGAGTACATCCTCAGCAAGTTTGCTGATGACATCAAGCTGTGTGGTGCGGTTGACACACTGGAGGGAAGGGATGTGCCATGCAGAGGGACCTTGGCAGGCTTGAGGAGTAGGCCCATGTGAACCTCATGAAGTTCAACAAGGCCAAGTGCAAGGTCCTGCACCAGCGTCAGGGCAATCCCCAATATCACTATAGACTGGGGGAAGAATGGATTGAGAGCAACCCTGCAGAGAAGAACTTCCACCCTGGAAGTGTTCAAGGTCAGGTTGTATGGGACTTTGAACAACCTGATCTAGTAAAAGACGTCCATGCACATGGCAGGGAGGTTGGATTAGATGATCTTTAAAGGCCTGTTCCAGCCCAAACTATTCTATGATTATCTGATTCTATGGTTACTGAAGGAAAAGATCATATACTGCAGAGATGTGATTGAGGAGAGCATCATTCACTTGAAGTACCCCTACAAATAAGGAAACTCCTTGCTTAATTTTAGAGATGAGGTGAAAGAAGGTGGAGCATTAGGTAGCTGGAGATGGAGGTTAAAAAGATGGAAATAAGTAAATAGGGAAATAATTCCTTTTTAAAAATTTATTTTCTGAAATGGTTAATCATAAAAACACAATGTGACAAGTGCCATTATAGACTATATGTATTTTACAATTTAGTTTCTTATTGGAGGGCAATTCTATAATAATTTATAGAAGAAAACTAATTATATTACTGGGAATTGGGAAAAAACCTTTCTCAAACTTAATTTTCTGTGCTTTAAAAAATACATTATTCATATTCTTTGTTTTAGCGTACCTGTTATCTCTCTGATGAAAGACTATAGATGTTCAGTGGTATAAAAAAACCTAAGGATGCTTTATCTGTTTGTCATCCTTTATAACTTTTTTTTGAAGCTAGTTAAACTTCTTGATATATTTGATCAGTTCCTGCTGTAAAATAACACTGAAAAAATAGGATAGATGAATAACAGTGCTTGTTAAGTCTAGAAACTTCATTATATATGTATATATGTGGCACATCTATGTCTGTGATATTGCAAGGCAGCAATAATATTTTTCTAATGCTTTATCTACTCTGTTTTTTAAATGTCTGTTACACACCATATTATCTAGTCAAAATATAACTAGAGCTAAAATGGCTAGCCTTTAAGGCATTTTCTTGATCCTCAGCTCAATAGTATGTCAGCCCTAACATAAAATACACAAGCCTGAAGGCTGCCGTAAGTTATATTAACTGCCACCAGTACAAAGGGACTTCTTCAGCAGTTGGTCATCTTGAAAATATAGAGAAATTCTAGTCACTCTCTCCATATTGTCTGTAGGGCTATGTAAATCCTTGTTACCAAAAGATTACCCCTCTAACAGGTGACCTTTTAGTAGTCAGATGTAATAGCATTAATACTGTTTTATATTGTGTGGGACAAGGTTTCCCATTTTTATTTTAGTAAAAAGTTACCTCTATAAATATTATGGAATTTTACAGAAGTAGAAAATACACCTATTTACTCAGAAAATTAGTGATAGCTTTAGTGCTGATTATTTACTCTGTAAGCATACTGCTCCTGTTAGCAAACTCAAATGCCACTTCTCATAGAAGACTGCAACCAAAATAAGTAATGGTCAGAATGGTATCAGAAAACCTGTGACTGCAACCCTGTGCTGTCTGCCATTATGTTAGAAAGGTGAATTGTTCCTGAAAGTGCAAGACAAAGATAAGAAGACCTGTTAGCCATAGATTTTATATAATTCCATCGACGCTGTGGAAAAAACAAAATGTTTGTTTCTTGTTATGAGGTCCCTGATAAATATAGTGGTTGAAGTGAGGAAACAAATAATAGAAAAGGTGTATAAGACTAATATTATATTAAATATATTAGAGATGTTTTCTAGATGATAATTTATCTGAATTTATAATGCAATTCTGAGACTTATCTCTTGATTGCTGATCTTGTGTTTAGACAGTGGTAGTTAATAAATGGATCCTAGTTAGGATGTAATTTGAACTTTCTCATCTTTCTATTTTTATTTCTTTTCCTTCTTTTTGAACTAATCAGTTAATTGCTGGACTATTTATCTAGAACATACAGCACATTCTAGAAAAGAGTATTTAAATAGATGACATTTCAAGAGTGAAATAACAGATCGCAAATCATAGGCACTCCACAGTTGAGAAATTCATAATTCAAAGGCTGTGTTCTTTGCTTTTCATTGAAAAGTATTTCTGTTCTGAAGAACACTCAAGAATATGATTGACTTAAAGCACTTCTTAAAGATAATAATGTGCTTACATAACGCCATGTATAAAATTTATTTCAGTATATATGTAAGTTCTTTCTAGAATTAGGGCTTTAGGTTTATTACTTTGTGGCATCTTACACCTACATAGCTAGAGGCAGTGTAAATTGGTGTTAGAGGCTAAACTCTCAGCAAATTTTCCCATTTCCAATAAAAGAGACAACTGAAAGAAAAATAATTTTATGACATTGACATGACAGTTGCTGAAGCTTTTAGCATCTACAGGATTTTTCTGTTTTACTGGGTTGTAATATAATGACTATCTTTGATTTTAAATGATGAAGAAATGCTTTGTAATAGTGCAGTAGAAATGTATATTATGTGTAAAATACTGTATCAGCCATCACAATGATATCTTAATGATAAGCTCCTTAGATTGGGAGGATACTTTTCATAGTCACTACATTAAATTGATGTATTACTGATAATTAGGAGTATTACAACAGTGAGGCTTATTCACTGAAGTACTTTTTTTTTTCTTTATCAGATGTGAAGCAAGGGAATGGACAAAGGTTCTGTCTTCACAAAAGATATTTGTGTTATTTATTAATTTATTTTTTCTTTCATTATCACTTGGAGTTTTTATGTGGGCTATGACTGCTCTACCCATGTCTCTTCTTTTCAAGTCTGTAACATTCAGGTAGTATAACAAATAATGGATGTTTATACTTTGTTTTGATTTTTATTTTCCTTCCAGGTGCTGGATTAAATAATGGCCAGTGGCATTCTGTATCCTTCTCTGTCAAAAGGAATCGTATCAGTGTAGTAGTGGACAATGATGTGACCTCGTCTGCTTATGCCTCCATACCTCTGCAAATTTATTCAGGAGATGCTTTCTACTTTGGAGGTGAAATATGTTGTTTATTTATGCTGGCAATATCTCACAGTTAAACATCAATTTTTCCTGACATATCTATTCAAATGACAAAAACTAGTTGGCTCACATCAGGTCTTCTTTGCCTAGCTTGGATATGTCTCAAAGAATCTGTTTTTCAGGTGTTGCTATGATGTTTTTGAGTTATAAATTTTATAATGTTGGGTAGAATAAATTACCAACCTAAATCCTTGGTCACTTTAGAACATAATTTTCTGCTATCATTCTGATAATTCTATATAGTCTGGCTAACAATCAGACAGACACACAAAGGTCTCTCTTCTTGCATGCTCATTGTGTTGCTAAATCAATTTTTGTGAGAATCTTCCACTGAGGTGACACTGTCACCTTAAGTGAATGCTTGCTTACTTGTGCAAATATCCTCTTCACATGATACACACTTAATTTTTTTCATTTTTTTACTACATGGACACTACGTTTGGAGAATATAACTTGTGTCTAAAAACTACATTTAGGTATCTTCATTTCCCTACGAATATCGACAATTATCTGTCACCATTTTTTTTTTTTTTTTTTTTATATGTACTCCACTGGAAGTATCTCATTCTCAATTGAGTGTCAGATTTTTCACCAGAAATTGCAGGATGTATTTTACCATTTTATTGTAGAATGCTGTAAAGAATGTAGTTAGGCCTGTAATTAATTTCTCTAACTGTGTGTGGTGCTGAAAATTTACTGTGCTTCTATTTGGACTTTTGCAAGTCCATGAATTGTTGTTCTTAAAGCTATATATCAATTAAATAATAATCATTTTCCTTTAGAAAACAAGCAAGAATTTTGAATAGTTTGGTTCCTCACCAGTGTAAAACACTTTGAGAATTTATTTACCTATTTCATTTTAATTTTAGTTCATTTTCTGTTGTATACTTCTTAAAAACATATCTATACTATTTGTGTTGTTGTACACTCATTTGAATAGATTTACTAGTTTCAACTGTCAGTTTGCTTTCCTGTATAGTAAACCTCTGCACTGTCTTTACAGGACTTCAGAAACTATCCATTAGCTCTGTGGAATAGAGAAATGTCTTAAAAGTCACTGCTTCCTATCATCATGAAACAAGAAGGTCTTGGAATGCTGTGAACCAGAATGCTGTATTGTTTGACAAAGATCAAAGAATGGCCCTTGTGCATCATTCCAGAAGCAATATTATCCTTTGGAAGAAAACAAACCAAACAAACAAAAAAACATTAAGGCATATTTTGTCATGCAGTGTTCCACTACCATTGGGAAAAACTGCTTAATGGACATGGTTTAAATCAAAACAGGATCAAAGCAGTTTACTGATTTATTAACAATGTTTAATTAATTGGCAATCGGTGAACAAAGCTTTTCAGGATCAGTAGTACAATAGACAAACCAAAATATGAGATATCTACAAAATGTTATTCATAAGTTGGGTAGGACATCCAGACATTGTCTAGTCCAACCCTCCATTCTAACAAGTCTGACTACATCAGGACGTACAGGGCTGCGACCACTCAAACCTTCAACGTCTCCAAGGATGGAAATCTCATAACTCCTCTGGTCATACTGTTCTTATTTTGACCACCCTCAGGGTAAAATCACTTCTTGCTAATTTCTGATCAGTTTGCTGTTTTTTTACTTTTATCCTTTCTCTCTTGTGCCATCACTGTGCACTTCTGGAAAAAGTCTCCCTTCATCTTCTCTGTCAGATATCTTATCAGATAGCTTTATCTTCTCTTCTTAAGACTGAACATGTTCAACTCTCTCAGCCTCTCCTCATACTACACCATGTGCATTCAGCTCGCTGATCATCTCAGAAGCCCCTACTGAACTCACTTGAGGATGTCGATGTCTTCCTGTACTGAGGAGTCCAGAACTACAGCACTCCAGATGAGGTCTCACAAGTGCCACATAGAGGGAAGGACCACTTCCCCAGATCTGCTGTCTGCACCCTTGAAATACAGCCCAGAATGCCATTGGCCTTCTGTGCTGCTGTGCTTCCTGGCTCATGGTTCACCTGTTGGCCACCAGGACCCCAGGCCTTTCTCTATGGATCTAGGCAGTCTTCCTCCAGCTTGGATAGTTGCATGGACTTGTTTCATCTCAGACTACAGACCTTAACTGTGTTCTTACTGAACTTCATGGCATTCCTTTCAGCTTATTTCTCTAGCCTGCCCAGGTCCCTCTGAGTTGCAGCACTGTCCTCCAACATTTGACTCCTGCTCCCAATTTGGTATCAGTCACAGTCTTGATGAAAGTGCATTCTGTCCCATCATCCAGGTTATTAATGAAGAAATTAAATAGCATAGCTTGCAGTACTGATCTCTGAAAGACCCTCTGTTCACTGACCATCAGCTTGACTCTGCTTATCTCACCCCTATCTCATCAATCTGGTGATAGGGAGACTATAGAAAACTGGGGTTTGGCAAAGTCAGGGTATGCACTGCTCTCCCTTTGTATACAGTGCCCATCACCTCAGCAAAGAAAACAAAGACCTTGATCAGGCATGATAAGTTTACCTTGAAGCTAAAGTTATCCAGTTACCTTCTTGTCCTTCACATGTTTAGAAATGGCTTCTAAGAGGATTTGCTCCATGAACTTGCCAGGGACTGCAGTAAAGCTGACTGGCTTTTAGTTTCCTGAGCCCTCCTTCTTGAAGATGGGTGTAACATCTGCCTTTTCCAGTCATCAAGAACACAAAGTCACCAAATTGCCAAGACCTTTTCAGGATTAAAATGATAATGGCTTTACAATGTCAATTGTTGCAATGACATTGGCCAGCTCCTGCACTACCCTCAGGTGCCCCTTGGACTATTTCTTCCTTTATTGTGGGTACTGCTTCCCTTCTTCATACTCTGCTGGGACATGAGAAGCCTCAGAGTTAGTTTTACCAGTGAAGACTGAAGGAAAAAGGTCTTGTACAAATCAGTTCTTCCTAAGATCCTTATCACTAGGTCTCCTGCTCCATGGAGTAGTGCACCCATAATCTCCTCAGCCTTCCTTTTGCTACTGTTGTACCTATAGAAATCTTCTTGTTGCACTTCACCTTCCTTGATAGTTTTAACTCTGCCTCAGGTCTGGGTTTCTTAACTGCATCCTTAGACATGCAGGTAATGGCTTCATATTCCCCTCCAAATTGCATGTCCCTGCTTCCACATTTTGTGTACTTTCTTCTATTTGTAGTCACTCAGGAGCTCCATGTTTCTGTTTCCAGGCCTTCTGCCACACTTGCTTAACTATACTGATATCACTATGGACTTTTGTTATGCTCCAAAGAGCTTTTTGTTGAAAAATACCCAGCCCTTTTGCTCTCCAAGGCAATTTCCAATCAGATCCTTAAAACAGGTCCTGAACAGATCAACATTGGCTATTCAGAAGTCCAGGGTTGTAATTCTGCTTTTTTCCTCGCTCTCTTCTCTGTGGATCATAAACTCCACAGCCTCGTGTTTGCTGTAACCAAGACTGTCCGTGACCGTCACATTTTCAACCATTTCTTCCTTGTCTAGGAGTAGCAGGTCCAACACAACATCTCTCTTAGTTGTGTCATTGATGTTCTGTGTCAAGAAATTTTCTTCAGTACTTTCCAGAATCTGCTGGACAGCTTAATAAATTAAAATCATTGCACTTAGTAACTAGTTTTTGTCTTATTTGACTTCAGCTTTGACTTAAAACTTGTCCAAATCATGTGCACCTCGTATTGTAACCTAATATTTTGTGACTAAGTTCAGTCAGTCAATCTGTTCACATCTTGATTGCATTCATTTCTTTGGAACTGCTGCTTGGGTTATTGTCTACCCAGATTTTTAGTGATGCTTTTGCATATGCTTTAAAAACAGTAAGACTGCACAGATGTATTTCTTTACAGTTGCACCAACCATGCCTAATCAGAAGACCTTCTGAGTAAAGTCTTCCACCCACAAGTTTACAACACTTGGAGATTATCAAAGTTCAGTCTTCTTTTGGAATATATGAATTTTTCAATAAAATATTTATTTCAGCTCCAGGTTTTATGCTTCTTTCAGGGTGCCCTAGCAGTGGAAACATTTCTGAATGTAATACCTCATTTGGTGGCTTTCAAGGATGCATGCGACTCATTTCCATTGGTAACAAAGCAGTGGATATGATCTCAGTTCAGAAAAATGTTTTTGGCAATTTCAGTGACCTTCAGATAGATTTGTGTGGCATTATAGACAGGTAAGAAAATAGTATTTACTCATTTTATTTATTTGAATGTTTTGTTTTCAATACTGTCTTGATGACAACAGAATGCTTACAAAATGGCATGCTACTTCTTTTGTAAGAATTCAAAAGTCTAGAATAAATGCAGTATACATAACACAACAATTAGATTTTCATGCACTGCAAATAAAATTAAAGTAACTGGGGTTAAAATTATCTGATGTTTCCAACAAATTTCAAATATCTTGCCTTCTTTTCAAGTAAAGCTATAGACACAAACCCTCTCCTGTGACATGTAGTCCCATTCACCCTTTGAGAGAAAATATCTTCCTCCTGTAGTGATTTCTACATGTCTTTGGTTGCCCTAAGCTAAAGTAATCAGCATTTTTGCCACTGTGCTCCCAATGGTAGATATCTCTCCTACACCTGAGGGCAAACAGACCACTTATTTGTCTTGGAGTCCTTATAGGAGTCTTTGCATCTCCAATTCCAAATAGTGAAGCATGTCCCAAATTCTGGAGTTATTGATGGCTTTTGTAGTAGAAACAGTGGACCACTAAATGTAATAGTCTTGCACATTTAAAGTGCATGAACAGAAATAAAAATTACTGTTTGCATAGTGGTCTGAATTTATATGCAATAGTAAATAAACTGAAAATAATTCTATTAAATCCATTCTTACGTATATATATGTAAGAATGTATGTAAGAAGGTACATATATATATGTGTATATATATACATATATACACAGTTAACTTCTATACAGTATTCTTTACTCACTGGCAGATGGTTGGTTAATCATTCATTTATTTGTTGAGATATAATTTATTAACCTGTTCTTTTTAAACAAAAAAATTTCCTACCATTTTCCTATTTTCTATTTTCTCAGTTCTCCTATGCTTCTCCTATGCTTAAGTTATTATGACTTTTTTCAGTCATTGCTCTTCTCATGCTCCTTCATGTAGCATTTTCATTGTATAATATATTTATATCGTTCCATTGCTCATATACCTCTTGGGCATGCAAATAATTCTCTTTATATATTTCTCCTTAATATCTTTTCTCTCAACTCCTTTATCAATATATATCGGTTTAATAACTACTAATTATACATAAACCATTGACAAAATGACTTTAAAGGACACAGTGTCATTCCAAATGCCTCACAAAGTTAGCACATTTAGTCTCTGAGGAGAGAGTACCAGATGAATCTGTCACAATCACATCAAGCCCTACACAGAAACATATGATTGCCTACCAAGAATTATTTCCTTTGGTATCCTGGCAGCAGTATGATGTACAAAAACCAGAATAAATGGTTTTATATATAAAATAAAGCAAAGACACTGACACTGGGATAGTTTTCAAATATTTTTCTCTTTTTTTTTCTTTAAATTGAAGACTGAAGAAAGAAAAATAATGAAAATTGCAGCAATGAGTTATTCTTATCAAAATATCTTTTAATCATAGTTTGTAATCATGATAAGCAGATAGTGCACAAAAAATATATTTAGCAGAAAATTGGCATATGAAGTTTGGGGTTTTTTTCCTTTCAAAAGTACATTCATATTCTGGATCAGTGTTCTCTTCTGAATATTAATTTATCATTATTATTAGCCTGCTGCCTTGGTTTTAAATCATATAGCATTTTCAGATGTCATACACTTTAAAGCATATTATCAAGTAATATGTGGTAAATGCTTAATCATCTGGGGTTTTTTCTGGTTTAAAGAGACATGGTGATGAATCCAAAAATTACCTTTTACAGATGAAGTATTAGAAATACTTTTTCTAATATTAGAAATACTTTTGTTAGAAAATTAGTTTCCTCAGAGAAAGCACTGTTCTAAATCTCACTTTGGGTGGGGTCTCAGAATATAATGGAATTATAGCTTCACTTTGATGTAGCAAGTGGCTACTTCCTATTATAAATTCTGAAACAGTGAAGCTGTAAAATTTAATGCTAAAAGATTTAAATTATACTCTAAATTGTTTTCATTTCTACTAAAGTTGCTTCAAGCATCATCAATTTCATCTAAGATTTCGTCTTGTGAACACTATTAGGAAAATTAATTAATGTGGGCAGGGAGTCAATACAAGTAAAAACCATGTAAATCACTTATTTACAGTTCTGGGATAATGATGTCTTTGTCAAAAAAGAATAAGACAAGAAAAACTGTGACTGAAATACATGAAGGCAGAGCAGTTGTCAGAGAATGCACTGAAAGTCCTGATGGCAGTTGTTAGAGATGTATAACTGATGACTAGTCTTACCTGTAGAAAGCAAAATTAAGCATTTATCTTAAGAATTAATACCATGGACATTTATACAATTCCTTCAAATAAATTATCTAATATCAAAGTAATTGTAAGCCCTGTTCCTAAAGTTAATTTCTATGTTCCAGACCAGAGTTCACTGAGACACATATCATCTATGGACTCGTTTTAGAAATACATTCTGTGAGTGAGATAGGAGATACAAGATCAGGTCCTTCACTGTCAAAAATGTCACTTATTTCCTTGAAAATAGGTGACCTATATCACGCAATTTATCTAAATTTTACCTGCTACTTCTTTTTTTTTTTAATTTTATTTTTATTTTTTTAATTTTACTCCCTTCTCTAAAAACCTCTGCTTATCCTTGTTTATAAACATGAAAGGAAGATAAAATTCTTTGAGAGTCGGGAAAGTGAATGTACAAAGACTCTGAATTATTCATAGGACAGATGTATGAACTGCTGGACTTTCTACAATCCTAATTTAATACCCTCCTAAAATTTCTTGAATTAATTAAAAGGTATTTTAAGATCCTGTGAATATTAGTGGGCCTGTTTTATTTTTTCTGTGGTTAATGTCAACAATAAAGCCTTTTTATACTTTGTGAGCTGTATCACATACACACGCATATACACATACACTCACTGCAATCAGAATTTTAACTAATTTCTAAGGTGAAAAGCCAGTAAATAATTGGTTACAATGTGCCACTCTATTTCAATATATTTTCAGTTGTGTTTATAAAAAAGATATTTTTTTTTTTTTTTTCATCTCATGCAATATCTTATACTCAGGTATAGTGTTACATTCTTAATCATTAAGCAGTTACAGGCAAATTTTCTTTGTAGTCAACTATTGTAAATCCAGAAGGAAGCCACCAAAATTCTTCAGGTTTCTGCTCATATCACCAGAATGAAAACTGGCTTCACTGGTGGTTACTTCCTGTAATGGAACTGACATACTGAATATTTTACTCTGTCTAGAATAGAAAGTAACCATGATTTTAGAATAAGAAATAGCTCTAAAGTACTATGGTCACTTTTATTTGTTATATGATTTTTTAAAAAAATTCTATTATTTTTAGAAGAATAGAAAGAAATCTGTTGTGATGCCACTTTATTGTGATAAATCTTGTTGAAGAAATCTTATCAGTTACAAAACTTGCTAGTGAATTATCAGCATGTAAATCTTTCATTGGTTTATCAGTCTGTATCGAATTGCAGATAGTTAAATGGTAATATGTAACAATTATGCATCTTACACTTCTGTTCTCACAGGTTTGTTGCATAATTAATTAATTTATTATAGGCAATAGGAATAGTGGTGAAGATGAAGGGAAATTATGTTAATTTTCTAGTAATTAAATTGACATCTTCCCCAATGAGTTTGAAGACTTCCTTCATATTACTATACTTCTTTTTCATGATTTTGTATCCTTTGATAAGTACAAGTGACATGTAAATGAACAGAAAAGACAGTGAAAATGCTCTTTTCATTTTAGGTGTTTGCCTAATTACTGTGAACATGGTGGTGAGTGCTCACAGTCCTGGAACAGCTTCTACTGCAACTGTGCCAACACTGGTTACAAGGGCGCTACTTGCCACTATCGTAAGTCTACGATGTTTTCTGACTATGCTTTTATTTCTGATTGATTTTTTCACTACAAAAAATATACATTTGTATTGATCATTCATATTAGAAGATTTCTTAATTCATGTAAAAATTCATAAGTTGGCTCAAGGAAAGGCCTTGAGAATTCAAAATATGTAGCAGGAAACTCATTAAAAGTTCTAATATTTATCTGTTTCTGTTTCACATTTTTCATAATTTGCATGAGATGGTCAGTAATATACTCTTCCATCCATATAATTCCTCTTGCTGAATCAGCAAATCATTTAGAAATGTGTGTAATTCATCTTTATTCATCACAACAATTATTTTTTTCTGAGACAATAGGACTACATTCATGTGCAAAGGTAATCACATACTAACCCTAAACATGTGTTTATGTAGTTTTCTAAATCAGGGAGTGGATTAAGAGAAATTGAAAGTAACTAATTTCACAGGAGATACCCTACATTTGTACTGTTTTAAGCATGTTCTGGGAAACAGAATAAATCTTTACCCTCATTTTATGCTTCTAATAACTAGAAATCCTTAAGAAACTTTACAGATAATTTTAAAAAATTCCAGACTACCCTAACGATCAGATATAATTCTGGTTTTATAAATTGTTCTTATAAAACCTACACAATCCTTGTGGGCAGATTTTATGAAACGAACGTATGTTTACACACATAGGATTTTTTGAGAACTCTGATTTTAGAAGACTGGCTATTAAATCTTGCTTGTACAGACTCAATAACAGTGATGACTTTTCCTGTAATGCCTTAATTGTAAAGAACACAGTGGCATAAATAACAATTTTAAGAAAATGTGTGTAACAAAGAAAGGATGAAAATATACAGATAATTTTGAATACTACAGTGTATAATATAAAACTGTGACAAGCCCAAAATGAAGATGGAGGGGATTATAAATTGAAAAATCATATGCTGAATCAACTGATGATGTCTATAAGGACAGATAGAGGGCACGGTTTCCCAATGATTAAGACTCTGTGAGAAATTTAATACTATGATAAGAGTTATTGAATTCTTATTTATTGTCAAAAATACATATAAAAGCCTTCTAGGACATTTGTTTATGATTAATAAAATGTTGCACCTATGGATATAAAATGGGAGTCTCTTAGTACTTGATTTTAGTGATTTTAATAATTACTTAAAATCAAGAACCTAGGATAATTTTTGGACATGTTATCACACTACTGTGTCATTTCAAAAGAAAAAATTCCCCTTGATTACTCAAAGAAACATTCTTTTTTAATATAAACCTAGAAATAAGTTACTGATCTTGAAATATTAGTATACAAAATACAATGTTCATAAAACAATCAATGAATAATTGAATCTCTTTTGTCATGTTTAAATTTAACTAAGACTATTTACTCTAAGGAACCATAAAATTCCATTTGAAAATTACATAAATTTTGCATTCTGAATATTTCATAGAGTAATCAATCTGAAGGAACTGTTTATCTTTTTGATAAGTGTTGCCATATAATGTCAGTAACCATGAGAACAAATACAGAGATCACACTCTTCCAAAAACTAGCTTGATTTTAAAAAACAGCTCTTCTTTTGGATTACTGTACTAGTATTCTAAAGCTTTTTTTTAAAAAAAAAATAAATAAAATGAGGTTGTAGAGATCAAAATCTTCTAGACATTTAATAATTATTATGGAGCTTTGCTTTTATTTCTATAGCAATCATAACTATTTTTTTTCCCTGAATCTAATGGCTCTTTCTTTTTGACAGTGTTTTCAAGTTTTGGTACTAACTGATAGAGCACACAGTCTAATTTTGAAAAGAAAGACCAGAACAGTATGACTGCTTGATAGCAATATCATGGTTAAAGGAGAAGTTAGGCTAATGTGGTCTAGCTGTGGCATTATCATTAGTGGGTCATGTCTAAGTAGAGAGGTGGACTCATAAGTGCTTTTTCTCAGCTTTTTGATCATAAAGGAGTCATCACAGACTTTTCTTTAGGCCTTGACTGATATAAAGTATACATGACAAGGCACCAAGGTGCTGTCACTTTGTCTTTGCTTATTTAGTTCTTTTACTGCAGTCTCTGAGAAGTCATTTGCCCTTCTGTTTAAAAAAAGAAGAAAACAAGAAGTGTGAAAGGCAAAAAATGCCAGGAGACAATCAGAACACCTAGAAACTGTTTACCTTGTGTTGTATGTAACAACAACAACAACAAAAATCTGATTTGGTTGAGGTAGTTAGTGGTTTTTTTCCTCAAAATCTGATTACCAGTGTCTAAGTAATACCCTTGGCATTCATGTTACTTGGCAGTTTTTACAACCATTTACTCAGCCACATTTCACAGTTTCCTTCCTGAAGTTTCCAGCTTGAAATATGGAAGAAAATGCTTGAATATCCCCTTGTGATGTCCCCAATAAATAAAACCAAATGTGCTTTACAAATCAAATGAAAGTAAGATTCTGCTCATTTCTTTTCTTCTGTATTCTTTAGCAGTGAACACACACAACTTCTTTTCCCCGTTGACAGACTCCAAACAGGTTTTTTTTTTTTAATTCCTTGAATAAAATGTAAAATTATGCCATTACATTTGTGATGGAATGTGTTCTTTTACAGCCATCTATGAGCAATCATGTGAAGCCTATAAGCACAGAGGGAACACTTCAGGCTTTTACAATATTGATTCAGATGGAAGTGGCCCCTTGGGACCGTTTCTTGTATACTGTAATATGACAGGTGAGGTGATAAACTTCCTTAACTCACAGCTGGGTCTGTATGCATGCTCATTATATTGAAACATGAGTTATCTAGTAAGAAGCCACTGTAGCTCATAAGTTTAATGTATACATGCACAACAAAATGAAGGTGACTCCTTAGCTCAGAATACTGGGCAAAGAATTAGGCAGAGAAATTAAGATAATAACAGTACTCAGTCTGTGAAGATAATGCTGCATTCCTGTTGTGCTTTGCATAAATAGAATATGTGTTCCATATGGAATCGATGTCATAGTAGTTTATTTTTGGGGAGCTGCTTTGTTTTCATTGAAGTTACAGCGTCTTGAGGACATTAAGGAAATGAGAAATAAGTTATGTTTTATGAAAAAATTACTGAGTTTTCCTAGTAGCCTTCTGAAAAATTGTAATTCAGAACTGGCCTTTGTTATGAGGAATATGACATAAAGCTTCATTTTTCAAACTGCAAGTAGATTTTTTTGAGAATGCAAATACAATGCGAGAGTGGGACTCTTTCAGCCTCACTTTCAGGCACCCTGTCTCCTCTTCTGCACCCAGTTCATTGAGTCTGGCCATTTATATCACTAGAAGTTTTAGATATCAGAGTTTATTGTCAGACTGCTTTTTAACAAACCATTTGATGTTGTCTGTGTATGCCTATTAGTATATGTCCTTTCAATGAAGGTTACATTTAAATGGCTTTTTGAAATTTATTATTGCTTTATTTGTGGCTGTTTTCTTTTTACTTAGCCTGTATTTATTTGAATTGCTTTCCAGCCAAAATGATGGAAACACTTTACTGTTTTATGTGACAAAAATATATTTTTACACAGTTATAACTGTTTAAAAGACTACACGAATAACCTATAGTAGAATTTGATTTAGATATGTATATCCTCAACTCCTAAGTGTTCAGAACTTGACATAGAAACCTTAATCATAAGCTTTTGATGTTCATTTGTAAACAATTTATGGTCACATCTATTTCTTGAGAAACTGACAGGACTCTGTCTGCCAGTGTCATTGGCTGATTTTCACAGCAGTCTAAAGAATACTTGTTATAGATGTTGAAATAATACAATTCACATCATTTCAATCACTCTGTGCCATTTAACTAGTCTCACCACGTCAGCTCCTGACTTTAACTTCTACAGTGAACTGTGCTAGCTCATGGTGGGCACAGTTCAGATTGGCACAGGCCCTTAAAAAGAAATACCCTAATGTCCTACAAGACTGAAAAAGACCAAAAATCATGGCAGAAAGATGACAACTTTTTTCAGCGGGTATAACTCTCTAAGGTACAGTGTAGTGTCTGATTTATCCTTGTGTGTCCATGAACAGCTGTTACTGTTTTCCTCAGTCACTCTTTATTCACCACATTAAGCAAACCTCACTGATCAGTTCTTCATCTTGAGAAGCAGCCTGACAGGATGAATTTTCTGTATTTGTTTTGTTCCCAGTTTCCTCATGACTGGTATTCCCTTTCCCCACCAGAGGCAGGGAAGGCAGATGTCCACATTTTTTACAGCACTGCCTTGTCTTTGACATTCATGGGGCTCTATTTTTCAGGCAGCTGGGAGGGAAGTGCCTTTCCCTGCTTTTATCTTTGGAGGTCGGTTTCAGAATGAAAAGCCTACAGTCCACACTGCCAGTAAAAAGGACTAAATTTTGCAATGACCTGGTTTTCTTTCTCTTTGTAAATTTGGGGGTGTGACAATGAGTCTGATAGGTGACCTGTTTGTCTTATTTTTTATGTTCAGCATAGCCTTTAGATATATTTTTGTCCGTGTGCATGTGAATGTGCAAAAAGAAATCTAAGTTTGTTATATTTCTAGCCATCTGCTTTTTGACATCATGAGCATGTACTTCATAAGATTTTATAATTTGACCAAAAACTGGTAAGCAATGATTAAAAAAAGGTTACATAAATAAACTCCTTTTAATAAACTATTTTTTGAATAGTCATCTCACCTTGATATTTCCTTTAGGTTTTCTGATGAATACTCGTCCTTTAAGTGACTATGAGTTGTTTTCTCTCTATAAATATCTTGTAATGTCAACCATGTGTGGCCTGTAGGAAACTAATGAAATAAAATACAACTCTGTTAAATAGCTAGAAATACTACTATTAGAAAATCAGAAATGTTATCAGTAATACTACAAGTTAGAAAAAAAGAATTCTCATATCTACTCAAATTACATTGGCCATTAAGATACAAGAATACAATGATTATGAATCTAGACTTGGCTGACCCAGACAGATGTTAACTGAGCGCCTGCTCACCCCTACCTTGAAGTGGGTTTTAGTCATGGGGGTCAGACTGTTAAAGGCTTTGCAAGTGGAAGTTGAAACAGAATAAGCTCAGTGCTTCCTTATTTAGAGGTGGGGGGGCTTGGCAGAAGTACAAATCAGCAGAATCAAATGAGCCTTTATCAGCACCAATATTTAGGGCAATTTATATTTCAAAGAACATGGAGGGACTAATTTCTGTACTCCCAAGCAGAGAGTCTGATACGTTTCCTTGTATGCAGACTGTAGGACACAGGGACCAATGCATTCCTGTGCTATGGTGCCAGCCAGTATCATCTTTCCGAGTGTCAAAGTAAACACATAGTACTTAGTCTATGCCCTCTAGTAGCTTTTAAAGTAATGCCTTTATATAAGTATTGTAACATCCATTTTATCTGTGTGGTTTTGCATTGTAGTAAGATTTTACAATTAAAAACACTTTCCATAATCGCTGTAGGAAGTTAAAAGAAGACTTTTAATGAAAGGATATTTGTGAAGTATCAATATAACTGGAAAGCTATCGAACTGCTTTGTTGTTTAGTGTAAGCAACATGGCTCCAGGTTAGAGAAAGTATTTTAGAGCAGACTGCACATCTTAGCACATGTCTTTTACAAATGTGCAATATATTGTTTATTATTCAACTATGTGAATTATATGTATATTTATATGAAAGTCTTTTCTGTTCTTTTATTGCAAGATCATTACTTCAGAACGTATTTTTCCAGAAATAATGTTTGGAGTACTGAATATTTACTAATGACTCATAGAACAAAAAATCTTGCAGACACAGTTCAACTGCTTCTGGAATAACTATTTTGGCAATACTTTGTATGCCTCCAGTTTACATGAATCATAAGACCTGTCTATGCAATGCAATGAAGTATGTAGCTGCCTTACCCAGCAGTATACAAGCTAAAAGTCAACTTAAGAGCAGTATGTGTTTTTTAGGGAAATGTGGCTCTCAGTTCTGAACTAGTAATTTATCATGTTATAGTACTGAGTCAAGTGGTCATACCATGGTGGTTGCCATAAATTAATATTATGTCAGGTGTTTGGAAGCAACTTCATATTGAACTTTGGAAGCTGTGATTGTTAGTCCTTGACTAAATGCAAGTTTTGAATACTATTTCAAATAAAGACTACTATTTGATTTTAGATGGCTAGAATAACTCACCTTCATGTAACCTGAGTTTTATAGTAAATACAGTATTTGCAAGCTACTTTTGCTTTTTTGCATAACAGAAAAAGGCTGTAGGCCATTTTCTCACACAGAATATACTAATTCAAATTATAGTGTAATATATATATACACATATATATGTATATATGTAGTGTATATATGTAATGTAGTTATAATTTAAGATAGAATTTAGTGTTATTTTAGAAACAATTTAAGCCTGGGAAAAGTAACAATAGTAAGTATTATTTCTTTCTATTCGGTGATTGCAATTTACCAGATAAACTGTATCGTATTTCAGAGATGATAATCATAACAAGCTGAATACCTGTTATAATCATGGTACAATAATCTACCTATAAATAGAAACAATGACTTATTGTTTGTATTTTTACACAGTGATTTATGTCTCTGTTTCATATGCCCCAAATCACTTTTTGTGATCAAAGAAGTCACTTTAAAGTTTGGTTGACTCCATCATACATTGTCTTTCCATTATCAACTTATGCAACTACTTCTCATTCCTTATTGCTTGTCATATGTGTTTTGAAAGATACAACGTGGACAATTATACAGCATAACAACACCAACCTAACCAGAGTTAAAAGTGCTAATCGAGAGAACCCACACACTGTGTTTTTCAAGTACTCTGCCAGCTTAGACCAGCTTCAGGCTACAATTAACCATGCAGAGCACTGTGAACAGGAGCTTGCTTACCACTGCAAAAAGTCGAGGCTTTTAGATAAGCCAGGTAAGTAAAGCAGACAAATTTTATTATGTTGCATAATGCATTTTATTTTACTGGCTATTAAAGGTATTTATTTCTATCAAGGTTATGGCATTTTGCTACTACAGAATTTGAACTACTTCAAATATCTAGTACTCAGGTTCCTATAAGTTGCCAAGAGATATTTGAACCAGAAAAACACAAATGTCAGTTTGTAATGATCTTCGTTCACAGATGAGTGTTCTCAAAGTTGATTTCTCTTATATATCTTTTAAATTAACAGAGATTATTATTAACAGAGTTCCTGTTGATCTGCCTTCCAGGGATTTTGGCATTTTAATCAAGGAATTACTGAGGAAATGTCTCCTTAAAAGAACACAACTTAGTGCATAGATTTCAGCAAAATTTTATTGCTGAATGTTTTTGAACACTTAATGTACATGAGTGCTTGACAAAAAGCATTGATAATATTGAATTTCTACTGTCCAATATAAGCATTCATAAAAAAACCTAATAGTTAAAACATGGATTATTGACAAAAGTATAATTGTTTTAAGAGAAAAATGGAGATCCTCTGATGTACTTAAAGAAAAATTAAGTTATATAGCCTACTTAAATCTTAACTTTCACTGACACAGAGCTGCTGTTAACAGACTTCACCGTGAAAATCTATTATAAGGACTCCAAATAATGTAGAAGTAAAAGTCTCATTGTTTACTGTCATTCAAAAAACTAAGTGAAATTGTTTGACTTGTCCACCAGAAACTGCTCAAACTAATTCTTGACATTCTTTCCTACTAAGCAGAGAGCAGACATCTGAGTGCAACAGTCTCTGATTCTGTCTCTAAACTTCCTATATATTCTTTCTCCTTAATTATATCGTGGACATCACTGGACTTCTTAGACTAGAATTCACTCTTGGCAGCATATCTGCTCTAAAATATCTCCACAGCATAAAAGGTGAACCTGCTGTTTAAGATGTCCCACTGAGCCTCCTTTTTACCTATGGACTGCAAATTAAAGTTATAGTTAGATGTTCAAAAGCCTGGTTTACACCAAGCAGGGGGTTTCAGGATTTTTCTCTCTAGGTATTTCATATCCTTTGGCTATCAACTGTCACATAGACTAAGCGAAAACAAAAAAAGCAATAAACCCCACCTTCTCAACTCACCAGTTTCAGCAGACTGATCAATCTGGAAACCATGAAAAAATTTAGGTCAGAGAAGAATAGAGGGAAAGAGCCAGGCAAGCAGGACTTCCTACATTTTTTTTTTTTCTTTTTTTGTGATCCAATGAGATTGCACGGAAATACAGGTTTATCTAGAAAGTTAAAAGAGCTCAATCAGTTAATTGCGCTAAGCCATGTAAAATTTAGTTTTGAATGTTAGAGGTAAATAGTCATGGGAAAGTTATTTGTGAGTTCTAGAGATTTTCTAAAACCATTCTTTGTTTAAACACTAACACAAACTGCACCAAATGCAACTTGCCATTCCTCTGAAGAGTGAGCTTTAGTCTGTTCTGAGGTGAGAGAAAGCTAGGATCTGGTAATGGTCAGTCTTGGCTTCTGAAGTGAGGCTGCTTAAAAATGGCAACGCTGAGTTTTGTGATATAGGAATGAAATAACAACACTTATTAAAGAGAGTCAGGGTTTATGTTTCCCTCTCTGTTTGAAAGCAAGACGGAGCCACATTTTTGTAACTGTTTAGGGGATGTATTAACTTTACCTTATCTTTTCTAGCATTCTTAATTAAATCACTTCCTTAAAATAAAATTCTGATTTTTACATTCCAGGATTGAGATCTGCTTTTTTTTAGTTCAAGAGTGGTGACCACAGTGGATGACTTAATAAGGACAGATCCTCTTTGACCCATTCAGTCACAGTAACGGTAAAAACAGATAAAGTTCCTGGGAGAAGCAGCAGATGCCCCTTTGTAGATATAGACTGCTCTGTGCTTTTGAAAGGCTAGCTCTCACCTACAAGAAGGGAAAAGGTGGTGGTTTTTTTTTTTTGCAAAATATATGCACTGATACTTTTTTTCAGGGAACTCTGTGATCAGTGCACCTAGAATATGCACTGAAATAGATGCTGTTTTCAGCATCTGAACCACATCAGCAGAAAGTAATATGAGTTTGTACAGTCTTAGAATCACAGAATCACAAATAACTGAGTGGCAGAGGTTGGAAGGGACATCTAGAAGTCATCTGGTCCAACACCCCTGCTCAAGCAGGGCCAGCTAGAGTCAGTTGCCCAGGAGCATGTCCAGATGGCTTTTAAATGTCTCCAAGGATGGAGACTCCATAATCTCTCTGGGAAACCTGTGGCAGTTACCCTCACAGTGAAAAAGTATTTCCTGATGTTCAGGAAGAATGTCCTGTGTATCAGTATGTGCCCACTGCCTCTTGTCCTGTCACTGGACACCACTGGAAAGAGCCTGTCTCAGTTGTCTTTACACCTTCCCTTCAGGTACTTATACACATTGATAAGATCCCCCTGAACCTTTTATTTTCCAGGCTAAACAGTTCCTTCTCTCCCAGCCTTTCATCATAGGAGAGATGCTCAGTCCCTTAATCATCTCTTTGGCCCTTTGTTGGATTCTCGCCAGTATTTCCATTTTTCTTCTGTAATGAGGAGCCTAGAATCGGACACAATTCTCCAAATATAGCCTCATCTGTGTTGAATGGAGGGGAATGATCACCTCCCTCAACCTGCTGGCAACACCTCAACTTCCTGATGCAGCCCAGGATAACTGTAGCCTTCTTTTCAGCAAGGGCACATTACTGGCTCATGTTCAACCTTGTGTCTACCAGGACCCCCAAACTCTCTTCCATCAAACTGCTTTCAAGCTGGTAACCCCCAGCATATATTGCTGCCTGTGGCTGTTCCTCCCCAGGTGCAGGTATTTTCAATTCCCCTTGTAGCACTTCATGAGTTTCCTCTGGATAGCAGCATGACCCCCTGGAGTATCAGCCACTCCTTCCAAAGTCTTGGTGCATAAAGGCATCCAACATGTTTGATAAGTGGTGAAGAATAGGGTTATATTTACACAGTGATCACTGTAGTGGCTGTAGCTAAAGAAGACCTGGCTGAATCACCTTTAAATTGTGTAGAGCAGATATCGAGCTCAGCAGAGCACTGTAATGCAGTGCTATTTAGAGAATTAGACATCTGTACAGTCTTAGAAGTAGTCAAGCCATCTACTTACTGTTGAACAAAACTGGCAATGCCTAGATAAGCCCTAGTTAAAACTGGAATGCACCTAAACTGACAACAGTGTATTCATAGAATGTTTTGTGTTGGAAGGGACCTTAATGATCATCTAGTTCCAACCCCCCCTGCCCTGGGTAGGAACACTTTCCACTAGATCAGGTTGCTTAAAGCCCCACTCAACCTGTCCTTGAACACTTCCAGGGACAGGGCATCCACAACTTCTCTGGTCAACCTGTTCCAGTATCTCACCATGCTCACAGTAAATAATTTCCTCTTATATCCAATCTAAATCTACCCTCTTTCAGTTTAAAACTGTTACCCCTTGTGCTATCGCTACGCTGCCTGATAAAGAGTCCATCCCCACCTTTCCTGTAGGTCCCCTTTAAGTACTGGAAGGCTGCTATAAGGTCTCCCTGGAGACTTCTTTTCTCTAGGCTGAATAACCCAAACTTTCTCAGCCTGTCCTTACAAGGGAGGTGCTCCAGCCTCCTGATCATCTTTGTGGTTCTCCTCTGGACCTGCTAAGCTTGTCCCTGTCTTTCTTATGTTGGGGGCCCCAGAGCTGGACACAGTAGTCCAGGTGGAGTCTCACAAGAGCGGAGTAGAGGGGGAGAATTACCTCCCTCAAACTGCTAGCCACACTTGTGTTGATGCAGCCCAGGATATGGTTGGCTTTCTGGGCTGGAGTGCACATTGCTGGCTCATAGCTTTCCATCTACTGCTGCTCACACATTCCTCTCCACAGGGCTGCACTCAGTCCACTCATCACTCAATCCACGCATCACCAGCCTGTATTTGTGCTTGGGATTGCCTCAACCCATGTGCACGACCTTGCACTTGGCCTTGTTAAATTTCATGAGGTTTGCATGGACCCACCTCTCAAGCCTGTCAAGGTCCCTCTGGATGGCATCCCTTCCTTCCAGTGTGTCAACTGCACCACACAGCTTGGTGTCACTGGCAAACTTGTTGAGGGTGCATTCAATCCCATTGTCTGTGTCTCCCACAAAGATGTCAAATAATGTCAGTCCCAACACAAACCTGAGGAACGCCACTCATCACTGCTCTCCACTTGGACGTTGAGCTGTCAACCGCAACTCTTTGAGGGCAACCACCCAGTCAATTTCTTATCCACCAAGTGGTCCATCCATCAAATCCATGTCTCTCCAGTTTAGAGACAAGGATTCATGTGGTATGGTGTCAAATGCTTTGCACAAGTCCAGGTAGATGACATCAGTTGCTCTTTCCTTATCCACCAGTGCTTGTAGAAGGCCACCAAATTTGTCAGGCATCATTTTCCCTTAGTGAAGTCATGTTGGCTGTCACTAATCAGCTCCTTATTTTCCATGTGCCCTTACATATTTTCCAGGAAGATCTGCTTCATGATCTTTCTGGGCACAGAGTTGAGACTGACTGTCCTGTAGTTCCCCAGATCCTCTTTGTTTCCCTTTTTTAAAAGTCCAGGTTATGTTAGCTCTTTTTCCAGTCAGTGGGAACTTCACTGGACTGCCACGACTTCTCAAATATGATAGATAGTGGCTTGTCCATCATCTGCCAGTTTCCTCAGGACATGCAGATGCATTTCATCAAATCCCATGGACCTGCGCACCTTCGGGTTCCTTAGGTGTTCTCGAACCTGATCTTCTACAATGGGCAGTTCTTCATTCTTCCAGTCCCCAGTATTATGAATATATGCTAAAATATTTTTAGTCTGGTAAAGATTTTTAGTCTTTGGACACAACAATATATAAGCTTTTTTCTCTGAGGTTATGAGAGGTTTTCAAATATCCTCCAATTTATCATCTTCTTCTTTCTAGAGATATAAATTTAGAACTTGCTAATATTATGGAAAAGGAGAATTCTACTATCTTTTGAAAATTTTAAGGTCATGCCACTCCATGAACTACATCTTTCTTTTATCTCCTGGATAACAGAGAGCTGGGGGGGAAAGAAAAAAAAAAAAAAAAAAAAAAAAAAGAGAGAGAGAGAAATTAAGGATTGTGTCTTGTTTTCATGTCTTTTGTCTTCAAGGTATATCTTTCCATTGAAAAGTATGGAGAGGACAGAACATATTATTTCTTATCTCTGAAGAGTAGTAGTTACAGATTTAAAACTATTACCAAAAAATCTAGTGCTCTGTTTGAGAGCTTTGGAAATATATTTCTCACCTATTTTTATGTGAAACATTTAACTTCCAGCCTGATCCAGCAGATATACATTCTAACTTTTAGTGTCTCAGTGTGACATAGTACCACAAACTTTAGAAAATTCACTGGAAATTTTGGTAAAGATGTTGCAATAATAAGTGTGAATTATAGTTAAATTTTATAGGATGCTCAGCCTATTTAGAAGAACTCAGAGAGCTAAATAAGAATTTTGTTTGGAATACAAATGCTCTAAAAATTTGAGGGAAGTTTAGGAAAGTAAAGGGAACTAATTTGAAATTTTGGACTTGCTGACTTAGTTGCTATTTCCTTTATTCAGCATCTGAAAATAGTCTTCACCAAGTTTTCATCTTTATGATCACCTTTATGTATTCACTTGCTGATTTTTATGCATGTGTTTTTGAATGATTTTATAGTCAGAATTAGAAAACAAAAAGCAATCAATCACACATAGCTAGTAACTGAAGCATACCTGACATTAAAACACAATTCAAATAACATTTTACTGACATAAATTTGTTCTGTTTCATTTAGTATGAGCACAATGAAACAGCAGAATTTGAAATGCAAATAAGTACATTATCAAATTGCATGCACAATTTAATCCCTCCCACTTCTACTATCTATAATCTCCGCTAGCTATATCTCACAAGTACAGAATTTGGTGATGGTCACATGAAATATTTTTTGGAACACGTAGTAATTCTTAACTGACTGTATTTTAAGAATATATTACATTCAATCAGTCTGAATACCATTTGCAAACAATGTCTTTAAAGAAGTCACCTATTAATACATTTATGTGATTATCATTAAGAAATCTGTAGCCATTTTAATTAATAGCTTTATTTTGCTTAGGCAATATTTTCTGCCAAAGTAGGTATATCAATCTGGGCTAATCAGTATGAACTTGCAGCATTTCAGTAAATACTCTGTCCTCACCCTGCTGTATGAAGAAATAACTGAGACCAGATTTTAAACATACTCCAGTGTCCCTAGAGAAAGACTGGGAATATTAATTCATGACTACAATATAAAGCTAAGGCATGCTGTTGAAACAGCAGAAATATTCTGCTTTTTACAGTCTTAGTTCTTGGAAACTTTTCAAAGTGTTGTCTGATAAATTATTTATAAAATGTCTCTAGGTTTTCTTCCTCCTATGATGGCTTGCAAACACAAATACTGATATTGGACATTGATGACATTATGCAAGTTTGACTTTTCCAGAAACTGCTTGCACTCTTTCTTGGCCTGCTGGGCTGACAGTTGTGTGGTAATGAATGCAGTCAATATGTGTACGATCTGAGATTGTCAGTGTAATGGAGATCTTATCTAACAGTGAGGTTTAATAAGCAGTGGCAGTTGTAAGTAAAGTTGCTACTAGGATAAATTTCAGCTTCTTTGTGGGGCCCTGCTGCTGAAAGCTTGGAGCTCCAACAGCAGCAAAAAGAAATACATCTATAAGAAACTCTGTAATTTAACAGTACTTGATTTCTTCTCATGCCTTGACTTTCATGTATTGCATCTATCAACCTTCTTCTCATTTGAGATAGTTTATCTTTATGCTTCATATCTTTTAGCTATTATCTGTTCTGTATATATTTTCTGTTGCTGTGATTGCTTGGCAGCATCTTTAAGCTTAATCTGCAGTACTGTAATATTAAGGAAACATCCATTTTGCTACAAACAATGCTGACTGGATGCACCAAACAGAGATGTAATAATCCTGGGAAACCCCACTTCTGCTCACCAGATACATCAGCTTGCTTATGGGAGCACCATTAACATGATTTCTGCTGTCTCTGAGTATATAAATTCTGAATCTGCTGTGACGAACAGCTGTCTTTGGGCATTTCTGATTAACACCACTATTCAGCTGCTTAATGTTCATCACAGATATGGGTAGTAGTACTCTGTAGTACTCTTGGTAGCAGGATGAGACCATTTCTGTATAGCTTTTCTATAACTCTTCTCGTTCTATTGGTGGTTGTTCCATGATCTGAAATTGATCTTTACTTGAGAATATAAACTACCTTGATTTTTTAGGGCGATGGTATCTCCTTTTTCATGGATCATTTTAAAATGAATTATATAAATGGACTGCTTAAGATAAATGATTCTAATATCATGGCTGACTGAGCTAGGGACTGTGAGTTCTTTTTTCCACTAATGCAGGCAAAAACCTGTGACAATCATTTAATACCTGATAATGAAATATTAAAATGAATAATTACTTATCAAGCAAAGGTAGTAATTTTTTTTTCTAATTGTTGTTAAAGTTTTTAGATTTGAGGGGTGATTTTTCTCTGCTTAATGTTTTGGAAACTTGTTTGGATGAGAAATATTGGGAGAAGTAGGAGACAAGACTGGGCACTGATTTTCTCTTACGTACCTTTTAGAGGGCGTGCCACTGAGCTGGTGGATTGGAAGAACAAATGAAACACAGACTTACTGGGGAGGTGCCTTGCCCACTGTACAAAAATGTTCTTGCGGATTAGAGGGGAGCTGCATTGATTCCCAGCATTACTGCAACTGTGATGCGGACAGAGATGAATGGTGACTTTTTACTGTTGCTTATTCACAGTATTTTTTCCTGGAAAGTAAATAAAGAAAATATACAGGTCTTAGCACATTTAGAGCACCAGGCTGTTGTAAATTTAAATTACCATGGTGTTACCTGCTTCTTTGATACAGAACATATTTTCTCACAAAATTATAACTATATACATTAAGTGTTACTGTTAATTCTTTTACTCTGAATTCTGGGGGAAGCATTAACTGTATACAGATATTTTCTAGTTTTGTAGTATATTACATGTTATATATTAAGACATTAACTCTGGTCTTTAATGCAAATTCAGTTATTAGTTTCAAAATACTGACAGTGATTAAAGCTAAAATAAAGGGTTCTGGCATAATTTTTAACTGCACTTTTAAATTTAGACTTTTTACCCCTTTTTTGTCACCTACAACTTAGATAATTAAAATTAGACACCCTTGCTATCAGTGAAGCAAAGCACTCAAATATTGCTTTAAGGGGATGGAAGGATTTCTAAAATGTAGAACTTCCACTTATACTTGAAATTCAGTGATGTTATTTGTGATCCCATTCAATTAAGTAATGTAAGAAATGAGTTCCTGTTACAGTGTCAAATCTGAACCTGATTTTTCACTTAAGAGGTTCAGATCCAGCTTTCTCAATAATAACATTTTACAAAGCAGACTTTTCAAATGAAAGCTTTTCTGTTGAAGAAACTTTTAAGTTTCTAAATTTAAAGCATATTTAACTTACATAAATATGATTCAGTGAGTAGGATAATGTTGCATAATAATAATGTATGCATGTTAATAAATGAATCAACATTTGTTTTTTGAAAATAGAAAAATGTAAGGAACATCATGTGTACAAAATGAAACAATAAGTTATTTTCTCCTCAAGCTAGATATCTACCCTTCCTTTAGAGGACCAACTAGGGAATTTGGTTGGAAAATGCTTATTCTCTTGTCATGAACAGGGAACTCAGCAGATACAGAAATTAAAAAACAACAAAGGGTACGTCAAAGAACAATTCTTCACAAGCTTCAAAAGTTTCTGTAGGGAAAGAATTGACATCTGCTGTAAAACTCACAGAGTGATGTCTGCTGTGCTTATTCCAATAAAATGATTAAACAAATACACAGAACACTAGGAATTTCCTTATTATTGTACAAAAATGCAAGCAATTTTTGATCCCCAACAGCAAAACAAGTGTTAAAGAATGAATACATTCTGAGACAGGATTTTGAGTAGTTGATAGTGTATATAATACATTCTTGCTGTTTCATCATTCATTTAATCCATGCTCACATACGTAGGCTAATTTATAATGATAACATACCTGTAAATAAAGCAGATAGAGGATGACATGCATGTCTTTGCTATAACTGCTTTAATTAAATTGAATATGTTGATGAGTGTATTACATTGAAAATATGATTCCTCCTGTTTTATATTTCTGTATGTATCCACTTTTGACATTTTAATTTTAAGTGGAGATTTTTATCTCTGTCACTCCAATGTTATAGAGACTATGTTTACAATATTTTAGTAGTTGTGCTTAATGTTACATTTGGTTCCTTAGAAAATACTGGTTTGAATTAGTTGACAATACTGTTAATAGGGCAGAAAAAGTAGGTAGAAGTTGTGCTTGTTTGAGGTGGTTTCTGAGCACAGAAAACCAAAGTTACACACAGTGCAGTTTTGAAATACAGGTTTGATATTCTATTTTCATAATTAAATCTATCTTATTTCATAGATTTTACATACCTCTAAAACTCCTGTTTGACTAATCAAAATCTTAAAGTCTCTAAAAGTCTAAAATAGATTTTTTTTTAAAAAAAATCTGTTTCTAAAGATCTACAAAAATGAAAATCCTCTCTGCAGAAGAGTTAAGCTAGTTTCTATTCAGTTTCCCTTTATTTGCAACATAGTTTTACTGAAGCAAACAGTTTTGGTCTTTTGAGGTTTATTTTCAGTTTTAAATGAGAAATCTGCAATAACTCACTTCATCAAAAAGTAACATTTTTTTTTTTTAATGTTTTGCATTTCTCACTTAAGAAAAAAAAAAAATCCTGAAAAAATATGTACATCTGTGTGCACTGTGCTCCAAGACAGATAAACAGAAATTGTATACAGAAGAAAGCTGGTGATGTTAGTAAATGAAGGGGGGAGAGGAGAAAAAAATCACTAATTTCATTCAACACAAGAATGGAATGTCTTCCCATTGTCTCAGTCCCAGTGTGTGGTGTACTGAGAGAGGGGGTTACTAAGCCTAACCACATTCTCAGAGAAAAGTGATTTGCTTTCTGGGGAGAGTGTCTTATGTTTAATCTCCGAGCAGTGTGAGTTCCAGGTTTCCCCCCCTCTCTGAGTTTGTACTTTTGTCTCTGAGCTATTTGCTTTGTCCATTAAAGGGATGATTCAACTATAAATGGATTGAATGGACAGATTGAGTTTTCCAAAATGGTCCTGAGTGATTGAATATTTCCATGGGTTCAGCACTTTTAGGGCCAAAACTGGTGCTTATGAAATTTAAAAAATCAGTTCTGACACTAAGTTAACAAAGATTTTAAACAAGGAATTTGATCTATGATTACAAGTGCTGGGTGTGCGCTTGTCATGGTTTAACCCCACTCGGCAACCTAAGCCCCACACAGCTGCTCACTCACTCCCCCTCAATGGGATGGGAGAGAGAATCAGAAGAGAAAAAGTGAAAAAAACCCAGAGGTTGAGATAAAGACAGTTTAATAATTAAAGCAAAGCCACACACACAAGCAAAGCAAAACAAGGAATTCATTCACCACTTCCCATCGGCAGGCAGGTGTCCAGCCATCTCCAGGAAGGCAAGGCTCCATCATGTGTGTTACTTGGGAAGACAAATGGCATCACTCCAAACATTCCCCCCAGTTCCTCTTTCTTCCTCCAGATTTCTATGCTGAGCATCATATGGTCTGGGATATCCCTTGGGTCAGCTGGGGTCAGCTGTCCTGGCTGTGTCCCCTCCCAGCTTCTTGTGCACCCCCAGCCTACTTGCTGGTGGGGTGGAGTAGGAGAGACAGAAAAGGCCTTGACTCTGTGTAAGCACTGCTCAGCAGTAATTAAAACATCCTTGTGTTATCAGCACTGTTTGCAGCACAAACCCAAAACACAGCCCCATACTAGCTACTATGAAAAGCCAAAACCAGAACAGTCCTCTGCGTGCTAGGTTGCGTATTTCCTTTTTTGCAAATTGCATATTTGTAGCATAAGCTTTTCTCCTACACTCAGCATGACTTCATATTTTTCTATTTGATTTTTTTAGCTTTTGTCAAGGTGGAAAAGGAAAAAAAGTTATTTGAAAGTTATGTTAAGCCATTTAATATTCCATAATAAAGAGACAAACCATTATAGATACAGTATGTCTTCAGCAGCATAAAATAACAGGCATGGGCAAATACATTAGCTTAGGCAGCCAGCTAGGTATCCATTTATGACAAAAATACTTTTGCATGCTTACACAGACAAGCACAACCATAAAACTGACCACTTCCCATGAAATTGTTTCTGTCCTGTCAAATGATCAAAATACCAATACCAAAGCATATGTTTGTATTCACAGTTGCTTTTATTACGAATAGAGTTACACAGCACTTTTTTTCAGCATTTAATTATTTCCTTTTCCTAAGTAATGTGTCAATCACAATGAAATGTTTATCAGAAACATTTAAGAGAGCTGTGGCTTTCATTTTACCTTTTCAGGATGAATGATACTGGATTCCTTTCCTACAAGGAGCATCTACCAGTAACTGAAATTGTGATCACAGATACTGATAGACCAAATTCTGAAGCAGCTTACAAACTGGGGCCTCTGCTTTGCCGTGGTGACAGTAAGTAACAACTGCAGAGTTTTGTTAAGCAACAATGGGTTTTGACTGCAATAAATTTTAAATGTTTCCTAAACAGCCTAAGATACACTTTTGTAAATATTTCATACAGTTCTTTTCATAATTATAAAGGAAAAAGGCAAAACGCTATGGTCCAGTGCAAACCAGGGTAGAATTATAAAGGTATATTTTTGATGATACACATCAATAGTGATGACAGAAATAGTATAGTTTTCAAACAGATATTCTGAGTACAAAATCCAGTGTTTTTATGCAATTTGAATTAAGTCATGCATAAAGCATTACATGAAGGGGAATTCATAACTGGTACCATATTTTGGGATAAACATACCCTTCAGTCGATATACATGCTTCCATCACCAATCCTTAAATATATTAACTTCTCTGAGTATTTGTGCAACTAAGAAAACTATACTATGGGAGATTGATCAAGTATGTGCAATACCTATGAGCAAAATTTCAAGTCCACAGAAGAAATGAAAATTTACAAACTAATTCAAAACAGAAAGCTTGTACATCCCGAATATATATGTAGTAACCAGAAAAATATAATGTGTGAGGAAATAATTTAAAGGTAATGAGATGACTGGAGGAAAACTGATACCTTATTGAAGATTTGTGATGACATTTCTGATTTCATTAATTTCCATCATCTTTGGCAAAGAGAACAGATCTGGTTCATGTTCAGTAGTAAACTATTGCACAAAATTCTATGGCTACTGCTATTTGCAATCAAGAGTCAGAAGAAGCAAAGATCTTAACTGAAAAGTTGAATGGACAGGATTTTGTCTACAGTTGAGTAAGGGATTAAAATATTTAATAAGCTTAATTTCTTTACATCCAATGCTACCCTAAGAGTTTTGATTAACTTTACTATTGTTTCAAATAAATACAAATTACTATTTTTATTCATCATGTGATTTTTCTCCTTCATCATATGACGATGTGTTTGTTTTTCAAATTTCTTCAGCCTTTATGAATAAGAGGAAATGAATACCAGTAAAGAAGTACAGATCTGTACTTTTAGGCTCACTCAGGAGACTGCACAGATAAATACATATATATTAGCATTTATTAATCTTTATGTCATCTCTACTTTCATTTCTGTGACTTCTCAGGGTGATTATGCCTGGAAGATTTGTTAACAGATGTGTGTTGCAGCAGTGCATTCTAATTTCCTTATGAAAATTTATGCCATCAAAAAACCACTATTGGGTGCTTCCTTTTCACTTGTCTGACATCCAATTGTGAGCTGATCATTTATCCCACCTATCAAAGACCTCTTAAATCATGGGGTTATGACATAGGATATGTTATAATTCACAGTGGAAAGGACCTAAGGACATCTCCTCCTTACAGTGGGGTCAACCATGATCTCAGACAAGGTCTCTCAGGGTTTTGTCAAACAGGGACTTGAAGCCCCAAGGACAGAGTCTGCACTGCTTCTCTGGGCAGCCCGCTCTGCTGCATGACTGTCTTCAGTAAGAATTTCTTTTTGCTTAGATCAAGCCTGAAACTCTGTTGTTTCAATTTATACCATTGTCTTTGATATTCATATCCTACACATATGCAGAGAGCCTGACTTTGTCTTCCTGATGATTTCCCCTTAGCTGTTGGGGACTGCTGTCAGGTGCCCCCCAAAGCTGTTCCTCCTCCAGGCTGAACCAGCCTTGGCCCCTCAGCCTGAAGGACAGGAAAAGTGCTCCAGATCTGAACATCCTGGTGGCCTTCCCCATACTTGCTCCTGTTTAGCAATGTTTTTCCTGTAGTGAAGGGCCTAGAATTTGAGGCAGTATGTAGATGTTGTCTTACAAGTGTTGAGTAGATTGGGATAACCACCTCCCTCAATTGACTGGCCATGCTCATACAGCCTATTATGCAGCAGGCCTCTGTTGTAGCCAGGGACAATGAAACCAGGGACAATGATAGTGATGAAATGTTAGTATTTACACATTGTGTAATACTTATAAGTGGGAAGAATTTCAATTTCACTACTCACCAAATTCCCAACTACTATTAATTGTATAACCTGACCCCAATTATCACAAATCTTAAAACATGGAAGCTAACTAACTTCCCCGGGTGAATCATTAAAACATACAGACAGTTCTGACACCCATTGACCTCCTTGCTTTTATTTGATGTTTGCATAGTCTGAGTGATTGAGTTGCTGTAAGATTTCACACTGATGCTAAATGATCAGTGTTTCTAGACAGGCTGCAATAGAGAACTCTAAAATATCATGAGGGCAAGCACAAGAAGTCAGTCTGAATGTCAGAGAAATATGTTTGTAATGTCAGACAACATTATAAAATCTGACTTCAGAAAGAAGCAATCGACTGAAATAATCTCAGTGAAAAGACCTTTCAGAATGTAACAGTTAATAGTAATAATACAGCAAAAAATTGAAAAGGAACATTCACTTTGACTGTTTAATAAAAGCAGTAATAAGCAATTTTTCTCAGCCATTTACATCATAAAGACAAAGACAATGAGAGATAGCATGCTTTTAGGGAAGTAGAGACTAAAATTTGAGAAAAAAATACATAATTTCTGAAGGAAAAATTTATGTAAAATCATAGAATTTTAATGTAAAAACAAAGAGCAAGGTGTTGAGTAAAATACTAGTTAAATGATAAAATATAATAAAATATATCAATATGAGGCATCATATGTTATATAGTCTGTTTGATATGTTTTATATTATGTATCATATATAATATATTTTATACCATTATCATACTATATGATTATATATATCTTATAGTGTAATAATGCATAATATAGGAGTTACATAATACGATATATATTTTCTAGTATATTACATTATATTAATATCTTTTCTCATATATAACATAATTATATATATTACAATAAACATTCTATACTATTCTTTTAATCATTATACTGAAAATGACTGAGTCTATGACTTACTGCAATTTTTTGCAATGATTTTTATCTATCAGCAGTGGGGTTTATAGTGAAAGTTTTATTTAAAGTTGTTTTCCAAAATGTAAAAAACTTTGAGTTGTAGTAGTTTCTGAGTTTTACATGTTAAATTTCACACTAGACAAAAGTGATGAAGTAAGTCTAAACTCTCCTGTGAGATCAACAATAACATCAGTAACACTTTAAAGCTGCAGAAAAGAAGAGGACCATTATTAAGATTTTTTATAACCTCGGGTTGCAGACATCCATAAAGGTCTAATTAAATGCACTTTTAATGACATTTATTTTCTTCTGCACCTTTGGATAGGTGGAGAACACAAAAATAATCTAGTAGCAAATATAGATTTTTGAGAAGTGCTGCTAAACAATGAAAAATAGATATTCTTGGATTCACAAGTGTGATCTGAGTACTCTCCAGAGAGATTATTGATTATTTCTGCTTCTGTCACTCTCTAAAACTAAATTATACAATTCTACTTCATAGGGGGTATCCTTTTATTAAACACATTTTTTGTTCTTTCTGACAGACATAAATTCTTCAGAATAACTCACTGGCATGCTGTATGGGGGAGAAGGTTTAATTGTATTTGTGACACGGTTAGTACTTTGTTAAATGATTCAAAATCAAAAGATCATAAATTCTCATCATATCAATGATCTATTCCTTGTAGGATACCTACTGAGAGATAAAAATGATTGTTTATGCCCACAGCAATATAAATTAGACTTATAAATAGTTCATTGAATTGAATTGTCATAAACCATGCACTCTCTTGACTAAGTTTCCAAGTTAGAGTTACTTCATAGGTACTTCTAAGAGGTCATGTATCATAACTCAAATGCAGTCTGGCAGAAGTTGCCTATGCTTCATTGTATATTTTATATTTTCACTCTTTTATTTAAGATTGCATTACTGTACTTGGTTTCTTTATGTTAGGTTTTATGGTTTGACTCTCTTCACTGAAAGTGTGTTACTTACAGAAAACCGAAACATATTTGCTAGAACAAAGCAGGAAAGAGTAACCTAATATAAGAAAAATAATAGCAAAAGCAATATCAGTATAGTTCTCTTTACGTATAAAGTTCCATTCAGATATTAATAATTTTTCTCAGCATTTGTGATAGAGTTAGCTATCTATATTTCTAACATGCCAAAGTGCAATGAAAGTAGTAATGATATTCTAAAGGAATATGGCCATTTAGATAAATTAGGCCATAGGATTTGATGACACTCAACCACACATAAGTAGTACTCACCTGTTTCTATCACCTTTAAAATATTTTACTGATTCATTTCTATATTTTCTTTTCTGCTCTACAATATGTCTAATAAATTGCATGCCAGCACTGCTGGTATCAGATTGAAAAATATATCTAAATATAATGAAAGTTAAGATTCAAATTAACCTATATCAACTGAGTAGGGTAACAGGAAAGTTTTCAAAGTGTAAGAGGACAAAAGAAACCTTTGGGCCATTAATAGGTAGGAATACTGTGGTTTTCCTAAAAAAAGAAAGAGGCATCTCCATTATTTTTGTCATTATCCAAGAAAAAAACAGATGTTGATTAAATTCTAATAAAGATATTCAGTTAGTATGGGTAGACTTTAAAAAACCACACCATTCAAGTGGGTTTTTTTGTTGTTTTCCTTGCAAGAACTTACCGGAAATACTCTGATTTATTACTATGATGTTCCAATAAGTATTAGAAGATATAAATCTGTTCAGAACACTGAAAGAAATCTAATGTGCCAAAATTATGTGTAATAAATGGGTAATTATAATCTGTCTGCATCAGACTGATTCTTGGCCCAAAAATAAAATTGATAATGTAGATCTTGATTGCATAAAACATTGTATAGAGATAGTGCAATACAATGTAAAGATAATATATCATTCAGCATTAGTTCATACAAAGTAAATTTGGCCAGACTGTAGAGGGACTTCAGTATTGGTAAAAGCAATATTGGTGAGGTGAGATACTTTGAGTCGAATAAGATATCTGAGAGTGCATCACATACTTGGTTGATTTAAAACAATAAAAAGGAAATGTACAAATTCAACAGCAGAATGATAGTACAAGAAGGCAAATGAGAGCAGATAATCCATTCAATGTGAGTTTCCAGTTTGACATTTAAATGAAACAAACCCAGTGTGACCTTTGGATATAATATTTTTAGAGACCAACTGTATTAACTAATCATAAGTGATACCTTCATTACAGCAGCACAGTAAATTTCTAAGTTTAGCCAAAAATAATCTGTTCTACCTATCTGCAGTAGCCTGACAAATCAGGGCATGTCTTTGACTGTTAATAACAGAAGTATCTGTATACTGAGTATTCACATCTTCCTCTTATTTAGTTGTACAATATTGATTTATTTTTGTCCTAACCTCAGTCTAATCAACATTATTTTTATCCTCCGTACTGCTTCCTGTATAATCAAGAAGTTTAATACAAGTCTGTGGTTACAGTTTTCACTATATAAAAAGGATGTAAGGTTAAAGGATTGCATTAAAGAAGTTAAGAGATGCATTTTTTAGTGAAAACCTCTTAATCTCTTTGCTTAACTCCAGCAAAATCTGAGGTGATGTGCTCAACTTAAATGAAGTTTCACAGAGTAAGAACTTCTAAATAATGTTTTTGAAAGCAGAAGAAAAAAAACAGAAAAACATCCAGTGGTCAGGATTTGAAGCTAGGTCAATGGGCTGAGTATGTGTGCACATATGAATATATATATATAAATTGAGAGTAAAAGCATTTGTGAATTTTTCATAAATGTACAATTTTTAATTGAATTGTTTGAATATTTTTCCTAGAATAAATGTTTTTCAAACAAAAATTGATTCAGGGAATTTATGTAGTCTGGCATATTGGAGGTCAAACTAGATGATCGCAGTTTTCCCTTCTGGTCTTTTAATCTATGAGTTTTCTCGTAACTGCAATGTAGCAGAGCTGGACGTAGTGATACAGATGGGGCAGCTGAACTCCACAGATTCTCAGAAGCAAACAGTTGCCATCTGGTCAGACTTCATAACATTAGGAGGATAGCTTTAGAAGAAGCAATTTGCACGCTTCTCAGTAATTTCGGCCTCCTCTCTGCTGTGCTGGATGAAGGGAAATTTTTGCATGTACCAAAACTGACAAAAATATTGGGAAAATATGGAAAGAAATATATGTAACTAAACCATGTAACAGGTAGTGATGATTTTCCTGCTTGGTTTTGCACAGGATTAAAGTAAAGCAAACGCCCCCCATCCAAACAAAACAAAACACCAAACCCAAACAAACCAACCAAATAAAACCTTAGGACACAAATAATAGATGATCATGTAACTTAAAGACCAGTTTATGAGGCCAGATAGGGAGGAGCAGACCAAAGACAACAGGCAAAATGCTGATTATCTACTGGTAGTTTAACTAAGATAACCCACTAGTGTAGATCAGACAGGTTAATAGGATCTACAATTTATGATGAGCACGCTTCCTACAGTATTAACCTTCTGCATTACTACTACTGTGCACTTATGATCTGATCACAGTGGCATTCCAGTGAAATTCAAAGATCCTGTCTATGTGCCAGAGACCAGAAGCTGGCTCTTACAGTGAAGAGCACTCTCTGCTGGAAACTGTCTCAGTACCTTTTAAGTGTTTCACAAAATCTCTATAAGAGGGAGAATATGGGAAAGATGGAAGGCACATTAAATGTCATCTCCACAAAGACTACTGCTGCTTTGAGATCACAGCTAGCAACCCCAGATTAACAGCAGTGTGCCTTAGCTTTGTCAGTCCATAAGAGATGGTAGTATCTTTTGTGTCATGTCAACCAGAGATTTGATTTGTTTGAGGGAGAGGGAAGACTAGTCAAAAAAACCCATACAGAAAATATTGATTGGCAACATAAGATCTTTATTTTCTCTGCCTCAGTACTCACTATCGCTGCTGGAGTTTCACACTGAAAGAATGGATTATACAACACTTAGAGATATCATGAAGAATTGATATAAATAGCAGATTTCAGTTTTGATTAAAAACTTGAAAAGTGCTACAACTTGCAGTTGCACAGTTGTTTTGAGAATCACTTTTACTATCTTAATTAGCCGTATTAAAATGGCTAATTTATCTCTTGTTCTCATTTGTCCCTTTTTCACTTTACAATTTCAAGTTGGTAAGACTAGTTGATATATGACAATAAAGTAATTTTTGCAGTATAAATATGCTGCTGCTTTATAACAAACAGGATATTCTTTTTTTACTTATAGGAAGACTGCAGTCTTACTACTCAGATAAAGCTAAATATTATTGATTTCCTGACTACATGGTGTTTGGCAGTTCCAGAAAAATAAATAGGAGACTGTGAGTCAGATACTGTAAAGTGAAGAAATCCTTTTCCCACCCTGATTTACAACATAAGACACTTTGTAATATACTTTTGCTAGATGTATATTTAACTCGCTTTATTGATACAGTAGCTTAACATTCATAAATCACACAATTTTTAGAGCTGAGAAAAAGAACAGCTAGATAAGTGAAGACAGGAAATTAGGATAGGAAGAATAAAACTTCCTATCCCTGCTCTCCCCCAAGGACTCCATCCTGATTTACAAAGATCATTCAAATGCTTCATTGAAGCTAATTGTATCATTACTCTATCGGACTGTTACTGCCACTATTGTCTCTCTTCTAATTGTTAACAATGTTTTACCAATTTTGTATAAATTACTAGTATTAAACTTCCTATTGTGTTTGAATTACTGGTAACAGCCAGCCCATTGTTTTTTAAATAGCTGCTATATACTTGTGTCACAACTGTGGTGAAGTTTGCTCTGTGGGAACCATGATCTGAAACAGTTGAGGAACACAGACTTAAAATTGACTCCAATAGGTAGGGCTGCTGCCTTCAGCTGATGGCACTTTGTACAGGATAACTCTGAGAACCCCATCAGGCAGCACAGGAGAGTAAGGTGCAAAGTTATGCTTTTCTCTCGCAGCCTGAGGCATTTGTTCACAGCTCTGCCCTGCCGTGTAAAGGTTGTCCTGATGGCTGCTCTAACTTGTGATGATGGCTGGCAGTGCTCCCAAGTGGCAAGTGTTACAACAGACAATTGCCAAGGATACATATGAATATCCTGCCATGCTGCTTTTCTAGGTGTGGGATCCGAACCCTGATTAAAACTGCTAAAAACTCAGGAGTAATGAGTGAATGGACTTTGATTTTACTTCACTGGTTTGTTGACCAGGCCTCTGTGTACACTGTATCATAGAATTTGATTTTGCAGATAAGAAAGAAATTTGTAATTTTTTTTTTTTTTTTCTTCACCACCCCCCCCCCCCCCCCCCCCCCCAAAAGAAACCAGAGAGCGCCTGGAGCAAAAATAATACTTTTGCACAGTATTTAGACCCAGATCACAGCATTATCAGGAGAACATGCATTGGCCCTGTTCAATTAAATAGGAAGGTATTGAATTCCTCATTTGATTTAGAAAGGAATATAGCTTAATAAAAAAAATCTGTGAGAATTCAGCAATAATAACAATGTCCTTCTAGCTGAACACCATAAATGCAGATTATGATCTTATTTGAAGAGGGTGTTATTAGAGATTTTACATAAGCTTTTTAATAATCAGGAACAAAATCTAACAAATTATGATTAAATGCCAGCTTAAAGAAAAATCAAACCATAAAAATATCTGTGTTTGATCTTGTATCCTTTTTTGAGTAAAACTGACTTATATTAGATTTATCATGTAAGTAAGAATACATATGAATTTCTAAACTACAGCCAACTAAAGGAGAAGAGACCTTCATAAACTTATTATTTTTCCTTTAATTCCTTCCACAGTAATTGCTAGGACCTGTATCCTACCTTCTTTATAATATCTGGTAAAACTTCACTGGACTACAACAAAACAAGACTTTTCCTTGTGTGAGAAATATACATATCAACTTTCATAGTTATAGTTTATACTAGCTAATGTTCATATGGTACTTCATTTAAAACTGCTATGTTCATTTAATAAAAGGATACATCTGACCATAACTAGGCATATCAGCATCTAGCCGAGATGCCAGAAATTTTGTCTCCCATTAATTGGTTTTTGGTTGTCTGAACAGAGCACCTTTATTACTCCTGCGGAATCATTTTTCTGTGTCTTCAAGAACGCCCACTTTTTGTTTTGTACACTAAGCAGGAGGCTTCTATGGAAGTTAGACTCTCTGAGCATTGCAACCCCTTCCTAGATCTGGGCACTTTCCTTTGTTTAATTGGTTACAAAACCTATACTGACAATATTATATAACACTGTATCTATCACTTAATCTTTCATTTTGATGACCAGGAACATTTTGGAATTCAGCATCCTTCAATACAGAGACATCCTACCTGCACTTTCCCACCTTCCATGGAGAGCTCAGCGCAGATGTCTCATTTTTCTTTAAAACTACTGCTTCTTCAGGAGTGTTTTTAGAAAACCTGGGAATTCAAGACTTCATAAGGATAGAGTTATACTGTAAGTAAGAAGACATTATTATTGTTATTGTTATTATTGAGTATTGGTTATTATTATTATTGTTGTTGTTATTGTTATTATTGTTTTGTTGGACTAAATTAGAATTAACTTAAAGGGGGAATATTTTAAAACTCTTCTCTAGCTTTATAACTGTTACGGTTGCTATTGGAACTTGTATCATTCCCCCCAAAATTCCAGCACTGGAACTATACAAATATCCATTCAAAGATAATTTCTGCTTCAGACTGTTCTTTATCTAAGAGCACAGCAATCAGCCCCTGACTCCTTCAACTGTTTCTCCTTCCCTTGCTTGCTGCATCCTTGCCACCAAATTCTCTCCCTCCAAATTTTAAGGCCAGACATTACATGTGACTGATGGGAGATTCACTCAGTCACAGAGTGTGACTCAGACCTTCCGTGGCACATTATCCTAGCTTAGTCACACTTTCTCATAATTTTTTTTTGGTTTTTAATTTATTTCCTTTGTACATACCCAAATCTTTAGATTTTACCCATGAATTTTTGTTGCACAAGAGAAAATTGTCTCACTAAATTCAGTAAGATGACTAATGTAGAATGAAAGCTTTATCTTAGTTGATTTGATGTTTTAGTCTTATTCATTATTAAAAGGGAGAATATTTAAAAGGATGAAGTACGGTTTCAAAAAACTTTTGGATTCATTTGAAATAGCACATCAGACTTATACTTGACAGGTGTCTCTGAGAGTTCTTTAGAACTCTTTTTACCTTGGGATTAGAAAGTTCCTCATTTTTTTACAAATCCATTGTGTTGTCATGCTCAAGTATTTTCCAGTTAAGAGTACAGATAAATATATATATAACATATATCATATAATGCAAAATATTGCTATAGAGACATTAATGCATCTTTATTAAAAATTAAAATATTCTTCTTGCTTTTTTTTCCCCAATAATGATGTCTTTGGTTATTAAAACAAACAGGAAAACACCTACTGTGTTTTTCTGTAGGCAGTTTAATTATAGAATATTGTGTAATGCTTAATCAATTTGGTTTGTGTTATCTCAATTTGTAGTGCTGTATATGAAGATACCCTGTTTTCAATAGTGTATTTCCCATGTCTATCAAAAGTATGGACTGCATTCTGTTAAAGTTCTTGAACAGGTGAAAACACAGTAGCATTATAACCCCAGTGTCATGCAATACAGAAAATGTACTAGGTCAGCACTTCAGTGGAGAATCTCTGAAGCAATTATGATATTTTTCTGTGGTAAATGATTTTCCATTTTCAAATAAACAGTTAAATCATGGAAACATTAAAGGGTTGCTTCTGAGAACTAAATTTATTCAGACAGTTGGCAGAAGACCATAATTGGTTTTTTTAGAATAATAGTATGCAGGCAAACCCATGTCACTTGTCCCATTCATTCATAAGCATCCAAACTATACTTACAGTTTTTATATGACTTGTGACTAGTGAGACATGAGAGAAAGTGAAAGGCTGAATTGCTCTGTATTTCCAGCATTTAAAAAAACCCCAAAGCTTACCTTATTATTGTGCAGAATGTAGAGATATTCTTCACTTCCAGAAACTTCGTAATTTGTTGAATAGATTGACCTATTCTTTTTTGTATGTCATAGATAGGATTGTTTGTAGTGGAGACAGAATTGTGTGTTTGCACTTGAGTCTATTGGTCAGAAATGAGCAATATACCCTTCCATCACAACTACCTTTCCAAATCAAAACCAACAATTACCTTGAACATTTCATATTGTGTAGGATCATTTAGATTTCATCTTCATATATTCTTTTATAACAGATGTGCATGTAAATCACTTGATATTCCATTAATAGTTCCACATAAATCAATGTCTTTGATTTGTGTAATAATAAATAACAATAATGAAAATGTCAGGTGTCAGTGTTTAAGATGAGAACATGTTAGAAATGATTTAAATCTCATTATGTTATTAACATTTGACATTCCATAATTGTGAATACAATGATTTTTCTTAGCATTTTATTGATTGTTCTTAAGCTTTATATCTAATTCTTTTATTTGTGGCATAATGATCTTTATACCCTTAAGCTTAACTTAGCCAAAACAAGTGTCAGATCAAGAATATTAATAGCAAGTGTGAAGTTTAGTGCTGTTTATTTGGGTTTATGAAGTTATAAACGCTGCCATGCATCTGTGTATAATATTCCAGAAAACTATTGCAAAAATGGTGGTGTACATCCTAACTGTTTTTTAAAACACAGAGAAACTGTCTTGAAGAAGATAAATTTTTGTCTGAGTTCCTGTAATCTTCTGCAGAAGTAGTGGCTGAAATCAACAAGGCTGATTAAACTCTGAATAGTACAGTCTATTAAATACTTATATGACCACAGGTTACATCCTCTAACTGAAAGACTGAGTAACTCTTCTATGCTATCTGAGTGCTCACTGCAGGATTATTTCCTATTTAAAAGCAATGAGTTAAACAGAAATTTGAAGTAGGATTGGGAACACTATGGTGTATTAATGTGGAAGGTCTTCTGCAGTTGCTTTGGAAATAGTTCTGAAGAGTCTAATATGCAGCTGCTGTTGGCCTTCATCATCCCAAATTTGCAACTTGTTGTCCAGGATGAGTGGAATTCAATCGTTTATAGAAAGTTCTCAGGTTTTGTATTCTGTAGCATGTAACTTGGTAATCACTTTCTGCTTTTGCATGCAGTACTCAACCCTGATACTCTGAATGGTTTTCAATGACTGTGCTTTCTCTTAGTCATTTTAACTGCAGCTAGCCACTGACCACTCTCCATGATTACCATCAACTGCATCTTCCGCTCCACTTTGCCAATCTATAGCTGTGCTCTGCCTGTGTTTGAATGCATTAGAGCCACAAGAGTCCCTGCAATGTTTGGAAAATTTTTGAGTAATGCCAAGGTGGGCAGGACCTACAAAGTATTTTTGCACCAGCAGAGAACTCCTAGATGTATCCTCCCCTGTTGCCCAGGAAATGACCAAAGTTTTCTTTGCCTCAGTCCTTTGTAGCAAGTCCTCAGTTGCAAGAGGACAAATTTTAGAACTCAGTCAGCATCTCTCCATCCTGTGGCATACTTTCCATGGGTGGTTTGACCACTGTGCTCATAAATGCTAAATTTCTTCCAAATTTGCAGTGTAGTTGGTTTTAACAGAGTTATTTAAAATATTGTAGAATGTTAACTGATTATATTTTTCACTTTTCTGACATATTCTGGTCAGTCTTCAGACATTCCAACAGATGGCCATGCAGTCACCCTTGCTATTTCTGGAACTTCTGGGACTGGTTCCCTTTTTTCAAGTTTGTATTACTTTTCTTAGTGGTACTAACATAACTCATTATTTCAGCTGTTATTTCAAAATTTTTATTATGTATTTTCTTGCCTTTGAAATCTAAACAGTAACATTATTTATCAGATCTGTCATTCTGGTATGCTATTTAATAGGCACATTCAGTGAGTTCAAAGCAGAATTTGTGTTTTCAGGCTTCACTCCAACAGTATCCAGAGGATTACAAAGACCTCCCTACAGAAGGTAACATTCAGCAGAAATTCTCTTTACCTGATCACATGGAGTTTCTGTTGCTTTTGTTCTCCTACTGTGTGATTGTTTTTTTACCATTTATCCCTCAGTAAGGAGAGACTGAGCTCTCAACTTTGTCCAAATGAAACAAATTTATCCTAAAATTAATTTTACTGAGGAACTGGTTTTAGAAATCAGTTATTTGTTATTATTGTATAAAACTCTTGATTTTTAAGCAGGAGAGATCATTTATTACAAAAGGCATTCTGTTTAAAAATTGACTACACCTTATGCCTTATTTTATTTGGAAAGTCAAATGCTTTGTGTATTTGTCATTTTACTTTTCTCTCTCAGGTTCAACCATTATAGAATAATGCTTCATAACAACCAGATTCAGGGTTGAAAGCATGTGGCATTACTCAGTCTAAAGGTTGGCCAAAGTGGACTTAAATTTTATAAAAAGTCTAATGTATTTTTAAAAAGTGAAAAGAAAATAAAAATATTACATTTAAATATATTTTAAAATTCAGTAAATTAATCTTTGAAAATATTTCTTTAAGCTGATTTATTTCCCTTGACTACTTCTGATTGTTCTGTTTTTCTCAGAGGCCAATGACATAAATGAGAACCTTATTCTTGGATTCATGGAATCTTCTCAGACCTTTAGCCCTTTAAATCAAATCCTTAATAATTCAAAATCCTGGTAATCCCTTGTTTGGGATTACTTACTTTCATACACAATTGTCCTTGAATATGTGAAAGAAAGAGTTTCAGAGAGAATATTAATAATTTTCAGATCTTCAATTTCTGTCATATTCCTCATCTTATTATTTTGACCTGCCAGGATTCAGTTATGATTTTCTAAACAAACTATAAAACCATGTAATGTGAAAGTTATATAGGGAATAACTCAATTTAATTCACCATAAACATAATCTTATAAACTACATCAAAATTTGCTCTCTGATATTTGTAGAGTTTGTGTGAATAAATAACAAAAGCAAATAGACAGTAGAAGATGTTGATTGTATTATAGTGGTGATAATTTAAATATAGTTAACAATGGTAACCAATTAGCATGTAAGCAAGAGGTGCTTTTTATTCCAACTGAAAAATAATGAAGCTAGCACGTTTTACTGTTTCTTGACTATTATGCTCTCTACAGGTCCAAAAAGAGTTTGATTTCCATGCTGTTGACAAATCATTTTTCTCACTGTCAGTGAGTGTGAAGAATGAAATTTGAAGATAGGTCTCCTGAAGTAAACTTTTCCCCTAAACTGATGAGTCTTATCCCGTGAAATAGTAGGCTAAACGTTAAAGTAACTTGTTCTGCCACTTAATGATTTTTAACTATGAAATAATTTAAATGTCCTTCATTACTGTCCTCTTTCTAGCTCCATCTGAAGTGATTTTTTCATTTGATGTTGGAAATGGACCTAGCGAAGTTATAGTGAAATCACTCACTTCCTTAAATGACAACCAGTGGCATTATGTGAAGGCTGAACGAAACATAAAAGAGGCATCCTTGCAAGTAGATCAGCTTCCTCAAAGGTCTCGTGGTGCACCACCTGATGGACATACTCGTTTGCAGCTCAACAGCCAGCTTTTCGTAGGTAGGTGCTCATTTAATAGAAACTTTCCTAGTTATCATCATGAAAATATGAAAAGGGGAGAATGAAAAAATAAGACAGAAAAAGACAGCAACTGGGTCTTTTGAAAACAGTTTGTATGATGAGATGAGAGCCTTTGTGAAAAATCCATGGACTTGTAGCTCTATTTTGCAATTAATAAATTCAGTGCCTTAGCCTATAGTTACTGCTGGACAGGATTCCAACCAAAGTTTTCTTCTTTTGAGGTTTGTTTGAAGAATAACTAAAGGATGTCCATTGGCACCATTTTTTTGAGAGGATGGCATCTGCTGAAGGTAGATGTGTTACTTCTGTAATTTCAGGGAATTTCTGTTGTCTCTCTTCATCCACGACTTCTCAGGTTTCCCAGAAACATTGTGAATGCCCCATCTTGTTTAGTGTTTAAGATCAGGTTGGACAAGGCTTTAAGCAACCTGACCTACTGAAAGATAACACTGCCCATGGCAGGAGGATTGGATAAGATGATCTTTAAAGGTCCCTTCCAACCCAAACCACTCTGTGATTCTATGAATCTGTGATCTACACCTCTGCCCTTTGCTAGCACATTTAGAGAAATAATCAGACTGTGTTTATTTAGTATTGGCAACAAGAGAAAGGGACTATTCTTTGATTTCACACAACCAGGAAAAATCCAGATCTATGGTTGGTTCTGTCTAAATTTGAAAATTTCAGAGGAAGAACTTTACCTGAATATTTCTGCCTTTGTACTTCAGCAAATATGATGTTAATGTACTTGTATAAAACACTGGAAAAGCAGAGAGGAAATAACAAATTAATTAATGTTTATTTAGCTATTACGTAGAGATATGTAGAACTATGTGTTACGTACATGGTAGTGTTACTGTAATATTGCTATATTATGCATTTATAAGTTTCTGGTGTATATATATGGTATATAGTATAAAAGCATGTAAAGTCTGCCCTACTTTTAAACAGATCTTTACCTAGATGTGTTGCAAGACACATCACACTAAATGAATATATGATTTATTTGCTGTGTGTTGGGAAGGAGTGCAGTTAGGGGGGAGCAGTGTTCTTAAACTGTAGCTACAGAAACTCTGAGTTCTTAGGAGAAAATTAAATGGAGAGGAAATCCTCGTATGCTGGGATTGGAATTCTGACCTGTGCCTCAAAAAGTATCAAGGATGGAAGATGGAGACTAGGCCAAACATTTAATAATTTTGTATTTTGATTAAAAACATGGAGAAGAATTCTATAATAAAGAAGATATCCAAGATATTAGCTATAGTGGAGTTTGGAGAAGTCTTAAAATTAGTTTATATTCATGTTACTGGACTAGAACTTTTAATGGAAGTACTAGGAGATTTCTGTTTACTATACTACAATAAATTATGTTGCTGTCCTCTGACTTGACTTACCATAAAACTACTATTATATGAACAGCTGAAATTAGATCAGTTTGAATTTGCAAGGTCTGATCTGTGAAGCAAGACTAAGAAACAATCTAATTCTACAAGCGTTTATGGTAATATCAAGTCTAAATAGTTTTCTAACTATTTTGATAATTAATTGATCTCTAGTTCTTCTAACCCTTCTCCCAAACAATCTAATACTGTACTAATCTCTATTGACAGTTGCAATTTCTGACAATTTTTTTTATGAAGTAATTGGCCATTGAATAGAGTAACTTTGTCAAATAATTTGTCAAATTCTAGTAAATTTATATACATCTATCTCCTGTATGATGCTGACAATTTAAGAACTGTTTTGACTTGTATACAAGCAAGCTGTCTAACTTGTTTTCTTCAGATAATATTCAGGTGAATAATTATATTAGAAGAGTGATTCTGTTGGTTTGCTCTGGTGTTGTGGGTTTTCTTCCTCTCTGAAAATTCTTGAAGATCCTGGGATTAAAATGAAATAACATTCACTATAATACTGTGTACCTTGAAATCTCTTATGAGTTTGTACAATTATTTTGAAATAATTCGGAGCAGAACTGATGAAAATGGCATTTGTTTGATTTTATTCAGTCAAAACAGTGTTTTTGAAGTGTGACATAACAAATGATAGTAAATAATTTAAATTATCTGTGGCATGCGTTTGCTGAATATAATTTGTGAGGGTTTGCTATGACTGCAACAGGGGTTTTTTGGATATTTGTTTCTGCACCTGCAATACTGTAATGTGAATCAATATGGTGTCTAGTTTATTTTGTGTTTGAGTTAAACCAGTCTTTTGGATAACGCAACTTTTCATAGCTCCCTCCTTTATAAGGTATTTTAATCTCTTCAATTAAATATAATTTTCTTCAGCGGAGGAAGTAATGAGACTTACTGTTTGACTACTGCTGACGTCCACTGGTGCAGACTGAGGTTTGTCTGCTTTAGCCAGTGAAAGGATGTAGAAAAAAAATGAAACATACAGTGTACTGAGAATGACATTAGCAGAGGCAATCTTTAGTTAAATGTCATCTCATATACCTAGTACCTGCCATAGTCACCTATCAGTCAGTTTCTAACATCTAACATTTCTAACACTAGGATTGTGATTTCTTCAGGCTAAAACACTTTCTTTACTTCTTAGATGTATATACTCTGGTTTTCCAAAGAAGCCAGAAAAAGAACTAATGCCTAAAGCTGCCATTAAAATGCTCATTTTAGCAGATCTTCCTATTGCTAGGTGGTTTTGTGCCATTATGTCTGTAAATAGCAACAGCTACGTCAAGATTCTCCATGTAACACCAAGAATTTTATAAATTCTGCAATAGAAAAGGATGAAAACAGATGACTACATGGAGACATTTATCCAAAAGTTAGTTGGAGATGTATCAGAATTATAGTTGGAAATCTTACATATTGTGGAGTATTTTCTGCTTTTAATTTTTAAAGGAGAACAAATGACAGGAAATATCAGAGTAAGTTGTGCGACAAAGGACATGAGAGATGGTATGTAGATTGCACACCTTGTTAAGCATTCAGGATTAATAAAATGCTAGCTGTCAGGAAGTGTGCTAAAAATAAACAACAGGGAAAAGAAATGAAGCAACAATTGTTAACGTTAGGATTGCCCTGTATCTTTATCACATATAGTCAAGTATCTGCTGTCCTCTACTCCTCTGTAGTGAGGCGTCCCATTACCCAAGAATGGACACAGCTTCCATTATGGAACAAAGTATGTCAGGCCAGACACCAACTGTGGAGTATCATGATCCATACCATGAGACTGAAAGATGGATAGACACACAGATCAGTTGATCAGTCAGCAAGATATTGCAAGAGTAAAACTGTACAGCTCATCATTCTCCCAACTCCTTTTTTCTTTTTTCTTTTTTTTTTCCCCTTTCTTGCTTTTTGGGATTTCTTCTATTTTTCTTTCTTGTTTTGGTTTTTTCTTTTTTTCTTTTTTTCTTTTTCCTTTCTCTCCTCTCCTCCCCTCTTCTCTCTTCCCCTCTCCTCTCTTCCCCTCTCCTCTCTCTCTTTAAAATAGAAAAAATAAAAGTAGAAAACCACCTAATTTCTGGATGCTACTCCTCCGTGAAGTAATAGTAGTATGCATCATTGCTTGGTATCTTCTTATGCAATATCCTTCTTTCCCATTAAAACCTTCAAGGGTTCACTGTAATTACTTGACAAAGAAATAATCATATATGCTTTTAAAGTTATGTATAAATATTTTCACATGCATAAGCTTGTATCTTGGAATCTCATAATAGACTGTTCAGGGGCTGTAAAACATAAAGAGCGTTTTGCACATCAATTCTTTTAAATTTTTAAAAGTTCATGTGAATGTATTTCAGGTGGAACAGCATCCAGGCAGAAAGGATTTTTGGGATGCATTCGTTCATTACAGTTGAATGGAATGGCCCTTGACCTGGAAGAGAGAGCAAAGATAACGCCAGGAGTTGAACCAGGCTGTCCTGGACATTGTAGCAGCTATGGTAACCTGTGTCACAACGGTGGGAAATGTAGAGAGAAATACAGTGGATTCTCCTGTGACTGCACTTTCTCTGCCTATGCTGGGCCATTTTGTAAGAAAGGCAAGCATGTCTTTTAGCTTTATCAGTTATTGAAAACAGAACAAGATATTTACAGCCCTTTAAAGATATGTTTAAATGCTTGCAAAATATTTATGTTTTGTATAATGTAGAGAAACATTCAGCTGAATTTGTTGAATAAGTGTAAGTTTTGCTAAACACTGTCTTCCAGAGATACGTTCAACATAGACTATTTAAAGCAGGAACCACATTACCTGAGAGGATCAGTACCTTTTCTTTAATGTTATGCAACGCCTTTGATTCTTTTATATTATACTAAAGCTAGAAACTACATGAATAAACTTTTGGATTTCTGTCTTTTAAGTCTTAATCTGAAAACTAAGACTAAATTTGGAAAACAAGCCAAGAAGCAGAAGAAACTTAAACTTCTTTTTACTGTAAGAAGAAAGTGACACCACCAGAAACAGGACTGAGCCCATGTTTTCAGCCATTTTAAAGGAGTCCTTTGGTAATGGTGTCATACTAGTAGATGATCACAAGTCATCAAGTTTGAATTTTAAGGACAGAAGTTTCTCTAGAGCATTTGCATGTAATTCTTATGTGCTAAAAATCACTTGCTTCCTTATGAGGACAGGCTGAGAGATTTGGGGCTGTTCAGCCTGGAGAAGAGAAGGCTCCAGGGAGACCTTATAGCAGCCTTCCAGTACTTAAAGGGGGCTACAGGAAAGATGGGGAGGGACTCTTTATCAGGGAGTGTAGAGATAGGACAAGGGGTAATGATTTTAAACTGAAAGAGGGTCTATTTAGATTAGATATAAGGAAGAAATTCTTTCCTGTGAGGGTGGTGAGACACTGGAACAGGTTGTCCAGAGAAGCTGTGACTGCCCCCTCCCTGGAAGTGTTCAAGGCCAGATTGGAAGGGGCTTTGAGCAACCTGATCTAGTGGAAGGTATCCCCGCCCATGGCAGGGGTTTGGAACTGGATCATCATTAAGGTCCCTTCCAACCCAAACCATTCTATGATTCTATGTATTAAATGCATTCTGCAAAGTACTCAGCGGCTCAAATGCCGTAACTCCATGTTTCTCTAATTTAGTGAGCACAACATCTGTCCAGCCACCATTGCTACCACAAAAAGAAAGGATTTATGTGAAGTCCTTCCATATCTATCACTGTGGAGCTAATGCCACTGAGTGAGGAATGATACTTTCCTCCTCCCCCACAAACAGCAGAAGAGACAAAGGGTCACACTCTGTGTTTATTATTCTACAGGGTCAGAGTGGCTCCTGTTGCTGAAAGTGTGGGATAACCTATAGTAATAACTTTCGATCACCTTCTGTCAAAGCTAATGAGCCAGATCACAGAAATTTCTAGAAATTTTTCTGAAGTGTGGAGATTGTGTGTGAAAAAAGGATAGTAACAGACAGTTAATTTTAGCAGAAAATGGCTGTGAAATATTACAGAGTTACAGAAGCCCTCTATGACCATAACCCAGTTTGTATTCTCCTTTCCTTTCTCCCACCTGAGTAGTCTCTTTTCCCACATATGTTTTTCAGGTGTGGCCAAGTTTAATCAATATGTCAGGCTTGAAATTGTTTCACCCATTTCTCTGTAGAAGCAGTATACATACAAGACAGGACATATTGGGCTTGAGGACATGGATAAACAAGAATAAAGCAGAAAGCGTATTTAAAACTAGACAAAAAGAAGCACTTCTTCATGCAACAGACATTTAAGACACGTGTCTAGCTGGACTTTTGCTCTAGCCCAGATTGGGTCTTATTTTTCCCTATAGTTCTAAATACTAGTTCCATTTATATTTCTTTTTCAGCTCTATTACAATATTTAAGAATACATTTTATTTTGTTCTGTGGCAGAAATAATTAAAAAAAGAGCTTTAGTCTTGTTTTACATGATATTCAAAAACTGAATTACCTTTTGTTTCAGAGATCTCTGCTTATTTTGGGGCTGGCACTTCTGTGACATACAATTTTCAAGAATACTACACCTTAGCTAAAAATTCCAGTTCTCATGCTTCTTCTTTCTATGCTGACATGACACTGAACAGGGAAGAAATTACATTTGCCTTCCGAACAACACAGACACCAAGCTTACTGCTTTATGTCAGCTCCTTCTACAAGGAATACCTCTCAGTCATTCTCACTAGAAACGGTGAGTGTTCAGATAGACCTCTGGAAACACTAATGAATGTCATAGCTGCCAAATGAGATCCACTCTGATTCCCAGACCTGAATCACAAACTAATCATTGTCCTTTATATTTATTTTTCAGCTGCACCAAGCAATGCTTTCCACATGAAAAACATTCCTCCTACTGTAATTTCAACCTTTACTAATTTTTTTAAATCATGTTGGCAAAAATACTTATTTCTGGAAATCCTTTAGAAGTGTGGTAAAATATTTCAAATTAATTTTTTTTAAAGTTTTGAAATGAAACTCAAAGTGTATCTGATCTGTCTGCTACTCACATGACATATTAATTGACATCCCCATGATAAATAATAAAATAAACTACCTTTTGAAAGTACATTATCTTTTCCAAATTAATCAGAGGTCATTTCATTCAACTAATTTCATAAGCTACTTATATACCTATGAAAATACACATGTATACCTGTGAAAATACACATAACATAGTTGCTGTTTCCATTTAAGTTGAACATGAAATGCTAGCTGGATCTTTCTTTTTCATCCTTTCTTTTATGTCTAGATAATTTTTTTTTTTTTTTAATTAAAAAACCCCACCAAATGAGTTGAATCTTTGCTTTTATCAAAGACTCTGCACTCACAGTGGTTCTGTACTCAAAGAAGATGCTCTGCTTTCCCAGATACAGAACTGGGCATAGAATAATTGTAGTATCCTCCCCATCATGTAAGGTGGAACATGTTTCACTCATGACTGGCCTGAGTCTGGCCTGGGCCTTGCTTTCCAAAAGATGAGTAGAAAGTTGTAGTCCATCTACAGCTGGGAGGGAATCTCTGACAAACCACGCTGCCTCTGTGTTCTGCTGTGAAAGTCTCTGTGTGATTATATGTCTACACAGTATACTGGATTTAACAAGAAGAAAGGGAAAGTGAGATAGAAGTTATTAACTGCATCCTACTGAATTGTCAGCTGGTCAGAGGTTTACAGGTCTGGACTGTGTAAACATTATTCAAGAACAGTACTTGTAAGGTACTGAATTTTATTTGATAAGTCACATTGATATGAGCTAGCAGACCAAGTCTTTCTCAGCTGTGTTATAAAACAATTTACTAAAATTTCTGCACAAACTTTAGTTTATTATTCAGTTTTGTGATGGTTTATGTCTATCTTTGCCATTGCATTCTACTTCCAACATTGCTATTACTTTTCCTGTTGCCGCCTTTAATTTCTCACTTATGTCAGTTTCTCATAGTTAATTCCTTAAATAAATCAAGCATTTGTTTTGCTCTTCAAATGCACTTGTGAAGCAGGAGGCATTGTATATGATCTATACTGCCTGTTGTGTATGTAGGGTACAATAGCTTTTGCTTATTTATCCCTGCAGGAAGTTTACACATCAGGTACAAGCTAGATAGCCATCAAGATCCCGATGTCTTCAGCATCAATATCAAAAGTATGGCTGATGGACAGCTGCAACATGTGAAGATTAACAGAGATGAGGAAAGGCTCTTTGTAGAGGTAATTCAGTTAGATTGTGGATTAGAATAAAAAATCCAAAGCATAATCAAGTAAACAGTTACAAGAAGGCAATTACCTCTCAGTAAACTGTGTTTTAATATCTCAAGTAAATAAAGCAAAGATTAGCAGACTCATGCTGCACAGTTAGACAATCTTTTTGGTGTTCATCTTGTCTATTTCAAAAGGTCAATACCTCCTTATCATTTTTTATGAAAACATAAAAAAATTGCTTGATGGTTAAATTTTCACAATTTGTGAAATGTGTATGACTGCTGTCATTCGTTCGGGGCCTTGTATTTTGTTTTTTGTTTCAAACTATGTATCAAACTACGGTGTAAATATTTGACCATCTAGATAATAATGTAAGCCTATTTGTCTAATTTTCTTTGGTCCTTTTTGTGTCAAAGGAACATGACTATTAAGGAAAATATTTTTGTTATTTTTGTGGAAATTTAATGTTAAAATAGAAGTATTTGTTTTGCTAACAGCAAATACTAGCATGTAAAGAAGTCTTAATTTTTTAAATTAAAATTTAAAACCCTGGGATGTTACAATTTAGTATTTTGAGGCTAGAACTGTTTTCTTAACAATGCATTGGTATGAGGCTTGAGGGTAAGTGGTTCTAGAGGTACCCTGGGGGAAGAGCATTTAGAGTAAATAGATAATATTTGATGTTTAGGAATTACTTGCTGAGTGCCTTTTTAATGAAAAGAACCTTTTTCATGTTTTTGAAACTTTACCATTTTTATTCATTTTATAGATAAAAAGAAGGCATCAGCCTAATCAATAAGATAAATAAAGGCTTATTAAGTAGGAAGCTTAAGAAGTATCACAGCTATAATCAGTGATCTGTGGAAGCTGATCATCTATTTCCTGATTAATTTTTATGCTATAACTAACAAGTGCTTCCCTCAGTTCCTTTTATTTTAAACCTTGATCTTACCTGCTTTTTTGCAAACTTTGACAAATATTTTTTTTCCATTATTCCACTTTGTTCTTCACCACACCATTCTGCAGGTTAACCACAATGAAAGAATGAAGTTTTTTCTGTCTTCAGGCACAGAATTCAATGCAATCAAGTCTCTCACACTTGGCAAGATTTTAGGTAAGTGGAACACCACAAGATTTTCTAAAACATAGATCAAAATGTCATCACAGCACATAAAAAATATTAACCTTAATCTCATTGAAAGACATTTGTTGTCTTGGATTTCATTAGACACTGAGTCACAATCAAGGTAGAAAGTTCAGTCTTGTTGAAATACAAATATAATCATGGGTAAGTACTTCCTGAAAACTTATCAAGTGGGTTCCATTAAAAATGATTTCACACTTCTCTCTCTCATTTTGCAATCAAGCATTATGAAACACCACTTTTCTTTTTTTTTTTTTTTACTCTCAGGAAAAAATAAATCACTGTGAAATCATACACAAAGACCATAGAATACTATTAATCATGTACTGTATTTGAAGAACTTTCTGTGATTAGATTTTGGTGTAAACAGTTAAGAATAAGGTAATGTAAGCAAAAGCTTTGCTGGCATTCCTTTAAGCTACGACAAAATATTTTGTCTAGTGATGATTCATCAGAAGCTGTCTGTTTCTCTGTAGTAATGACCAAAATGGAAGTTATCTATCTACAATTACCATTTTGTCAATTTTGTTTAAATAAAATAACCTGAGGTAAAATTCTCAAGATCTTATTATTTTCATATTCATCACATAAGAAAAACTCAATTACAGAGGGAGATACGCTGGTGGTGAAAAGCTAAAGGATGTTTATCTTTCCTCCAAAGTAATTTAAAGTTTGTGTTCCTATGTTCCCATTTGTGTGTTCTTCCTCTAATAGCACTTTTTGTGGCAACAATATGAAAACAGGCTTGTGATATATAGTAACTAAGGGTACACTGACCTTTTCACCATTTTGTAGTTATGGTGATTATTTTCACCCTTCCACAAGTGGTCCTGGGCTAAATGTAGAATAAGTAGGTTTACCAAAATATGGACTATTGGAAAAAAATATACCTACGTTTATAGACCTTAAATGTTTATAATTTCATATGGCACACAAGTTATCACCATTACCAAAAACAATTCTGTATATTTTTAATAAAAGCAATTTTAAACAGAAATTATGAACCATGTTCCAAAACAAGATTGGGAAATGAACTGCCTCCCTCTCTAACTCTTTGGTGCTTGAACGTTTAGCAAGTACGCTGCCTACAAAGGAGCGATAGTTTCCCATTCTTTAAAAATCTCTTTAATTAAACTAAAGTGTTAATACTTTTTGTAAAAATAAAATCAGAAAACTGTTATATGTGGCATAGAAGAAATTGAGTCATTATCTAAACTTAGTATAGATGAAGAAGATACCTTTATCTTTCTCCCACAGTCTTATAGGAACTATTTACATGTTTTATATAATACCTACCCTAACCCAGAAGATCAAAGAAGTGTCTTCTTCACATTCAGTTGTATGTGGTTTAGTTTAGAGGAATTTTATTACTATGTACCTGAGGTACCCCTCCAGGAGCCATATATCTACCACTTTTTGTATAGTAACTTTGGGAATAACATAACAGCTTTGGTAAATCAAGGTTTCTGCCATTGTATCAGAGCCAGAAATACTATCCTGGCTATGACAGTAAAAAACACTGTTATGTTTTCCCAGAGCATCTCCCACTGACAAGCAAAGCATTATCTGAAATAGTCCATCATGCCACTGGGTGGAGGCAGTAAATCTCTGCCAGTTGCTGTCTGACCTCTATCTACATTCAAGTAATGTAAATCCAAAATGTGTATGAAATTAGTTTCCTACTCTATTCTGAGTAAAAATTAGAGTTTAACTCTTTGTCACACATGTGTATGCATACATGCCACACATATGCACACAAAAATCAGTTCCAAATATATCCTCTTCTGTATGTAATCTCGGCCAGAAAAAAAGGACTTCTTGAAATCTTCAGTTCAATTTCATAACAGGGAAGCATAATTAAGATGATTTCCGACCTATCATTGTTTAGAAAAGTAGATATGTGAGGGGATTAATTGAGAGAGATTTGAATGTGATATTTCAAGTGTAATTAGTTTCATAGGCTGAGGTATAAGATCATACAATCACAGAATGGTTTTTGTTGGAAAGGACCTTAAAAGATCACCTAGTTCCATCCCCGGTGCCACGGGCAGGGACATCTTTCACTAGATCAGATTGCTCATACAACCTGACATATATACCTGACATACTGACATACAACCTGACAACCTCATACAACCTGACCTTGAACACTTCCAATGATGGGGCATCTACAACTTCCTGGGGCAACCTGTTCCAGTGTTTCACCACCTCCATCATAAAAAACCCCCCACGTTTTCCTTATGTCTAATCTAAATTACCCTCTTTCAGTTTAAAATCATTACCCCTTGTCCTATCATACAGACCCTTGTAAAAAATCTCTCTCTCTTTCTTATAAGCTCCCTTTATATATTGAAAGACTGCAATAAGGTCTCCCCAGAGCCTTTTGTCCTCCAGGCTGAACAACCTCAACCCTCTCAGCTTTTCTTCATAGGATAGGTGTTCCAGCCCTCTGACCATGTCTGTGGCCCTCCTCTAGACCTGCTCTAACAGGTTTGTATCTGTTTTTTTCTGGGAACCCCAGAGCTAGACACTACTCCTGGAAGGGTCTCACAAGAGCAGAGTAGAGGGGGAAAGTCACCTCCCTCGGCCTGCTGCCCACACTTCTTTTTGTGCAGACCAGGATACGGTTGGCTTTCTGGGCTGCAAGAGCACATTTGCTGGCTCATGTCCAATTTTTCATCCACCAGTATTCTTAAGTCCTTCTCCACAGGGCTGCTCTCAATCCATTCATTCCCCAGTCTGTATTGATACTGAGGATTGCCCTGACCCTGGTGCAGGACCTTGCACTCAGCCTTGTTCAACTTCATGAGGTTCACATGGGCCACTCCTTGAATCTGTCAAGGTCCCTCTGGATGGCATCCCTTCCTTCTAGTGAATCAGCTGCACCACTCAGCTTAGTATCATCCACAGACTTGAAGATGCTCTCAATCCTACTGTCTATGTCATTAATAAAGAAAATGAACAGTACCAATCCCAGTGTGGACCCCTGTTACTGATCTCCATTTAAACATTGAGTTGTTGCATGCAACTATTTCGATAAGGCCATCCAGTTTATTCCTTATCCATCAAATAGATGGTTGTGGTTTTCAATTCTGAGAGTGTTATCTAGAATAGGTAGAAGAATAATTTTGAATATATTATAAAATGCATACAGTCATAAATGCTTTCACATGGTAACCAAATGCTAAGTAGCTTAAACTGTATTAAATAATGAAATTTAAAGATCATATTTATAGACTTTAAAAAATAACTATCCTAATTATTGTTTAGCTTTGATTGTTTGGAAGAATGTCAGTGTAGCTGATCTGTTTTCTTACTGGAAAAATAACTAAGAACCTCTAACACAAACAGAAATGTATATTACTTTTGAAATATAGATTTTCTTTATAGAACTCACAGTCCAGGAAAGAACTGGTATGTAGATATGCACAGAGAATGGAAAAAAGAATGATCATTTAAGCATAACTTTAAAACAAGATTAGCTGAAATATAAACTACTAGAAGAAATTTGTTTAAAATATTTCAAAACCCCACAAATTTATGATAAAATTCAATCAGGAGTTTTTAATGTTTTGAAGTGTAATAATCTATTTCTCACATAAGGGTAATTCTACAGTGACCAGTACGGAATGAAAGGTTTTGTATTTGTTACGAAATATCATACCAAATCTTGCATCAATTTACTTAAAAATGTGTTTGAAGCAATGTAATGAAATGCACATTTTTAGGCAAATAGCAGTCTCTTTTGATCAGGACCAATGTTGTCTCTTCCAGAGAAACCACACTGTTATAAAAGTTCAGAGGTGGGAATTTCTTCACTTATATGATGGCTTTGCATCATCACAGTAATGTGAAGCATGGAGTTACAATGACCTGTGGGGGCACTCAGCCCAATTTGGCTCATTTTATAGATTCTGTCCTGAAGAAAACATATGTTATACTTCTCTCCCTTTCAAAGGATTAGGATATTGAAGAGCTGCTGTTTCTTTTATAAATCTGACTGCTTTGGGTCCTGGTTCCTGTGAAGTCATGTCTAGAGATGGAAGGAGATTTTATGAAGACTGTGGAAAAAATTAATGAGTGCTGCAGTGAAGAGGTCTAAACAGAAGGAGTAACAAAATATGAAATAATGTATTTCTTGTAATTTCCAATGTTGTTTAGGAAAAACCCACAAGCTTTAAAGTAGGCTAGAAAGCTATGCATTTTCTAAGAATGATCTTCAGTTCGAGAAGTACTTGGCTGAGCTCTTCTGCCATTATACATAGCTCAGTTTTTTGTTGAAAGCAAACCTGAGAGTTAGCAGCTGAACTTGTTTTGAATTCCCACCAAGAGAAGAAAAAAAAAAAAAATTAATAAAAATCAGTGTTTTTCCTCACTTCCCAGAACCTAAGCCCTCCAATTTAAAGACTTTTGAATTTATGTTAAGCAACATTGTGACAAATTAGACAGGGAGCTAGGCTGTGTTGGGACTCAGCAAACTATATAAAGGTTAAGTTGTGAGGGAAAAGAGAAGCAGCACACTCAGCCACAGAGTTCACAGGATACAAGCCAAAGGGCTCCTTATGTTTTGTTTTTCCTTCTAAGAAAGCACTTTCTATCAAAGCACCCCACACTGTAAGAAGGCTGTAGAAACCTCTCTTTTTACAGCAACCCACTGAGAAAATAATTTACATCTGCTGAGTAAAGCCACATTTACCCAGCACAAAGCTTCCTAGACGTCCCCAGGGTGATGGTGAGCTATAGACAACGTTTTTCTTCAGTGAGAGTTATTAACCTTTCCATGCCAAATGAGTTAAAGATAGGCTTTCAACAAGATTTACTTAGGTCTGATTTACACACAAAGTTTCACCAGCTAATGTGTGATTTTAAGCTAATTCACTTAAACAAAGGCATCACACTGAATATGGACATCTCCAACAATGTAAAAATTGGTTATTTCAGTGATGAATAAAACCAATTTTTTACTAGACTCTTAATAAGAAGGCCAAAGTTAAACCAGCAAAATATTTTGTAGCCACATTTGAAATGGAATTTCTGTGTATTCAAACTATTCCATTCTATTTGTAGTGAAATTGGCCTTTTTGATATTGGTTTGTTTGTTTCTGAAATGACAAGATTTTATAATTTAGTTCTCTCTTATGGGCATATCTTTCAGGATAATTAATAATTGCACAACTTGCTTAAGATCTCTAATTATTATGGGTTTATTGATAAAGGATTGATGGAATTGCAAAACTTTCAGTGTGCTCCAATGATATGTAAAAATATAGTGATAATTCAAATTGTTAATTAGAAAATCAGACTTTTAAAACAATAGTCTGGGTACTCCCAAAAAAAGTCCTGCAGTGAAGCACATGCTAAATAATAGATGCTTTAAAATTGTCCATTTCTCTTTATGCAGCTTTTCCTACTATATGAATGTGGAAAATCATATAGTAATAAAATAGTAAAATTCAGTCTTTTAAAGTTGGTTTAGAAAAGCCTTTAATATAAGCCTGTCAGTGTAAAAGATGCATTTATATGCAGCTCTCACAATTTAAAGTACATATAATTGTAGTCCAAAAACTTTACATGCAACATTTTTTTAAAATTTTGTTTCCATCAGATTTTCAATTCCGTCAGCCAAGCTTGTCAAGGCTTACTTACAATACAGAAGCTTTTCAAGATAATTATTTTGGGAAAGAGAAAGTTTCTATACGCTTGCAATCTTGAACAAAATAATAGTACTTAAAAATTCAATATTCAGTAATTTAATGGATATATTTTAATTTGATGAAATAATTTCATTGGCAGAATATTTGCCTTCTAATGTTTTATTTTAAAGTTTTTCTACTCAATCTTAACAGTGCGAGAAATGACAGTTCCACAAATAACACCCGCTTGTTACTTCTGATTGCTGGATTTATATTGTTGAAAAAGCAGTAAAAAGTCTAAATGTCAGAACTATCTATTACTTCCTGTTAATCAAATTGCTTTCTTTACTGGCATTTTTTTTTCAGCATTAAACTTCTGAAACAAATAACAAATTAAGGAAGAGGGGCCTAGACCATTTGGAAATGTTTTCAAAGGATGTTCTTTTGTGCACAAAAATCAGAAAAATAATTGTTTAATGACATATTTTTCAGTAGTTTATCTTCTCCTGGTCACTTCAATCTGAATCATAGCTTAGCTTTAGTAAAATAATGTTGTATTTCTTCATATTAAAAAAAAAAAAATAGTAACAGTGTAGCGGGATTTATGTGGGAACATAATAACCACAGGGCAAACACCAACAACCAACCAACCGTATATGATTCAACTGAAATCAGTGGGTGTGTAGTTATAATTAGTTTTAACTGTAATAAGTACTTTTAATGCAAAAAGCCTGGGCATAATAAAATTTTCATACCAACACAGGCTTGTTGCACAAATGTGAGATTTTGTGGCAATTCTTCAAAGCATGTTAGTACCTCCAGCTGGTAATTTAACTGTGAAAGTCAAATATGCATTAATTTTTTCTACTGAGCAGATTCATAGAATCATAGAATAATATCTCAAGTTGGAAGGGACCCATAAGGATCATCAAGTCCAACTCTGGACTCCTCACAGGACTACCTAACACTAAACCATATGACTAAGAGCATCATCCAGATGCTTCTTGAACTCTGGCAGGCTTGGTGCCATGACCACTTCCCTGGGGACCCTGTTCCAGTGGCCAATCACCCTCTCAGTGAAGACTCTTTTCTTAATGTCCAGTCTGAACTTCCCCTGATGCAGTTTCATTCCATTTCCTTGTGTCCTGCTGCTGGTCACCAGAGAGAGGAGATCAGCACCTCCCCCTCCACTGCCCCCCTTGAAGAAATTGTAGACTGCGATGTGGTCCCCCCTTAGCCTTCTCCAAGCTGAACAAACCAAGTGACCTTGGCCACTCCTCCTAAATCTTGCCCTCAAAGCCTTTTACCATCTTGGTCACCCTCCTCTGGACACACTCTGATAGTCTAATGTCCTTATATTGGGGCAGCCACGACTGCACACAGTACTCGAGGTGGGGCCACACCAGTGCAGTGTAGAGTGGGACAGTCACCTCCCTTGACCGGCTGGCTATGCTGTGCCTGCTGCACCCCAGGACACAGTTGGCCCTTTTGGCTGCCAGGGCACACTGTTGACTCATATTTAACTTACCATCAACTCAAACCCCCAGATGTCTTTCCATGGGAGCTGCTCTCTAGCCTCTCATCACCCAAACTGTATGTATGACCAGGATTACCCCATCCCAGGTGGAGAATCCGGCACTTGCTTTTGTTAATTATTGTACTGTCGGTGATTGTCCAGCTCTCTAGTCTATCTTGATCTCTCTGTAAGGCCTCTACCCTCAAGGGAGTCCACAGCTCCTCCTCATTTAGTATCACTGGCAAACTTGCTTAATGTACATTTGACTTCCAGATCATTTATAAAAACATTAAAGAACACTGACCCTAAAATTGAGCCCTGGAGAACCCCAATGGTGACTGGCCACCAGCCTCATTCACTAAATCTCTTTGAGCCCAACCCATCAGCCAGTAGTTCACCCAACGTATAATGGACTTGCCTAATTTTAAGACAAGATTGTACAGGTAGGTACATGAAAAATTTTGAAATCTTCAACATCATAAAAGCAGAAAGGTCAAAGCTAGTCTTTTGGCTGCACAATTCTTATCTTAAAATGTTCTGCTAGGAACTTTATGTCTGCTGATTTTCAGTATTACTTCACAAAGAAAAGATGGTTAAAGCAGAATTCAAGAAAGAGGGTTATTGAGTTTGTGTTTTGCATTGGGGTTTTTTTGAAGAAGGCAATGTAGGTGGAGTAATTTAGTCTTTCTTTGATGAAAAAATTTGAGTACACTTATCAAATGAATTGCTATAAAGATGCTTAAGGATGCATAACTGCTGTTTACTATAAAATACAGTCTCTGATAAACAACTTGTCTCTGTGTGTGTGATTTTCAGTCAGTTAAATTTGACTTAAGCACTAAAGTGGAGAAGGGTTTTTCTTACCTAAACCTTATAATTTTACCAGCAAGATTGTTTGATCTAATAAAGAATTTTACTTTATCCTAGCAGTATTTTCTAATTAATGAGTCAAATGTACTCTAAAGATTTTAAATATCTAATTTCCTTTCATATTATACACATACAATGTTTTCAAGATGGTTTGTACAGGAAACTAGAAAATAATTAAAAATGCTTCTCTCTTGAGGTTTTTGATCCTACTTAAAGTTAGAGGTATATATTTTTATCACAAGGGGTTTAGGACATTTTTTGTCACCTCAGGTTAGACTTTTTCTTAGGACATCCAGATCTAGCAGATCCTTCAGTGTGGTGAGACAATCAATAGAATCAGTGTATGCTACAGAGAGAACAGAGGCAGTTAAACATCCAACATTTTATGTAATCCATCATTGTAGGTGAGCAGACTCTTGGCTGACATCCATCTATCTAATAATACATCATCACTCCAATGAGCAGAGAGTAGTTGAAAATGTTGCTGTGCTATTTTGCAATGTTCCACCAAAACACATCAGCTCGATTTTCACTATTAACCTAATTGTATTGGGGAGTGCATTGTACACTGGTATTTAAAATAGTTATGGTAGCTATTGGAAAGATCACCAATTCATTCATAGGTTCTAAGACAAGTTGGAGGTGACAATGAATGAGATGAAATTCCCATTTTATTTGCACAAAACTTGAAGACATGCTTGCCTTAAGAGTCCTCTTTTAATAATCAGTACTTCCAGAGTTGCTTAAATTAGAACTGTCAGAGTAAGTAAACTGTTTTCCCTTTCCGAAGTATGCATTAGTGAGCTGGTGAATAGAGAGCTCTGACAGGGTACTGTCCTGGTTTCAACCAGGGTGGAGTTAACTTTCACTGGAGTATTTCATAACATGTGATGTCATGCCCAGGGCTAAAGGGGGGCGGGCGCTCTCTGGCAGGTGCAAGATTTTCGAGTCCTACCCAGGTGTGTGTTGCTGTGGGGGCGGTCACTGCTCTTGGTAAGCCACTGCTGCATTTTACCCGTTTCTTTTTGGACTCATTATTGTTACTGTTGTTCTCTTGTTATATTTAGTAAGTTCGTAATTTTTTTTTTTTTTATTCAATCTACGAATTCTCTTCTTTTTTTTGTCCCTCCCCTATTTCACCAGAGAGGGGAGTGGGGGGGACGTGAAAGGCTGGCCACGTGGCGTCTGGCTGCTGGCTGAGTTCAAACTTCCACAAGTACATACATGCAGAAAGGTAGCTCAAGAGAATAAGAGGGAGGGTGTTTATTCTTCTTTTTTTCTTTTTTTTTTCTTTCTTTTGTTTTTTTTTTTAAATTTTATTTTTTTATTTTTCCTTAGTGGGAAAGATAATGGCATTGTGTTTAAAATGGAACACCATTCATTTTTTAGAATTTCACAGAAAATATTTTGACAGATATGCAGGATCTGAGGTCTTCAGGGAGTTTTTGTTTTGACAGACGATGGTGATGGGATGGAGTAGATATATGAATCTGTGGAAAGAATATGATCCAATAATGTACATATTTATGAGCAGAAATCTAATAAAATATGTATTTTTCATGAATGCATTCTTCATCCTTATCTTTTTGCAGAATGAAAAAGTGTTGGATTTTAATTTAAATATTTTAGTAATATTTGAATATTTTTGCTTTGGAACTTGCTATAGTAAGTTAAAAGCATTTGCCTCAGCAGACTAGCAACTCATCTATTAAAAAAAAGGGTTGAACTTATCTGACTGTCTTTTCATTAAAGACAGACAAGAAAGGGATTCAGTGAATCTACATATGTTGCTGTAACTCAAATATACTCAGAGGAACACAGGTTAATTATTCATTTATTCTTCTGTCACTTTATTTTGTACATTTGCACTATGATTAATTGTGTTCTGTTCCTTTTGATTAATAGAAAACAGCGATGTAGATGAGGAGACTATGAAGGCAAACTCTCAGGGGTTTATTGGATGTCTCTCTTCGGTGCAGTTCAACCACATTGCTCCTTTGAAGGCTGCACTGCACCACAGCAGCTCAGCCCCCATCATTGTAAAGGGACGCTTCACTGAATCCAGCTGTGGTACTTTAACTGGAGCTGACTCAACATCAAGTGAAACAACCCATTCATTTGCAGGTAGCATATGGTTATCAGTTGTTCTCATCTCTGAAGCAAAATCTAAATAGAGTACTCATGACCTGAATCACAACTACCTTTTATTTTTTTTCCATGTGGGTTAACACATCAGGAGTACTTTGAAAAATAATTCTCTTTTATATGTACTTCTTCTTCTTTAGCCTTTCTCTTTCCCTCTGAATGTTTACATTTTTCTCTTTATCTCTGCAAAGTATCATCTATATCACTCTTGTTCTTTGCATGTTTACAGACCCACAGTACTGCCACTGCCACTGTACTATACTGTACATGAGCTGTAATCATGTAAGAATTTATTGAAAACTCTCTATTTGTCTGTCACTTTCCTTTTTTTCTGCTGCAGATCACTCTGGACCAATAGATGAGGGAGAGCCCTTAGCTAATGCAATCAGAAGCGATTCTGCAATTATTGGAGGTAATAGGAACTATAACAACTCCATGAGAACAGGAACCTTTTTATTTCTAATAACTGTGAGTCTTTCAGTGCTGAAGTGAAGTCAGTTTAGTTTTGTGTGCATAAGGAAACTAATAAAAAGACTATTACAAGTGCTAGACAGACAAAAATCAAGCTTTGTTTTAAAATACAATCAGTAGCTTTCATGTTTTCTTATTACATAAATTTATGCTATCAGCATTGGAACAGTCTGTTGAAACACAAGACACTAACAAGATTTCCAACCTGCCTAATGCTAGTGTCTATGATTTTAAAAAGCACTTGAATACATTGTGACAAATGGCATATGTTCAAAAAAAGACAATTTTTGCTCCTTGACTATACCAAAAAATTACATTTTGCTACACAGTCAAGGTCAGAATCTTCTTTAATTAATGTGAACAACACAGATTTTTCTTGAGAAAATGGGGTCTAACACTGCTTGAATCAATCTTTTGACAGACTGAAGCAGGTTCCATTCAGATTCTGCATGTGGAAAGCAATGTACTCTTGGACAGACCATCACTAACATTGATTAACAGCTTAAAAATAAAATGCATGTTAAAATAATAATCATAAAAAAATACTGTTGGTTTGAAATACCATTTCTCCTTTATTTTCTTACTTTGTCTTTTGGCCACTTTCATCACCTCAAATAGAACTACAAATGATCATTCACAAACTTTTTTCAAAACACTTATTTTGAACAGAGGAATAGAGGAACCATGTACACAGTTCAATTGCTCCTAAAGTGAATATGTTGACAGTCCTTTATTTTTTATGTCCATCAGAACAAATATGGTATAAAGCTTAGGACAGATGTCTTGTGCTTAAAGTACAGGACTGGTAATCTGGATATGCAGGTTCCATTACTGTGTCTTTCTGACTGACCATCCTTAAGCCAAGATCCATCTCTTTTGTAGTGGGGAAGCCTACCTATTCTGTCTCTTTAGTAGGAATGAAGATTGTTCAAGTGAGCCTTCATTGGGAGAGTTTGGGATCTGGGACCCTAAGGAGAATTTCAGTTCCTGTCAGTGGTATTGGAGCAAGTGTATGGCTATGTCAATTCAGTTTTTTTCTTTCAAGGAATAATACTGTCTCTTGTGACAGTCTTCCCTTGTGAGAATTTCTGGTGGTAGTTCTTCTCTTGGGAGGAAGTGATGGAAGGAAACTTGTTTTCACTCATGAAGATGGTATTTTCACAGTATAATTCACTGTTTCAATTTCCATTAGTTTTCAACAGAAAGAGGGCAGGGGGAGGGAAAGGTCATCCCCTCCATCTTTTAAATTCTGTATAGGTTTCCTTTCTAAGGGCTTTAAAAGCCTCAGCAGACAAATGACATAGTGGGATTTAGCAGAATAAAGCTGCCAAGACATCTCACTGAGGATAAATGCATTTAGGTCTACAGAAGGTGGAGTTAAGATAAGAACCTGCAGTCACCTCTGTGTCTGCAATTTAAATAATGGTACCCGGTCTGGTCAGTGCCTGCCAACAGCATGCTACAAGGTCAGTGACCTTTAACAGAGCAGTGCTAAAGATACTAAAATAAGAGGTAATAAAACCTATAAGCTTCCTTGCTTGTAAAATGATACTTACGTCTGTATATTTTTATACACACAAACATTGAGAATTTTACCACTGAATTCAGTGAGGTCAGAATTTAAAACTATGGTTTCTGAGTTCATCTACACGTCTAACTTTGTCAAAAATTACTTTGCTGTTTCAAAAGATAGGTATTATTTTACATAAATATCTGTACATAAAGATCACTTTATGTACTAGATAATTTAGTGGGGGTGGTGATTTTTAATAAGAAAGTCATTTTTGAACTTCAAGCTACTATAGTTACAGTCTTTTTAAGATAATAATAAGCTCACAATTTTATTGTTATTAAACACATTTGAGAATATGCACTCACAATTCTTCTACTCTTTTAACTATGGTTGTTTAAAAGCCAAAATAAAGCAAGCTGTACAACACTCAGTAAAGTTTAATGTTAGCACCCTTAAATGAGTATAACTGAGAATTGTACCAATTCAGCTACCTCAGACAAGGCAAGTTTATAGACAAGCCCTTAAAGGAAGCATGTACTGTGACTGTGAAACAAAGGAATGACTGTTATATTTAATCTAAATAAGAGCAAGATTCACTCAGATTATAGAGTTTATTCCAGAAAAGAAGATACTACACAAAAATGTTTTTATTCCTACCATTAAGGATGGCTGCACATATTAGAGAATGAAAAAAATGATGTGCTGAATTTTGGATCATCTTTTTTTATGTACAGTGCTAAGGGACTATGTATTTTTATTTTTCTTGAAGTAGTGGCCAAGTTATGCAGCAGATTGTTCCTTCATCAAGTGCAGCTGAGCCACTGCATTACAACTGTTTTCCAGACTGTTCAGTGCTTTTTTCTTTCCTGCAACCTAGTCTTGCTTTCTGCCTCTTTGATAAGCACTTTCTGCTTCCCTTCTGTTTCATTTCTCCTCAAATTTCTCTCCTGCCCAACCTCTGAATCATGAACTTGAGGGCCTGAGACCATCATGAGAGGATGAGTGTGAAAGAGAGGAGATGGGCTGGAAGTCTGTAAGGTCACGCTTATCTCTGTGGGAAGTATCTCTTTCCTCACAGTTCCTAATCTGCGCTAGGAGCAGCACGCCCTGGTAACAGTCCAATAAATCTTAGTCGCCTTTAAAACGAAGCACTCATTCCATTTAGTCTCTTATGTGTTAGGTATGTGGCATATATGTTACCTGATGAGTCCCCTATATAAATCTTATGCTCCTGCCTCTTTGCCTTCTAACTGATCAGCTAGAATACCATAATGCAGGTGGCTGTACTGATGATGATTTTACCCTACCAGATGGGGCTGTTAAAGCTGTTGGAAAAGGAAGCTTGCTCACTACCATATGGGTAGGCAGGGACCTTGTTTACTTATGAACCCAAAGTCATGCAAAGCAGAAACACACCTAGGACGAAGTTGAATATGAAATAAGCCTTTATTTCAGTATTTTAGTATTTTAACCAGTGTCTATTCATTATAGTGATGCAGTTACAGAAACGTAAGCCTTAGCTAACATAGATCATGAAAATCTCTTCATCTAATTGTGTTGTACCAAAGGCAGTCAAACAGAGTAGGGGTTTTCTTCATGAGGCAGAATAAACTGCAGAATTTCTTTCCCATTTGACCTGATGATAGGTGGCTATAAACACTAGCCAATTTCCACTGGAGTGCCTATGATGGACTGGTTTACATTTCTTTTTTTATAAATTCTCCTCATTAGCTGCAGTGTTTAGTCAGAACCAGTCATCTGTGGTCTGAACTAATTTGTGTGGAGTACTGGATATGAATAGGACTAATTCTATGCAACCATTTTTACTGCAGAGTGTCTGAGGCTTGAACTTTGTGGTGTACGCAGGCAGGGCTGATAGAGGACCTGGTTCAGAAATCCAGATTGGTATCTTTGTCCTCAGCCTGTTCTGCCTTGCTTCTGCTTTCCAGATTTCTTCACCAGTCCTGAAGCAGTGATAGGAGACCTGATTGGCAGGTGAAAGCTCATGATGGGACATGTGTCCCTTTTCCCTCCTGATGACATGTGGCATGAGAAAGGGTCCTGAGTGACTAAGGAAAGGGAGAGTACTTTGTCCAATACTCATAGGAGTTGGGGGAAAGGAGAAAGTCATAATAGTGTCCTTTGTGCTGTCCCACTGTCTGGCAGGAAAGCCCCTGAAAAACAGCTCCTCAGATCTGCAGTGGCTTGAATTCTCAGCCTGACAGAGAGCTAGGTTACTGTTAGGTTACAGCTACTGTAACCTAAGGCCCCTACTGCTCTTCCATTCAAAAGTTTAAAAAATTATAGTATTCTGTGGAAATTTTTTTTTGGTACAAGTAGTGTGCAAAATTTCAACACAATTACCATAAAGCTTATACTACAGTGCTGTTTCTGGTTTGAAAGCAGCTATGTTTTCTGATTTCTCGGGCTTCCCTGTAAGACCTTCTCTTATGTGAGGGAGGGAGTCATTCCTTCTTTGTCCTACTCTCTGTCCCTTGAGTTATTATTTGATTTTTCTCTTTTCTTCTCCTAGGTGTGATAGCAGTCGTGATATTCATCCTACTTTGCATCACTGCCATAGCCATACGCATCTATAAAAAAAAAGGCATATACTCAAAAAATGAGGCAAAAGGATCTGAAAATGAAGACAGTGCTGAATCTGCACTGAAGAGTGAGCTCAGCATGCAAAACACAGCCAGTGAAAATCAAAAAGAATACTTCTTCTGATTGGCATTCATGATTTTATTAAATATAATAATGTGACAGTCTGACTTTCTTGTTAAGCCAGGGGCTCTCAATGAACAGAAAAAGCTCTTGCACTCTACAGTAAATGCAACGGATTTGAGACTTATTATACTACATATGTTCAGTCTCAGTGACTGCTATAGGGGGCTTCTTTAAATTACATGCATTTCTTAGTTATTATACTGTAAATGCATTTTATGTAACAGTGAATTAGATATTGTAACCAATTTCATTGTTGGTAGTTTCCGACTGTTCTGATGTGACCTTCTACAACTGAAGTTTAACGTACATACTGAATATGATTTTTGAATGGGAAAATTGTTATGAAGTTGTTCCTATACTTTTCTTTAAAATTTGGTTCTGGAATTTTGTTCAAGGTGAAAGGTGGATTCTAATACTTTGTGTTACTAAAGAAATTCTGCTGTGTTGCATTATAGTGATCCCTCTTCATCAAACTGAAAATGCCTTTTGAACTGCTGTTGGCTGGTGTCAGCATCTGCTTGTGAGCCATGGAGTTTGGTGTCCAAAACAAACTGTACTCTTTCCTCTGGGATGTGACCAATGTCATCACTATCCCTTCTTTTTGACAAGCCTAGCAGGACTTAAAATTGAAGGGTGTGCTATCTGTTGAAATGCTGTAAAATCTCTTTTGCAGTAGGTTCTCACTTACGGTCGAGTGATGGCACCAAGTCTCATGCACATTCTAGGCTTTTTAAATAAAATTGAGGTCACAAAAGGCAAAACGTCTGCTTGGAAAGGTCAAGTAATATATTAACAATAGTTAAATTATCATGCGTGAAAATACCAAAAGATGATCAAGGTTATTGTCCCTGGAAATTAATAATGTTTCTTCTGTCAAAAAATAATGTTCTGTGCACTATCTGGGATGTATTCTCTGACAAAATTGTGTCTACGATCTGCTCCAGACCTCAAAATTAAGTTGTTCTAAATTATAGAAATTATTTATGATTATTATGATAAAAGAAGTAGGGCATTTAGAGTCTAGTACAGTGGCTGCCACTTGAACACTTTTGTTCTTCACTCTTAATAGTACCTACTATACCTCTGTGAAATAAGGTCTGGTAAAACCACTCAAAATTAAACAGGTGCTTACTATCCTGACAGAGTAAATGAGAGCTGTCTATGATGTTGTATAAACAAATTGTCAAAGATGAAGGGTAGATTTGAGTTGTCTAAAGAGAAGATTTTTATGTTGCTTTAAACACCATAGGGCATCTGAAATACTCATTGCCTGGTGGGAATATCACAAGTTCTACAGAAGTTATGTGTCTTTTGGAAGAGACATCTGGGATTCAGATAGAATACCCTAAGGCATCAAAAATAGCACTAGATACCAATATTTCTGTAACTGACCCTCACATAAAGGATTTTTTTGGTTTTTCCTAGAAAGAAGACTGTGTGCCTAGAGCTTGGATATGAGAAAAGAATCAGGAATTCTGTGCCCTAGTAGACTTGAGTTTAAAATTTAAACAGCTTTCAGAATTGATTTATATCCTTTCAGTGGGGAGAATCAAAGCTAGACCCTAGACTGTGAAGATTAGAAAATGTTTGTCATAGATACCCAAGAACATTTTAAAGACATGGAACCTGACATGGTGTGCCAAAATTTTTAATATGTAATTTTCTTTACATAATGGTAATTGTAAATATAGATGTCCAACAGATACTGTCTTTTAAATCTTATTTTCTTCCATCAATCTTTACTTTCTATTTTAAGAATTCTGCAGTTCCTTTTCTGCTTCTTCCTGTACAGCTTTACTTCCCTTTTAGGAACAAATTATTTCATTTTTTTTTTAATCTGGATGCTCTGCAATCAGAAATTGTTCAGATTAAGATGCATTTCATTCTTGTTCTTCTCATTTTTGCAATTCTGTGTGCATCTCTGATAAATTAATCAGGCTGAGGACCCAGGATCAAGAACTACGTATCCATGTCATGTATATGTTAGCGTATTCACTGATACAGTTTGCTTCATGACAATAGGTCACCTATAGAAAAGACAAAGCATGGTGAGGGAATGATACTGGAGTATTCCAAATAAGTGATAGGGATGAGAATACTGTTTTGTGTATGGGGAGTGGAGGAGATGAAAGCCTTACATGGGTCATGAGAAGAAGACCTTGACTTGTTACATTTGCTACTTTGGACCCTCGCAGTCTAGCTAGTTGCTTTAAAGTGAAGGTTATGACCTACCTTTTAAGAGTCTGGCCTAAATTGTGTTGAATTCAAGAGGAGTCCTTCCATGGACTTCTCTAACTCAAACCCTCTGAATCTCAAGAGGCTTTCCCTTCCTGTGATAGATATGTCAATGTCCACTCTCATGTGTCACTTATATCAACAAATCTATCAGCAGTGATGAGTCCCAGTCAATTCTGTTTTTATCAACGTTGGATGTAGTAACCATGTGGAACAAAACTTGTATGATGGTGTTGATTATAATGCATTAGATCACCAAAATGCACATCCTGATTTCATGATAAAAGACAGACTATTCATATAAGAGTTACTCATATACTACTCATATATTCATAACTTAATAAAATATACCCACACCAGGACAGGTTGGAAGTATGCAAACCTAACTGTTCAGTCTCTTGCTTTTACTTCTATTTCCTTGTTTCTTGTGTGTCTTGATGGAGAGAAAGGTCTCTTCCCTTACTTGATTTCCTTCCAAATGAATAATTATTTTCTTTCCCTATTCCTTGAATTTTTAAAAGCAACAGGAAGGTAAAAGCTGCGTAAACCCCTCTTTCACAGACTAATTAAAAAAGGGGGGAGAGGGCAGAAATGCCTGTATGGATGGCACATTATTTCATTCAAAGATCTTTTTAAGGCATTTTATTATGTGAAGGATTCTAGGAGGAAAAACAGAAACGGATTTGTGGAATACACATCTATCTCCAGATTTGTATTATACAATAATTATGTCTCTCTGAAGATGCAAATGCCAATTTTCATCCGTTGGAAGAGTGACCATATAGTCATCACCCAAATCCGAAATATCCGTTCACTGTCAATGAAGCAGCATTTTCCATTACTTGCTGCATTTCTATGGGTACACAAAAATGGTGGCACCGAAGTGCACTGAGACATCATAAAACATTGTGCTGTCCCTTTTTTGATTCTCTATTCCAGTGTGTGACCTTTCACCTCTCTGTTAATAAACACTTTTTAAAATAAATGAGGAAAATATTTTTAAAAAAATTTGTATTACAAAGTTTAAAACTGACAACAATGTACTGATTTTTTTTTAAAACAGTAAAAATATGTAGAAGTGCACATAAAAAATTGGTGAGTGTGGTTATTTATAGATATTACTGAGTGCTAATGTAACAAATTTAAAATGCATTGACACATTTTCATGGCAAATATATTTTTTCTTAAGTACATTAGAAAATAAATAGCAGCATGTATGCTGGTACATTTTGAAAACTTTGTGTGGGCACTAGCTACAAAGGGCTTATAATTATTTACTTACTCAACATTTAGCACATACATACGATTTAGTTAGGTTTTGGGAAAACATTTTCCAATACATCCGCTGTTGTTTAGATGAAGAATATGTAATAAGCTAAGTACACAACATGAAATGTACCAACAGTCAAATTTACAGCACCGTTATTCATGGAAGTGACATACAAGGAAAAAAGTGTGTAGAAGACAAACCAGACAGAATTCCTGGGAGGAATCAGCTGCATAGATTAGGGTACACAGATTTAGATTTAGAAGACAGGAAGCCTGCAGCACCAATGTGAGCTAAAATCAGAAGATGTAACTATTGCAGGTTAATAGAGGATTGATGGGAAAATATCCTTTTGAAATAAAATTGATTACTTTGAGAAGTAATTGTAACAGTTTACACTCAAGGCAGAGTTGTAACTGTGTAAGCCATGTGATGTCACAGAGGAAGAATGTTCTTTGTAACAGAAAAATATTTGCTAAGTCCTTAATGCTGAAAAAGCACGTGCCCTAGTCTCTGGGGTGCAGTGCACATTCTCTGGTGTAAGCATGCAGAAATGCCTCATAATTTTCTCAAATCAAGCTCCTAATTATGCAGCCAAAAGTATTATGAATCCATAGTGTTTCTGATCATTTAATGAGATTGTGCACTAGCAAGAAGGAATAAAAATGAAAAACCCTACAGAAATTAGAGCTGAATAGAAGGGTACAGGTATGAAGGTACTGAAGCATTTTCAGTGTGTTTTTAAAGTACACACAAAACATGCTTAAAAGAAAAAGGAAAAGAAAGGAACTTTCCTTGAAATTTGTTCTTTTCAGAACCTTCTCTTAGGCCTTTTTCAGTTGTGGTGGGAAGGAAACGTTTAACGGGTTTGTGTACAGAAAGTGCTAGAGCTGCTAATATGAGAAACAGAAACAAAAACCCAAAGGTGCTTATAGACTGTGCTTTGCTAAGAAGCCATGCTCATCCTCATTCTTGAAGGTCTGAAAATTGATTTTTGACAAGAACTGGCACTGTTCTTTGGATATATTGTCAAACCTCTTAATCTTTGAGCTTACCATTGTTAAAAGGAAAGGAATCAAACATCACAACTGCATTGCAGGGATACGGATGCTTTTCCTTCAAATACTGACATAAAATCTCATTTAATTTTATATTAGTTTCTAACTTCCATCTATGATGAAATTCTGATGTTGTCAACATTTTATATAAATAACACTGAATAAATCTTGCCTAAAATCCTTATTAAATAGCATGGTAAATCCCCAGTAAAAGTGTCCATAGGCATGTGAGCCAGTGGGTGCACACACACACACATATGCATGTAAATGTCTACATACACATATGTAGTCAGAGCCAAGATTCTTTAGAGATTACCATTTACTTTGTATCATGTCAAATACTGAACAACAGTCCAGAGTTCAGAAACACCACCTTCCATAATGTTGGGAAAATATCCAATCCAGTTCACAAAATATTTAAGATTTCACAGGATTTTTTCAAGGAGAAAAAAAAAAAAAAATAGAGCTTGCGGTTTCTTTCAGAACAGTAAGAGGTAGACAACCAGGCTGCTGATGAAGGGAAAAGCTAATAGCATCTCTCACACAAAGACAGTAGGTTCTTCTTTTTTCCTTCTTACCCCCCACCCCCACCCCCCCCCCCCTGCCCCTAGTTACATCCAGGACTTGAGAAATCATTTGACTGATAGCAAAATAAAGTGATATTTCACATACAGACACACAAAATCACTACATTGAACATCATATTTCAGCTATTGTTTAATATATGTCTTGGAAAAACACTAATCAATTAATAATCTTTTAAACAGCTTATATGTCCTTTATCAGTTCATTTGAATTGTACTTGTCCAGTCAGTTAACTGGCTTTTAGGAAACATCAGAAGTCATGCCTTCAGATTAGGTGAGGCAGCGGGCATTAATGAAAGACTCCTAAATCTGCAGAAAATAAACAGCTACTTAAAATCCTTCTGAAGTCCAAGAAAATTAAAGAGTAATTTTCAATGGGTTACATCAGGTTACACAAGTGTGCATTTGTCATCAAGAAGCAAGTTACAACAGCATAAAAAGAACGATTAAAATAATACATGTGTTATTTAGCAAACCAACAGATACCAGATAGGACTTGATAACCTTTGTATGTTATACATTTTAACACAACAGTTTTTGCGTCTTCTACCTTATTCTGATAACTGCAAGAACTTATTATTTCAAATACAATGCAATCTTTTTGGAGTCTATGAATTGATGATTTTTTGTTTTAAAAAGCAGAAGTGCCTTGCAAGCAATTTATAAGACCAATGTAATTTAACTGAAAGCTGTCATCATAAAATTCTCTGGATTAAAAAAATAAAGGTTGCAAAACCATCCATCACTACATAATATAAATTCATTGATGTACACCTGTTTATGAATTATTTAAACAATTAACAGACTTTCAGCACACTTCTCTAATAACAGAAGTGTGTGGATTGAGCTCTGATGAACCCAAGAATATCTATCCCACCCTGAAGTGTATGGCCTTGAAAAAAGCCATTAACCTTTACACTCCATCTGTAAAATAGGGAAAAAATACTGAATTTTTGACTAGCTTGCTTTATTAGCAATTGTGAAGCCCTTTGAAGATGGAAGTCTTTATATAAATGGATAGCATCATATTATAAATTACGTTCTATCTTCTATTTAGCAAATAATGTTAGGGTAAGTAACATGAATTATCTGTATTTATTTTAATTCATTTACTTCAGGAGATAGTCTCTTTTGCTTCAGTCAGAAATAATAGCATTTTCCTGTTCTTTTATGCATAGAGTGACACATGAATAAAAAGGAGAAAAACAGACCTTGAACTATTTGTTGTAGTATAGATTTGATCGTATGTCTTCTTTTAGCAGCAAAAATGAGCCCCAAATATTTTCATCGAGCTAGAGGGGTAATAGTTGAAGTAAACAAGATAGGTGACATATAGATAAAGAGCAACAATGGATTATAACAACACATCTACAGTCTTACAAAATGTCTCCTGCTAACTGATTAGTTCAAATGGATCATCACATGTATATATTTTAAGTGTAATTCCTGGTTCCTTCTTAGTAGTTTCAGCTTCTTCATTAATCCTATTTGTGGCTACTTTTAGTTATCACAGAATTAATTTTCTAACCACCGGTAACTGCTAGGCTTACCATATTTTGTTTTTTAAATGACAGGATAAAAAATTTACTGTCTTCTAATACCTTTAAATTTACTGCATATATAAGTACTTCTTATCAAGATAAAATAATACTGTGTATTTATTAACATTCATGTTCTATATGAAATAGCAAATCTAAAAATAAACATATACTGGTTTGGGGGTTGGATTGTTCTTTTCTTTGGGTTTTTTTTTGTACCACCCCCCCCACACACACACACACAGCCCCCCCAAAGCCCCTTGCACTCCCTCTGTAAATAAAGAGGGATTTGTTACTTTTAGCTTTATCACATACTGGTTGTGAACAAATTAATTTAAAAGGGTGTTACACGATGTTAATATTTAATTTTAAAGACTATAGAGAGTCTTAGTAAGGAAACATTCAGAGTTTTTCAGTAATTGCAGCCCCAACATATAGCCTCTCTCTTTTCTAATTGAAAACATTAGAAAACACTCCTTATATGGTATAACTTTTTCTTCTGCTACATTCAGTGGCACTAGAAATAGAGATTTACACCATCTCAAAAAGAGTAACTACTCAGTCACTGTCCCCTCACCATGGAAATTAAAAAATTTTACCTACAAAATAATTTGAAGGCAGTCCTTTAGCAGTTGCTGTAATTTTACTACAAAACATACATAGCCTTATTAGTGCACATCAAAAACTTCCCATGAAATTAATATTCAAATGGATTGTTTAGTGTCATGATTTGTAAATCAGCAACTCATATTTGAACTATTGGTGTTGCATTGCTATGATTTTGTCTCTTTGATGTTCACGTTTATAATATGTGCATGTCTGATTCAAAGTAATTTTTCATTAATTCATGTCATAAACAGAAAAGTGCTATGTTTCAGGTGTTTTACAGATAAACCCTACTAGAAAGTAGCAGTTATGTATAGAACAGGATTTAAAAAATATGTCATATATTTCTTTACATTACACATTGATAAAGTTCATTCATTTTTACAGAACATACTGTGATGGATTTTTGATTTATTCCCAGAACACATAATGGGAATAAAAGGGCAAAATTCCTAGGAAAGGAGAATATAAACCAAGAATTTTCTTTGTTGATGAAACTGTTTTTATAAAAGACCTGAAAATTTGTTTTTATGACTCTCTTGTATAGATATTTTTCAATTCATATGAAGCATTTATTTGGGATCATGTTATTGAGGAATCTCCTTTCAATTATTTCTTTTGTAAAAACAAGCTAACAGTAATTTTAGTTTCAAGCTGATATCTAGCTGTCTGTTTGCCTCAATAAAGTATTTCAATTTGTGAATTAAGCACAGCATGAAATACCTAGTATGTACCTTCTCTGCACAATAATAGCAATAATTAACAGTTCCCTGAAACAGTAAGATCTTTGAGTGTCTGGAGTTGACAGTCTTATTTTAAAACTACAAGTAAACCTATTTAGTGTGAATCTAATTAGGAAAGCATTAGTAAGTACTTGTTTTCCAGTACTCTAGAATGGTTAAGTGCTGCATTTGAGAAAAGAAATGCTTTTTAAATGCGTCAAATAATGCATATTATGGTAGTAATGCTGCCCTTGTGCAGTACCCGCTTGTCCATTGTGACACTTACTAACGATTAACAGCCATTGCTTCATTAGCAGATTCACCTAGGGTTCTGTAATATACTGTAATATCCTCAAAAACTAAATACATTTGCAGTAAACATGTCTTATTGCTTCACAGTAGCTTTTTTTAATGTAGGCATTTTCTTATTTTTTGCACCAGTGTTATGCTCATAATCACGTAACTAGTGGAGAACCTATAATTGTAATTACATATAAGGTTGCTGCAATAGAGGTTGCTTTTCCATTAGGTGACTTGTACCATCAGTTCGCTCACAATGGGTCAGGTCTGTGAGTATTCTGCTGCACTGTCAGACAGCACAGCTGTGCTATTTCTATCTTGCTGAACTGTATCCTGTCAAATTGTGTGCATTTCTGTCCCCTTGTGATGAGTTCCTGGGAAAAAATCCTATCACCTATCTTTGCTGCACAGGTGTCCCAAGCACAGCATGATCCATTCCAGCTGACCAAGCATCACCGGTCACATAGCTCTTCTCTGCAGGTCTAATCCCAGCTAGAAGCTGGGAGGAAGCATGCATGCTGCTGTTTCTACAGGACATAGTGCTGCAAGGCCACCTACAGCAGCCACATATGGATATACCTAACCTGGAGATTTTGTCTTACTACATGCTCAGTAAAAAGAATAAGAAAGTCAAGGCTGGCAACTTCTGCTCAGGCCCCAAAAAGAAGCACACAACCTGACAGAATGTCAGCAGGGAGGCTGCATTGCAGGCTGTGGCTGACAGTGACCTAGTTTGCCCAGATGCTGAGGGGGAAGATGCAAAGGAGGTGAAGGAGCTGGTGGTTTCTCCTACTGTTAGTGGAGAGAAGAACAACAGTATGACCCCTCCCTTCTTCCTGGGCTCAGCTTTGCTTCTGATTTCTCTACCTCTTCTCCCTCCAACAGCACAGGCTGACGGATAATGGGGGTTGTGATCAGTTCATCACATGTTGTTTCTGCTGCTCCTTCCTCCTCAGGGGGAGGAATCCTCACACTCTTCCCCTGCTCCAGCTTGGTGTCCCTTCTGCCAGGAGACAGTCCTCCACAAACTTCTCCAATGTAAGTCTTTCCCATGGACTACAGTCCTCACAAACTGCTCCAGAGTGGGTCCCTTCCATGGGGTGCAGACCTTGAGGAATAGACTGCTCCAGCATGGGTCCCCCATGGGATCACAAGTCCTGTCAGAAAATGCTCCAGTGTGAGTTCCTCTGTTTCCACAGATCCTTCCAGGAGCCTGCTCCAGCACAGGCTTCCCACAGGGTCACAGCCTCCTTCAGGCACATCCATCTGCTCTAGTGTGGGGTCCTCCACAGACTGCAGGTGGATATCTGCTCCACTGTGGACTCCCATGGGCTGCAGGGGGACAGCCTGCCCTCTCACCATGGTCTTCACCATGGACTGCAGGGGAATCTCTGCTCCGGTGCCCAGAGCACCTCTTCACCTCCTTCACTGACCTTGGTGTCTGCAGAGTTGTTTCTCTCACACATTCTGAATCCTTTTTCCTGCTGCAATTTCTCTCCCACAGTTGTTTTTTTCCCTTTCTTAAATATCACAGAGGCACTACCACCATCGCTGATTGGCTCTGCCTTGGGCAGCAGCAGGTCCATCTTTGAGCTGGCTGATTTTGGCTCTATCAGACATAGGGGAAGCTTCTAGCAGCCTCTTGCAGAAGCTCACAGAAGCCACAGTATCACCCCCACTACCAAAACCTTGACAGACAAACCCAATACATTAGCATCCTAAATATTTAGTACACAGAATCACAGAATGGTTGAGATTAGAAGGGACCTCTAGAGGTCATCTTGTCCAACATCCCTGCTCAAGCAGGGCCACCTAAAGCCAGTTGCCCAGGATCATGTTCAGACAGCTCTTGAATGTCTCTAAGGATGAAGACTCCACAACCTCTTTGGGCAATCTCTGTCAGTTCTCAGTCACCCTTACAGTACAAAACTGTTTCCTGATGTTCAGGAAAAAAACAACCCATGTATCAGTTTGTGACCACTGCCTCTTATACTGCCACTGGGCAGCACTGGAAAGAGCCTTATTTACACCCTTCTTTAAGGCATTTATACACATGGATGAGATTCCACACACACACCACCCCCCACCCCCACCCCCACCCCGAGTCTTCTCCAGGATGAACATTCCCCGCTGTCTCAGTCTTTCCTCATGGGAGAGATCTCCAGTCCCTTAATCAGCTTTGTGACCCTTTTCTGAACTCTCTAGTGGTGAGGAAAGGGGGAAGAATTGCCTCCCTCAACCTGCTGGCAATGATTTTCCTAATTCAGCCAGGATACTGCTGGCCGTCTCTGCAGCAAGGGGACATTTCTGACTCATCATCAGCTTGGTGTCCATCGGGATCCCCAGCTCATTTTCTGTAAAGATGCTTTCCAGCTGGACAGTGCCCAGCATATACTCGTGCATAGGGGTGTTCCTCCCCATGAATGGAGTTTGCATCCGTAAAGTGATCATGTAAATTGATTAGATTTTTGGAAAATCATACCATTAACATTATAAACATCATTAATCAGACAAATGTCTTCAGAAGTCTTAAAATGTACCTGCTGGTACTTCTCCTTGTTGCTGTTTGAGGCACTGTTTAATACTGATTTAATTTTTTTTTTTACTCAAAATGTCAAAATTTACTTTATTGTAGACTACTTGGAGCCTATATAAATATCTAAGTTATATAAAAAGACAGTATTTCAGCAAGCAAAGCAAGCAAAAGACATTCAGTAATCATTACATTTCAGCAATACTTTTGCTATTGCTTTCCTACCAGATTTGCCATATGTCTGTGTGAGACTGAATAGTAGAGTGAAGAGTAAATGTTCTGCTTTTTATTTTGAATATGATCAGATCTCTAAATTTTTGTTTCCTTTAAAATGGGATCTTCTCAGTATTAGAAATTATGTGGCTGCCTGAGATGTAGGGAACAGCATTAGTCAAATGGCCACTACATTTTTGCTTTATGTAGATTCCAACTATCAGGCTCTCCCTCACCAGTAGCTATTGCAATAGAGCTATGGCAATGATAAACCAAAGCATATCACATAGTATTGCTTTTTTTCCATATAATTTGTAAAAATGGTCATCTTGCTGTAAATTCTTGATTGAGTTAGTTTTTGAATACATTGCATGTATCAAATTTTATGGCATTGTTTCAGCATAATATAAAATTATGTAAGTTACAATAAATAGAAAAGTGCCTTACAAGGTAAGAGAAAGCCCTGTATGTAATAACAGACTGTGGAATATCTACATATGTTTAGGATATACTCAGTAATATAAGGTCAAAGAACAAAATACTTTGAAATAGATATTCAATACTCTAACAAGTTTCAAGCTTATTTTTTTAAAAATAATATTTATTTATTCTAAACAGCCAGTGATATCATTTATCTAAAAAACTGCCATAACAGAAGCACAAACTGTCTGGTACAATGTAAACAGCTTGCAATACAGTTGATATACATGCAGAGCTAAGGAGATTAGTATTGTCTGATGGCTTAACAATTTTAACAGTGCATTTCCCTAGACTGTGTGTTCCTTATTTAATGTATCATTCTTTCTGGATTTTTACTGTTCGTTTGGTTTATTGCCTATAGTCTGATAGAAAATTCAAACTGTCTACATTATTATTTTTATCTTAGTGGTGCCAAAAGATTCCAACTTAGACAATGCACCTGTTGCAGTAATGGAAAAATACACACAAATGCAGAGATACAGTATGAGATGGATACTGTCTAGAATGGTTATCTACTAAATGGCAGACACAGGCAGAGTATATGAATTGACAAAACCACAGGAAAAACTGGCAGGGCTGGAAGTTGATTTCATTACTCCATTTCTTCTCTTTAACCATCAGCTCAGTTTGCCTCCACAATAATTTTATTTAATTTTTCTTATACAAGCATCATCTCCTCTAATGCAATAGACAGGAGATGTAATTCAATTGCATCTCTTCTAATGCAACATTTTCAAATACAAAGCGAAAATAAAAAAAACCCTAACCTTTTCTTTTTATCTGGTTCTAAGGGAAATACTGGAAAAGGTTTTTGAATTATAAAACTAAAAGACTGTTCTTAGATATGGTTCTTTAAACAGTAGAAAAGAATATTAAAATAATACTATTGTGTGCTGTCCATGTGTTTTTATCTCTATTTCTCACTTTCTCATAATGTTGGGAGTGACTTGTCAGTGAATTGGATTCTTTAATGGCAATGTAGACCCAAGAATAATTGAAAGGGATTTATGAAAACTGAAGATAATAATGAGAAAAATTCATATGGAATAATCACAAGCTAGTGCCCACTCTCATCAGGCTATGCCATTCAACATTTGGGGGGATGAGGGTAACTCATATGTATATAAGTATGTGCCTTAGGAACTTACCCCAGTGTTTCCTTTGTAATTCAGGATTTGTTCCCCAGAAATGCACGGGAATAATAATTCTGGGATATAGAGTTTTTATGCCTGGCCTTCGATGTGAATGAGAGATTGAAACCATCAAGAAGGTGTCAATGGCAAAAGTTTTGTTGCTAGCACAAAAATATAAGTTGTTCCTGATTTTTTAATGCAGACCATAGACATCATTTTGCTCTGTGGATGTATTTTTAGGTATATACTTCTAAAAGTGATCGTTTAAAAGAAAAACGTTAAAATAATAATCCCTGAAGTGCGTATGAGACTCTATGTCACATAAAAGGGGATCTGTTAACCAAACCATTCTGGATAATTTTTTTTATTGGTAAGAAGTTTACATTTTCAAATACTACACTGCTGGATTAACTGTCCTACATTCTACAATAATAGTTTTCTTTTCTTCATGTAGTCACAAGCAGTTGTTGCCCTGGGGAGCTGACCTTGCCTGTGAGCATGTTCTGAGACCTGCTGCTTATTGGAAGTGCTCCCCAAAGAAAAGTACTGGTGAAGGCTAACAAAGGCTTAATCAGTGTCACCCTAAGCAAAGCAAGACAGGGCATCCAGCTCAGGATGCCATTGCTCAAGAAGTCAGCACCTGGCCTTTTTATTTGAGAAGTTATTCTGGCCATCTGCACATTCAGCACAAGAGAAGGAAGGCTAAAACAGATTCATATGGATACTTTCTTTGCAGGACAGAGAATATAACAAGAACAGTGAAAATACAAGAGGTCTTTATACTAGTACAAGGCTGATGGATGTAACATACATTTAATAAATTGGCAAGTATTCTATTTAAGATCTAACACATTTTTATTGTCTCATCTATTTGTCTTGCATTTTCAGTGTTACTCCTTTAAATTATTCAAATTTTCTATTTTTAATCTGCATAATTACTTTTAAACTGTGTCCTGGTTTCAGCTGGGATAGAGTTAATTTTTCTTGACCTGGGGATGGGCACAGCCTGAGCGCTGGACCCAGATTGGCCAATGGAGTATTCTGTATCATGTAACATCATGCTCAGTATATAAAGGAGGGGTAGTTGGGAAGGAGGGGGGCTCTTTCTCGCTTCTGGGATTGTGACTGGAGGATCTTGGTTCTTTCGGAATTGCTAGCCGGGAACGGGCTGGGTATCAGTTGGTGGGTGGTGAGCAGTCACGTTGTGTATTACCCGATTGTACTTTCTATTATTGTTATTGTTTTGTTTTATTACAATTACTAAACTGATTTTATCTCAGCCTACGAATCTCCCTTTATCCCCCCTATTTCCCAGGCTGGGGGAGGGTGAGCGAGCAGCTGTGTGGTGTTTGGTGCCAGCCAAGTTCAAACAATGACAGTCTTTTTGGCACTGTGGGGTCCGAAGGGTTGAGACCACAACAGATCTGATCAGTGTGTCATAATAAATATGTTATAAGCATTCATTATATTGGCTTATCATTTGCTGGTCATAATGTTGATTTCTTGACTGCTAGAATCATGGCTTTCATTCTTACAGTGTTGCTATGCATCACCTCACTTGCCATATATAGTCCCCAAGCTACTGCTTACCATTCATGGGAGCTGGATTACAATTTTTGCTTTGCTGTACTATGTAACACTGATTTATGGGATGATGAAGTTGTCAGTCCTGAGATTAGCCTGGTATTTTTACTCAGCATGGTCATCACCTCTGTGCTTCAGGGGTCATCTAGCAGAACAGGTTAATGGTTACACCCTTTACCTTTTCTCCTCCAAGCTACTTACAATTGTGTTTGATAATTTTGGTAATTTTGAATATCCTTGGAATGTTGACACTAACGCAGTTGTCTTCTGCTTGGATCCAGTATGTTCCTTCATGTGGTTCAGGCTTTGTTCAGGGTTAAGCAACTATTTAAGAGTATCCCTTGGAAATTTATCCCAAGGGTGAAGTGGCTGGGGGTGTGGGGTAGCATGGGCAAGTACCTAGAACAGTGGGCACCTCCAGTGTATTGGAACTTCATTCCCAAATAGGTGCAGAATCCTGAAGAACTAGTAAAATATTTGGAAAAAATAGGTTGTCTCCCTGGTAATTTCAGAGAGGCACAGCTCACTGCAACTTGCTGGGGCCTCGCCCATGCCTACCAAGCCCTATTAAACACTATTCAATACCCTCAAAGGGAAGAGAAGGTCTCTGGATTTGATAACAAAATGACAGGTGCTGCAGCCACTCCAACACCCACAACAGACACTGCAGCCACTACAACCCACACAACAAGTGCTGCAGCCACTACAACTCTGGCAACAGATATTGCAGCTAATCTGACCCTGACAACAGGCACTGCAGCTGAACCAGAGGACCAACACATGATGGTGTCAGTTGCTCCTATACATAAGAAATAAACAAAGAAATCACCTCATTGTAAAGGATGACAACAAACCAGGCGCATCACGAGAACAGGAGGAGGAGGCAGAGCCAGTGATCGTCACCTGATCCTTATCCTTGAGTGAGCTGCAAGACATGCAAAAGGATTTCAGCTGCCATCCAAGTGAACAACTCGTTACCTGGCTGCTCCAGTACTGGGATAGCAGGGCCAGTAGTGTGGAATTAAAGGGCAGGGAGGCCAGGCAGCTGGGATCCCTGTCTAGGGAAGGGGGCAGTGACAAAGCCATTGGAAAGAAGACACAAAACCTCAGTCTCCAGAGGCGACTCTTGTCAAGTGTGAGGGAGAGGTATCCCTTCAAGGAAGATGTTATATGTCATCCAAGTAAGTGGACCACTATGGAGAGAGGTATTCAATACTAGAGGGAGCTAACCATGCAGGAGATGGTTTACGATGACCCAGAATATTTACAGCTACCCACAGATCCATATGAAGTCCAATGCACCCAGCCCATGTGGTGGAAGATTGTACGGAGCACACCATCATCATATGCCAATGCATTAGCAGTAATGGACTGGAGAGATGAAGAGGAACCAACAGTGGATAAATTGGCTCACTGACTCTGGCAACATGATGAAAGCCTGTCTTCCTCCCTTGTCATGGCTGTGGAAAAACTATCCTGAAAATTTCAGCAATTCAAAGATGATATGTCCTACTCCCCACCTGCATGGACTAGGATCTCAGCTGCTAAGCTCAAGTGTTTCCCTGTGTGGTATCACCTGCATGACCGTGGAGAAGACATGAAGAAATGGGATGGGAAACCTACCTACCTCCTAGAAGAGTGGGTATGTGAGTTGGAGGGAAGAACCACTACAAATGAGGGTTCTTTCAGGAGAAATGCTGATCCAGTTTCCAGTAATTAGTTGCCCAAACAGAGCAGAAAGGTTGACTTTGTTCCCGATCCTATGAGAACTTCTGACTCATATTCACAAGAAGCGAGAGACCAAGATAAGACTGAGACCCACGCATATCACACTAACCCATTTGTCAACAGTGGATACTATGACCAATATTAGAGGGGCCCTGCCTCCAGACAGGTAGTGGACAAGGTCAATTGAGTTTATTGGACTGTGTGAATTTGATGGCCTGGCACATCTGATCCCCAGCTAACTGTGTTGGAGGCTGAGGTGAGCCTAACTGGGACTGAGTGGCTGTGAGAGACAACTTGTGAAAACAGGCCTGTGAGAAACACAGACAGGAAAAACAACCTGAGAAAGAGATAAAAGTTAGCAGGGGAAGTGGAGGCCCTTCTAGCTAAGGAATGTCTCAAACACTCGCAAGACGAAACTATAGTCATGGGGTGGATGGTGTGGAGTTCGAAGCTGATAAGGCTGACCGAATAACACAGGATGCAGCTGGAGGGGGGAGCCCTGTGGAGACAGGACGGCTCTGCTCTGGTGTACCTGGCCAGATTTCAAGGACCATCTGTCAGGTGAATGACCTTTGCTTCATTATCCACAAAATGCATATTAAAGTTAACACCCCTCAATATGCTAATTGAAGGGGGGGAAAGGGCGGGGCGGGGGGGGGGGGGGTGGCGCACCTGAAAAGTGAAGTGAAGCAAAGAAGACAGATGCCTCCTTGAACACTTGCTGGCAGGATCAATGCAGGAACCCAAACCGGTGATCTTTATTCCTCTATTCCCTTCATTTCCCTCTTTTCTTTTTTCCCCTTTTCCTTCACTACCATTGAGAAATGCAAGGCATACTGTATTGCTTGCAACAACTCGTTATATACTTAGCCAATTATGGTGTATCCAATTAGTACATTGTGGGAAGTTAATAAATATTTGGACTTTGGACTTGTCTCACTGTTGTCCGCTCCGCTGGGGATTTACAAATCCGAGTCACTTGTCTCCCTCAACTGAGTGGGACATGACAGTGGCAAAAGCAATCCATTATGACTGGTCCAGAAGCTTCATGCATTCTTGGTATAGATTATCTCAGGAGAGAGTATTTTAAGGACACCGAAGGGTATCGGTGGGCTTTTGGTATAGCTGCCTTGGAGACAGCTGTTATCTGGTGTCTCAGAGGACCCTTCTGCTGTGGGATTGCTGAGAGTTGAAGAAAAACGGATGCCAATCACTACTACAACAGTGTACTGACACCAGTATCACACCAACAGAGACTCCATAATTACTATCCATAAACTGATTCATCAACTAGAGAGCCAAGGAGTCATCAGCAAGACATGCTCCCCATTTAACAGCCTCATATGGCCAGTGCGAAAGTCTAATGGAGAGTGGAGATTGACAGTAGACTATCGTGGCCTTAATGAAGTCACACCACCACTGAGGGCTGCCGTGCCAGACATACCAGAGCTTCAGTACAAATTAGAGTTGAAGGTAGCCAAATGGTACACCATGACTGATATTGCTAACGTGTTCTTCTCAATCCATTTGGCAGCAGAGTGCAGGCCACAGGATTTTTTCACCAATACACCTGGAATCGACTGCCCCAGGGGTGGAAACACAGCCACACTATTTGCCATGGACTGATCCAGACTGCACTGAAACAGGGTGAAGCCCCAGAACACCCACAATACGTTGATGACATCACTGTATGGGGTAATACAGCAGAAGAAGTTTTTGAGGCAGGGGAGAAAATAGTCCAAATCCTTCTGAGAGCTGTTTTTGTCATAAAGCAGGATAAGGTCAAGGGACCTGCACAACAGATTCAGTTTTTGGGAATAAAATGATGAGATGGACGTCATCAGATTCTGATGGAGGTGATTAATAACAGCAATGTCCCCACCGACCAATAAAAAGGAAACGGAAGCTTTCTTAGGCATTGTGGGTTTCTGGAGACTGCACATTCCAAATTACAGTCAGATTGTCAGCCCTCTCTATTAAGTGACCCGGAAAAAGAATGATTTTATATAGGGCCCTGAGCAACAAGACAATTAATCTGAACAAATTAAACAGGAAATAGTTCACACAGTAGCCCTTGGGCCAGTTTGGACAGGACAAGATGTTAAAAATGTGCTCTACACTGCAGCCAGCAAGAATGGCCCTACCTGGAGTCTCTGGCAGAGAGCACCAGGGGAGACTCGGGGTCGACCCCTGGGGTTTTGGAGTCAGGGATATAGAAGATTTGAAGCCCACGATACTCCAACAAAAAAGGAGATATTGGCAGCATACGAAGGGGTCCGAGCTGCTTCAGAGGGGATTGGTACTGAAACACAGCTCCTCATGGCACCCAAACTGCCAGTGCTGGGCTGGATGTTCAAAGGGAGTGTCCCCTCTACGCACCATGCAACTGATGCTACGTGGAGTAAACGGGTCGCACTGATCACACAGTGGGCTCAAATAGGGAGCCCCAGCCTCCCAGGAATATTGGAATTGCAGAATGGCGCCAGAGGAAGAGGTAACGTGTGCTGAAGAGGCCCCACTATATAATAAACTACTGGATAATGAGAAGTGATATGCCCTGTTTACTGACGGGTCCTGTCGCATTGTGGAGAATCATTGAAGGTGGAAAGCAGCTGTGTGGAGCCCCACGCAATGGGTTGCAGAAGCTGATGAAGAAGAAGGTGAATTGAGTCAATTCACAGAAGTGAAAGCCATCCAGCTGGCCTTAGGTATCGCTGAGCGAGAAAGGTGGCCAGTGCTCTACCTCTGTACTGACTCATGGATGGTGGCAAATGCTCTGTGGGGTGGTTACAGCAGTGGAAAAGGAGCAACTGGCAGCGTAGAGGCAAATCCATCTGGGCTGATGAATTATGGCAAGATATTGCTGCTCGGGTAGAGAATCTGGTTGTGAAAGTAGGTTGTGTAGATGCTCATGTACCCAAGAGCTGGGCCACTGAAGAACGTCAGAACAACCAACAGACAGATCAGGCTGCTAAAATTAAGGTGGCTCAAGTGGATCTGGACTGGCAACATAAGGGTGAACAATTTATGGCTCGCTGGGCCCATGACTCCTCAGACCAGGGAAAGGGATGGTGATTATTTAGAATGTATTGGGAACCTTAGCATAATGTAAATGGTATGGAATAAGAGGTGGAGACTGTCCTGGTTTCAGCTGGGATAGAGTTAATTTTTGTGGATTTTTGTGGGGGCACAGCTTGAGTGCCGGACCCAGATTGGCCAATGGAGTACTCCATATCATGTGATATCATGTGCAGTATATAAAGGAGTGGCAGCCAGGAAATACGTGGGTTCTCTCTTGCTTCTGGAATTGTGACTGTAGGATCTTTGTTCTTTCAGGCTTACTGGCCGGGAATGAGCTGGGTATCAGTCGGCAGGTGTGAGCAGTCGCATAGTGCATTACCCATTTGTACTTTCTATTATTGTTATTGTTTTATTTTATTACAATTACTAAGCTGGTTTTTATCTCAACCTATGAGTCTCCCTTCATTTCTCCAATTACACACCTATCCTCTGGGCAGGGAGAAGGGTGAGCAAGAGACTGTGTGGTGTTTGGCTGCTGACTGGGTTCAAACCACGATAGACTGATTTCAGAATTCTCTGCTCATATGGAACTGCTAAGCTCTAGTATAAATCCAGCACTCAGAGATTTACACATGGCATGTCTACACATTCTGTCCTTGAGTGTATACAAATATCTTTTTAATTTTGGGAAACACTTACACATGTTCATCAGACTAATAATTCTTTCACCAAAGAAAAATGCAAGATAGTCACTACAAAATAAAATATGTTCCTCCATATTACATTCCAATAAGTATGGAAGCTTAATAAATATCATCATGTTTCTATTTTGTATGTAATAGAAAGAAAGTTTCCATTAATCCAGATTTCAATCAATATTAGATGGCATCCTTTTAATACTCTGGTAAAAAAAATAAAGTTCAACTTATGGATCATGTATAGATGACTATAAGTTGACTACAGTCCGTGAGACTGTCATTTATTACTGTTTCTTTAGAGCTTCATGCCTACATTGTGCTCCAAATGGAATGTAAGGTTTCTGTTTCCTATAAGCTATGCATGTTTTAAAGGAAATACATAGCCAGAAATGAGGAAAATTAGAAAAAAGAAATAAAATTACTTTTTAGGTACTTGTCCTTGTTTCTCTTGACAGAGCTAATAAATTTTTTGTCACATTTTTCTATCAGTTTATTATGTTCTCTAAATCATTATTCAGTTCTAAACCAACAAAAATAAAAGAAGTTAAATTGACAGAATTCAGAAAGTTATCATGCGCACAAAGCCAATAAGGAAAAAAGTTAAATAACCTCTGCCTTTTTTTTCATAATTTTATGTGAAATATGTAAACATTTTATAATCTTGAGTGAAATCGCTTGACAGCAAGCAATCCCAAGTATGATTGAGTTAACAAAAAGCCTTCAACTTCAGAAAAAGGGAAAGGACATTTTCATGGGGTATAAAGCTTTCTTTAGAGTACCTACAAATATTTTCTGGGTGTATTTAAAGTTGTAAATTTCATAAAATAGACATCAATAGTTTAAAAAGCGAAGTTCTTTACTAAATAAACCACTTAAGAAGTGATAATGACAAACAGAAAAAGGAAATGCATCAGAAGAAGAACAAAATGTATATCCTAATGCCTAGACTCATTATACATTAATGGTCTGACCAATAAGCAAGGAGACTCAATAAATTTCTCCTTCCCTCTTTATAAAATGTGTATCGGTATAACTATTCTTGCCTATTTGTGTTAAGGTTAAGCATTTCTTTTAGTTTAATTTTCTACGTCTGTACATAATGCTTCATTCATGGGTATAAATGAAGAGGTAACTGCAGTCATAAAACAGGCTTTAGAATATGAACACAAATAACTCCTATACTTTTCTTTAACAAAAAGTAAGTCACACCATTGGTTTGACTAAAAGTTATCAACCTCTAAGAAGTACATATATAACGGGTTTTAGGCTAAGATTTTTGTAATGTGAGAATCTTTATGCATGAAAATGAAGTTGTGAAGAGTTTATGCATTACCAGCTAAAAGAATTCCTTGGAATGAAATTACTGAAACAATTTTAGTAAAACCACAGCTACAGCACTGAGTAGGAAGATGAAGGCCAGAAGAACCTCTTATCTGGGATCTCAGGTCTCTCTCAGTGACTGTACTCAGTTAATTGAAGAAAATGGACCCTTGTTGTAGCACACAAAGGGTAGGAAAGAGGAAGAAGTGGTCAGGTGACTGCTGCCATTCTTCATTGCGCCCACTGGAGCTGGGTATCACCCTTTCCTACATTACAACTGTTGGTTTAAAAAGTGAAACAGTTTTTAGTGGACATCCAGGCACATGCACAGGATAATCTGTGCCCCACCAGGAATTATGAAAGCAAATTTCTTAGTTCCTGTATCAGAACTGATTCAGTGCAGGACAGGCAAATAACTGATTTTGAGGATTTTAAAGGAAAAGTTAGTGTAAGAGATTGTGAGAACCAACAGTACTAACATCAGATACAGAGACTGGAATAAAAATTGAAGTCTTCTAGGTCTAGATAAAGAAGGTTAAAAGTTCACAACTTGTAGAAAAACTTTAAAATGACACAAAACATAAAACTGTTTCTCTTTAGGATTTAATTCTCAAAGTTTCTTCAAGACCTCAGAAATACACAGTCATATGAATTTCATATATATTATAAATATATATATTCTGTAAAACAGCTCTACTGCTATGGTGTTTTGTTTTCTTGCACCTGCTGTGCTGTTCTTTAGCCTCACTTTTACTACATCAAAGGCAAAATATCTTCTGTTTCCTCACTTAAAAACATTTGGTGGTTAGAGCAGGAAGGACGATTTTGTAACATTTTATCACTAAAAAAACCCCCAGACTTGCCTCACACTCCCCAAAATAGAGAGCTTTATTTTGAAAAATGCATTCTTTCCCTGCAGCGCTCAGTGTGAGTTCTAATGGAATTTCAAGTTTCTTAATACCATTAAGATTCACTGTTTCTTACAGAGAATAAAACTGTGAAAAACACCTTGTGAGGTTGGACTAGAAAAAGCCCATATGTCAAAACAGAAAGTGACTTTTTTTGTGAAGTAATACCAACAAAAGCCATTGTAGTGTGTAAACATATAAACAAAAATATTGTAGTGACATAATTATAATATTCACTTTTCATTTAGTATCAGCTTATTGTAGCAAGAGCTGGAAAATACATATGGTTAAGCTATGGCAGCGTAGCTTGTAGACTTTCTGTTAGGAGTGAAACATGTGCTGCTAGTATTCTCAAACCGAAAACGTGTTTTTCTCAGTAACTGTTTCCCAGTTTTCATATATACAAGAGCAAAAGCCAAAGTAGCATGTCATGGTACAAGGCAAGAGGGAGATGATCAAGGTAGCAGTTCAGCTGACTGCTTTACTTGTGTTCAGTTGGAACCTTTTTCCTGTTATCAGAAGTGTTGTTCACTGCCCCAGAGCAGACCTTGGAAGTAAGAACAGAGGTCACAGGGCTGCCTGCAGGGAGTCAAAAATAATCTAAAAATAAACCTAGGATTTCGAACACTGCTGCTTTCTAGTGCAGTTTTGTCTTTTAATCTTACATGCAGCATAGCTGTCTCTAAAAATTTCCTCTTCTAATTTTCTCTTGTTCTGCTTGCAAAATCTGGGGAACTTTGAAAGCTCATCCCTCATTATTTTGAAAGACAGTGTTTAAAAATAAAGCAGGACTTGCAAACTTCATCCTTGATATGAATTTTGGAGAGAAGGGCTAAGATTTTGGTCTAGCTGAGTATGAAAGGATTTGTCAGTTAATGCTACAAATAAATAATCCTACAGACAGACTAAGACTTATGGGCTTCAGAATAAAACCTGTGATGGAGAACATGTAGAGAGTGCAAGCACCTGAGAAAATATATTTGCAAGTCAGTAATGCACCCCTGTCTATGGACTTTCTACAGTTACTCGTGAAAAAAAAAATAAACATTAATAAAAGATGCCAGGGGTGGGGATACTATGTGTTAATGCTGAGTCAAAGTTCACATTACGAACACACAGTGGTAGTTGCAAATATGTAAGCATTTTAGTCAAAATTAAGCAGATAGTATCTTATTTCCAGTTGTGCACTGTGTAGTTTACAAACTCTCATGCAGTAGGAAAACCAAATAAAAAACACCCTGCTGTGCTGTCATGGGTCAGAAGGAAAAAAGATTGCATTTTGTACTTTAAGGAGAGATACTAATATTGAAAGTCTCTTTCTCAGCTAAACTTAACAGTAAACAAATGGCACTTGCGAGCAGCAATTCCTTGGCTCTATGCTCCAGACACATTACCAGGCTCATTTCAGTCTTTGGTGCAAAAAAAGAAATAAATAAATCCAGAATTCATTTTAAACAAGGACTCAAAGTCACCCTAGAAAATACATTTAAAAGTCCTTTTATTTATTTTGAAGCTGAAAATCTGAGAATACCTAAACCACATTTGTCTGTAGAGGATACATTTTTTTACTTCTATCTAACCTGGAAGAGGAGGTACTGTGAAATATTAAGTGAGAACTAGTAGCCAAAGGTCAATCAATTTTTCTTCTTGCCAGTGAGGGTTTAGTGACTTAGATGTGAACTGGAAAGAATATATTTTTGTTTATTATTCACTCTCCCTTTACAAAACCTTCTCTATGGTGCACTCAGAGAGGAGGAGATAGACAAAACCGAGAAAAAATGTGATTCTAAGTGGGTAAATAAAACTTAATAGGAATAAGAATGAAATGCACCTTGCCACCCAATCCCTCCCATCAGCTAATGTTTCTTGTTCCATTCTCAGAGGTGAGTTGTTTTCTGGGGCAAACTAAGAGCCATCTATCAGTGGCCAAGGTTAGGTCATTCAATTATCTTGTAAATAAATTGAGATACATAGGACAAAATCAGCTCTGAGCAACAGAAAGTAATCCAAGGTAGATGGTGCAATCATCATTACTGAAGTGTCATTCCTTCTTCCCTAATCTTCCTCAGATATTTGAAAGTAGTCTTCAGTATGCAACATAATACTATGTATTTATAGTAAAATATTATATCATCTACTATATATTAATAGTAGATCTATAGAGAGAGATACCTACTATAGATCTACTATTTATGTGTAGTAGGTATCTACTATATGTAATAGTATGATGTTATATATGATGTTATAGCATATTGTAAGTATATTATAGTATATTACAGTAGATATCATATATCATGGTATTGTAGTAGATAGTATTACACTATTGTGCTTAAAGCACCAAGCAATTATTTCTATTGCTATTATCAAAAGAAGAAGTAATATTTCATACTGCAGGAAAATATGCAGAGTCAAATATATTTCTACAGCCCTGTACGTAAATGATGATTTATATCCAAACTTTAAGGCCCTGTCTCCTCAGATTGACTAGACTATTTGCTTAAATCATAGACATATTATTCAGTAGCTGCTACAAAATGCTGTAAAAAATGGAAATGTGTTTGCAACCTTTTCATTTCCTTTGTGCAAACATCTGGTGTATGATTTCCCTTGAAAAATATAGACTATGGTCTCAGACATTTGCAAAAATATTCAGGTTGTTTAAAAGAATACTAGTCTAACATTTGATAAACCTTTCAATGCCTTTATAATAGATGAAAAAGGATTAGGCCCAGCTAAAATACATAGTTACAAAAGAGATTATGTTTCAGGTTAATCTAATCAATTTTAAAAAAGCATTCACTGTTCATCTCTGTCTAGATTCAAATTTCACTCTCAATAAGTTGCAAATGCAATGCTAAATATAAATGTTCTCTGAATTTATAATGCAAAACTTTGTCCCTACAGGTATTCAGAAAAAGAACATTCTTGCCAAGGTTATACAGTTTCTCCTAATCTGTTTTTCTAGTATGTTAATTCCATATTTCATCATTCCTGCAGATGTACTGATTATCAGTTTGTTCCTGCTTTATACCTCTGACATCTAGTTCTAATAATCTACACCCATATCCATAACACTGACAGCTCTTTAAACAAGTAACTTGTGCAATGTGGTGAAGTACAACATATTCAAATGCTGAACTGTTGCTTGTTAAGAACTTCACGTACAATGATATGAAACTATTTCACTGGCTGAAATGTCATGTCTGTACTTAAACCTTAAAAAAAAAAAAAAAATCCTGTGATTTACTTGGTAGTTATCTAAAATTACAAATAAACATTTGGCAAACCTTTAATACTATCTATCACCCAGAAAATAAGGCCGAGGCAAAGCTTTTGAGGAGCTCTCTAGCCTTAAGTGCAGATCTAAATACATATGTAGTGAGAGCACACTACTTACCATTTTTTCCAGAGCTGTCTTAATTCTGGGGATCTAAGTTTTGAAAATGGCCCTTTTCTTATGATTCAAGCCTAATTCAACACAAATTAAGAGGTCTCACTTATTCACATCTGCTTTTGGATCTGAATTATATAGTGTATCCCTAGAAAATTCAAAATACATCTGTAGAATCCTAAAAACCAGAGATAACGGGGATTTCTTTCCTCAACAGTATCTCCTTTCAGTGCCATTTCAGTCATTCATTTAATTGCTGATTTATTAGTCTGCTTATATCTAAAGGATCTGACCCTGAGGTAGTAGTAAACTAAAAAGGAGGATCCGGAAGAAAAGAGGGTCCAACGGCGTTGGGCATGAAGTAGCTCTGACTATCAGCACTGCCACCAGAACCACGACAGTCTGGTCAGACAATACAGAAATGTGGTTGTGCTTCCTTGCCTGATGTTATGATCACTGCTGACAGTTCATGTAATTTAGAGATGGTGGCCAAAATTATGGAGGAAGGAAAGGTTAAACAGGATCATGCTCTCACCCATCACCTGCATTGTGACCTGCCTCCCAAATCTAGTGACTTCATGACAGATTTGGTTTTGATGCTCAGAAGTAAAAGCTTTCAGGAGTCATTAATTAGAAATCTTAAATTACTCCTCCTCTAACTAGCCTGACTTCTCCAAGCATGTAATTTTTTTTCCAATTTGACATGGTGTCCCAAAGCTCCTCTCTTAAGTATAATAGCAGAAAGTCTGCAAAAGGAGAAGAAAACCCTGAAGATTCTGTTATGAAAAACTGTAGTCAGCTTCATTGAAAAATACACTATGTGTCTGAAAATATGCCTGTATAAACTGTGCATAAGCAGCATGCCAATGAGTTGTGCAGGCAGTAGGAAATAAATATAGCTTAGAAGTTTTGAACTCTCGTGTGTATTCTTCGAAACTGGCATCTGAACTTTGGTAAGGATTTTACTGCAGAAAATATGGGTAAAAAAAAAACCTTTTAATGGTTTCCTTAAAAGCCAGATCATTATAGACATCTTTTAAACAATAGAATATTGTTATCAGAGTTACTAGTCCCGCCCTATTACTGCTCAGTAATGGATTATGTCAATTTTTACTGATATCATTGATGTGTGCTTTTTTATCCTTGATGTGAAATTAAAAAACAGCCTTCTGTTACTTGCCTCCAGATAATGTGCAATCTTAGGGATCGTATTGGAGACACATATATAGGATAAAAGATCAAAGAGAATGACCTTGTGTTCAACCCCCCTTTTTTTTTATTTTTATTAATTTTTCTCCCACATGTGAATATACCCAACTGAGGCAAGTGGAGACCCGAAGAGACAAATCTGCTGTCTATACCTTTTACCTAAATTGGCACTAAGCAGATAGTGTGCTGCATAGTCTCCTTTATGGGAACAGATAATAAATAGCAACTTAAAACAGAGTGCTAACTTCTCCAATTCTCAAATGGCCTTAGAATTTGTTAGCTGAAGTGGTCAATCTGAGAACATCATCATCTTTTCTTACTTGGGCCTTTGAAAACTTATACCATCAATTTATGTCATTCTATAGTTAAAAGTCTATTTAACAAAACTCTGCAGTCTAGGTTCTAGAAAGCCTTATGTCTGTACCAGAATTTAACATGTGTAATGTTAATTGACTAAAACTTCCTTCACAGAAAAACTGACATGTATTTAATTCACGGTTTAATGAATTTTCAAAGAAATTTCTGACCATTAAAGAGAAATTACAGTACTGTCAGTGGATGATTTCTCCTCATCTTGATAGCTACAATAATTTCTCTGTGGTTAAAAATCCGGTCTGAATGTGTTTCTCTGGCCCCTGGACAGTTAGTTCTGTTAACAGCTTCTACGTCCAATAATATTGTGGTTTCTTTCATTTTTATTACCTCCACAAATCTTCACAGGAGATATCTAAGCAACAGATTCATCACTTCTTGGTTTAAATGTATCACAGGTTCTTTTTTGAAATTCTCAAAGGCAGAAGAGGCCCAGTGGAAGAACAGCTGAAGGAGCTTAATCCCTGGGATGTTAAAGTGCTTCATACCATCTATTATCTCTTTTTATAAAGAATCTCTGGCTATTATCTAAAATACAGACAAACTACCTCAACCCCATTCAACATGATTGATCATGATAGACAGGATTTATTTGTATAACTGTATACTTTTTTAATTTCTTTTCTAGTCCTTGTTTAATGATCTGTAAACTATGGAAGTACATGACAGTAGTACAAAAATATGAAGAAGTCTCAGAAATTAAAATGGTTAGTGATCAGGAGTTTACCACCCAACCTGTAGGGTGGAATTCAGCTGCTAGTGCAGCAAGGTTTGAGAAACATGGGTCTGTATGATAAAAGAAGGCCCAAGAGAGACCCTCACCCTTCTGGAATGTCATCTAAAGACCAGGCTAATTGCACTAAAGCATTCCAAACAACTTTAACACATTATCATCTAGGTAGCTGAATGCCACCTCTTATTCACATAATATGGCTTACATACTAATATGGCTGTCAAACCTCTTTCAATTCACATAAAAATCCTCCTTGTTGAGTTTTTGGGAAGTCTTTAATGCCTAGATGTAATAAGAACTTTTACTCTCTAAGTACCTGTTGGAAGTGGGGGGAAAAAAAAAAAAAACAAACAGCGAAAAATCTGCAACACACACATTTCTTAACACACGGTCCCCAGAACAAACACAGGATGGATATCCAGTAATTTGTGATGCTGTGGCGCCAAGGAGGAATGCAAAGTGAGGTGGAGGCTGCGTGGTCCCGTTCTGCCACTTTTCTCAAGGAACATTTGACATGACTATGCAGATTTATCTCCTGCTCTTCCCCTTCTATCAAGGACTGTTTTATCTACTCTGCAGACCTTATCTCTCTTTCTTCCTCTTTTCCCACACAAACAGCGCACACCTTGCACCAAGGAATGTGCGGTGTCGTTACTCAAGAAACAATGGCTTGACCACAGTCCGACCCACTCACACATACATATTTAGATAAATACTACCCCGAGTTTGTGTCTAACGTGGAGGGATGATAATCCAATATCAAATCAGAGGGACAGATCGATGGGCTTGTGCTCCTCGCCTCCCCCCAGAAGGGACACCTTTTGGTAACTTTTGGATGCTCAACTACGTGATTTCCCAGGAATTAGTGTGTGTGATTACAATCGGTTTTTGTGTGTAGTGCTATATAGCCAACCTGCAGTTTGTGCATTTTTCATAGGCAATATCTCAAAGAATCTGTAGACGTTGCATAAGACTAAACCATACTATTTGTGAACCTGACTGCTTCTCTTGAATGCAACCGGACCTACAGCATATGGGTTGTTCATGCATCTGGTGTCAGGCCTATAGTTATGGCCATTATTGGCATACCTGTAAAGAGATAAGTCCAGCTGCCCCTGGTCCCTCTAATCTCTGAGGACCGACTAGACCACAAGGGGATTCATCTCTTATCAAATTAATTCATTATCTTAAATGCAACAGTACCTAAGCACCACTACTGTATGAAACTTTAATGTTGTTTACTGACAATGTTTATTCTATGTTATATTTGAGACAAATATTTTATTATTTCCTTACATTGTTTCAATTGCTTAACTGAGCTAAGGTTTGCTTTTCTCCCTTTCCACTTAATATTATTTTTAAAATAGATTGATACTGCTGTTTTGATCTTTGCAAGACAGATAAAAATAGTAGATAAATTCATAGCTGATAAAAGTTAATACAACTATTTTGTTAAGAGTTTCATTTGCAGTTTGTTAGCCTAAAGATCTAATATAAGAATGTCAGTGTCATCTGTTATGAGGTTATTTGTAAATTAGTTTAATGCTCAAGTTTCTTGAAATAGCTGATTGAAATAGCATGCTCCCAAATTGATCTTCTTGGGATGAAAATATTTAAATATTTATCCAATAAATATTTAACCTATATGATTATAAAGCAGAACACTTTGACCTTCATCTAATACTTTTTAAAAGAAAAAAGAATGTTTAAATATTTGCTCATGGACTTTAAGACTACTAACAGGTACTAAAAATGTGACAGATACTAGAAGCAAATATAGGAATAAATTATTTTTTCACGAGCTCTTCCAGTGACAATGGCTTTCTGCATGAAATAATCTTCAATGTCTACTTTTGATAGCTGAATAGAAAAGAGGGTTATATATCTACATGAACATGTATGATTTAGCAGTGACATAGCTCTATGCATCTGGCTGTCTGGGTGTGTTTTTCTAGAAATGGCTGAGGGAACTTTTTGCAAGTATATCACAAAAGAATATTCAGTTTATCAAATGGTTTTTTTGGTACCAATTTGAAAAGCAAATTATTCAAGAATTTTTGCTATATGTGTGCGCATGTACTTACAGTGCACAGCATAACAGAACTCTTCTCTAGCTGAAGACTGATGTTTTATTGCAATACAAACAGGAAATAATAAAAGTTTATAGACTTCAGTGGCTGGATAATATGAACTGAACTTCCTCCAAGAACAATCACAACAGTCCAGTTGATGCACAATTTAAACTCAGAAGGGTTAAACAGGAGTGAAAGCCAATCCCACGCTGCATTAAGATGTGTTATTAGATGGATATCAATTTACAGCCGCTGAGAATTTGGTTCATTATCATTTCTGAAGCCTTATTACTTCTATAATAATCTGACACCATGCTTGCAGGTTTACCAAGCTGCATGTCCTCCTTGGATCCGGGGCGAGGCAGTTATGAGGCGCCTGTGTGGCTCTCCGAGGAGGCAGAGGCACCCACTGGCAGGGATTCTGGAGCCAGTGCAGTGCACTCCTTGAGCTGGAAGTGTTGTCACATAATTTCTGCAAGTAAATGAAGGATTGAAGAGCTAGGGCTATTGGCTTGTCAGCAATGCTAAAACACTGTTGTGCAGAAAAAAGGGGACAAAGGTTGTGTCTCAACAAAATGTGTAATCAGCTAAGCATTTCTAGGGGCCTAAATATAAATTTGGGTACAAGCAGATTTAGGCAACATTGGAGTGATACTGTAACACAGTTTAATGAACACTTACTTAAATTTAACAAGAGAGTGATTTTACCAAACAGGATCAGAGACCTTATTATGTCTAAATAGAGGGTACATCAAAATGAAGAAATTGCCACTCTGGATAAGGTCAGTGCTGCGTCTGGCACAGTGGCATGAGCCTGACAGTGACAGATCCTCCAGAGGAAGGCACAGCAAACTGCTGGCCTGGCAGATTTTCTTGCATAGGCAGTTTCCTCTGGCAGAACTGGCAATGACTGGCTTATGCTCTGAGGTATGAGGATTTACATTTTTATCCTATCTAAGCCATTTATTTATGTTCTTGATTTACATGTGAATGCCAAATCCTTTTTCAATGCCCTTTAGTGACAATCCCTGTGATCTCTTATGGCAGTAAATCCCACGCGCTGGTGGTACATGTCCTAGAAGCCCTCTCTCCTCCTTTCCAGGCTTCTCTGTTTTACATCCAACACATTTACAGTTTTACACAAGGTAAACAAAGGCAAATTTATTTAGTCAAATAAAAAGATAAAGGCCAAGGTCGTGGAGAGGCTAGGTTCAAAATGATGTTAATGTTTTGGCAACCCTGTCATGCAGTGGTGTTCATGTGGCTGGGGAACAGACCTTGCTTGCTGGAGTGGCTGACAGGGCTGAGGAGGATTTCACATGCCAGAAGGAGCTCTTCCAGCTGACTGTACAAAGCGAAACTCTTTAGGTTGCCCAAAAAATCAGTGCTGAGCAAAAGTGTGGGCTGAAGTGCTAAGGCTTGGACAACAGGCCCAAGCCAGAGTTGACCTATAGATGAATCCTGAATGTTTTATATCTGATAAACTTTGTGCTAGTAGGTATTGTACTAAGTTATAACAACCCACTTATGCTGATGTAAAAAGTGCTAAAGCATTGAAATACTGCAGCCTGAACAACAGGCCCCACGCTGAAGCTGCTAAGTATGTAATCATTAACAAAGTATGTAAGATCACTAGTGAAGATGCAGCTTAGAATATAATCGGTAGTGAGGACGAAATGCTGAGAGAATGTGTTCAACTTCCCTTGTTTAGCCTTGTTCAAGGCTGAGAACCTACATATTTGGCCTTGTTAGAAACTCCCTTGGTCTCCCCCACTGAGCCCTGGCCAGGCTTTGGGTGGAATCCAACAGGAGAATGAAACCAGAAATTTTCTGCTCAAAACAAAGGTGCCAGCTATTCTGGTTTGCCGATCTCTGGTATATAAGGCTGGACCCACTCACAGCGACTTTGGAAGCCTCACCTATGGGTGGATGCACCGCATAGGATTTCCCACTTGCCGGGACAGGCTCTCCAAATCCTCGCTGTAACCGGGGCTCCCCAGCGACTGCGGATCTGGATGATGATGATGATATATGCAAGTGGTGATGTATCTCTCTTAATCACCGTTCTCTCTCTCGTGTAGTAATGATTTGATGCATTACCCTGTATTTTCCTGATTGTTGCTTTAGGTGCACTATTCTGCCTTTTCTTACTGCATGTTTTCTGTATTACACTGTTACATTATTTGGTTATCATCAGTAAAATACGCCTACTCTTTTCACTCTGGTGTCTGAGTTTAATTGGTATCCTTAATCAGCAAAACATGGGCTTAAATCTTTGTTTGACAGTCATAGCCATGAACCTCACTTGTTCTGGAACTGCTGTTCCCTTGGATGTGGGAACAGGTAGGCTGTAAAGCTTGTGTGAAGGCAGACAGTGAATCCCACTGGCGTGTTGACCTGAGGAAGGTGCAGACATCCTTGTCTTCTTAGTGAAGATCTGCCTGTCGTGCTGCATTGGGTTTGTGTGTGTGTTGGAGGTTTTTGGTAGCAGGAGAGGAGGCTACAGTGGCTCACCCAGCTCCAAGTTGGAGCCACCTCTGGCCAAGTCTGGTTGAATTAGAGATGGTGGCCACACCTCTGTGGTGTGGGAAGGGGAATCTGGGAGGAGGCATTGGAGTTATGAGGAGGAGTTGTGAAGGACTCACCTATGCAAACACTGATGTCAGTGGAAGAAATGAGGAGAAGGGAGAGAAGGAGGAGGAGGAGGAAGAGGGAGAGAAGGAGAAGGAAGAGGAGGAAGAGGAGGAAGAGGAGGAGGAGGAGGAGGAAGGAAGACGAGGAGAAGGAGAAAGAGGAGGAGAGAGGTTCGCCAGAGCAAAGACTCCCCTGCAACCCATGGTAAGAGGGCAGACTGTACCTTGCAGCTCATAGAGGTCCACAGTGGAGCAGAGACTCACCTGCAGCCTGTGGAGGAACCCACACCGGAGCAGGTGGCTGTACCAGAAGAAGGCTGGGACTTGGTGGGAAGCCGAACTGGTGTAGTTTGGTGCTGTGAAGATTACAACACACGGAAGAAACCTATGCTGGAGCAGTTTGTGAGGACCTGCAGCCCGTGGGAAGGACTCATGTCAGAAAAAGTTCATGGAGGACTGTCCCAGGAGAGTGACCCCATGCTGGAGCAGGGAAAGAGTGTGAGGAGTCATCCCACTGAGAAGGAAGGAGTTACAGGACTGACCGCAATCCTCATTCCCTGTCCCCATGCTCTGTAAAGAAATTGAGAGCAAAGCTGAACTCAGGAAGAAGGGAAGGGTTGGGGGAAGGTGTTTTTAAGATGTGGTTATACTTCTCACTGTCCTACTCACTTGTAGCTAGTCTATGAATTAAACTGGTGTTCTTTTTCTTCCCCTAATGAGTCTGTCTTTTGCCTGTGACCATAGTGGGTGAATCATCGCTCCCTGACCTTATCTTGATTCCCGAGCCTTTAGTTTTATTTTCTTCTCCCCATCCCTGAGGGGGAAGGATTGAACAAGCAGCTTCGTGGTGATCAGTTACCCTCTGGGCTCAAACCACAATACATATCCATCAGCACATGTCCGCATACTTAAAGGATTTTATTACCTAAGTCTTAGGATCGCTAAGATCTTAGGGGGTTAAACACATTTTGAGATTTTATGTACCTGGCATGCTCTTTGTAACTGGCCTGCAGTTCGTGTGCAAAAAATGTTATGCACAAATACAGAGGACAGTAATACGTTGTCCAATGTACTGAGTTCTAGCTAAGAAATACTGTTATTAATAAGGAAGTGAATCCTAGAAAATGAGTGAGGATAACTGTGTGGTTTTCAATATGATGTCTTTCTTACAGAGGATGAAGCTTTGGGTCAGATGATGAACCATTTAACTTTCAAATATAGTTTCTATCAATGGGTGGGCATGGTTGGAAGAAAATGTGTATTGAATTTCAATTTTCTCATAAAGTTTAATCAAGATTTGCATTGAAGCAAAATGAGTATAACATAGGAATCAAGATCCTCTGTGCCATTGAAGCACAATGAATATAATATAGGAATCAAGATCCTCTGTGCAGGTTTGAAAAAAGAAATTCTCTCTTCTGCACTGAACATAATGAAATAACTTGGAAGGAAAATTAGCATATTATTTTCTATTTCAATCCTATGAAAGAAAGTTATCATGAAGTTTAACATATGCTATTCCTTAATGAATAATTTCATCATACCTGCTTTGTATAATGTAATATATTTGCATATCAATGCACTGAACCTCTGCAATTGTAGAAGAAAAAATAGTCTTTTTCCACTCAAAAAAAAATCCAGATCTCAGTAAACATTCTCAGTAAATATGTACATATATTTTTATGGTGGAAAGAAACAAACTGTTGGAAAGCATTTAAAGTGTAGTAAAAGGAGAAAGGGTTGGATGGTCTGATGGAGAGACAGATGGCTCTTTTCGTCTAGTATCTTGTATTATACCAAATGATGCTTTGAAAAAAGTAAAAATAAATGAAGAACACTTACTGCCTAAAGTAACTATATTAATATTTCTAATGGCAGAGGTTTTGTGAAATAAAAATTTGAATTAAAGAGAGATTATTTACTTTAATGGTAATTATGCAAATTGCTACCTTGTTTCCCACCTGAGAAACAAGCACTGGCAGTCATATATTTCAAAACAAGTATGAAGTCTTTGTACTAGTTTGTCGGTGTTTATTACTGCAAGATCTGACAAGTTGTGATGCTTCTGATCAAGTGATTGTGCTGAATGCATGTGATATCTGCTCATTCCCTCCAGATTGTTAACAATAAAGGAAATATACATTTATTCAGTAAACTTCTTCACTTTTAAAGCCTTAAAGTGAACCCTGAAATGCTGTTGGTTCCAGCATGCCAGGAGATCAGTGATGTGTTATGTCTCCTGTAAAAAGACCAAAGTTGCTGTAGAACCACCTCAGAGCTTGTCAGCAACACATGAAAAAATCATCTTCTGGCAGAGGAACTGGGCATGGTTGTCCATGATTCAGAAATAAAAGCTGAAGCAGAAGTGCTTTGTCAGAGAACCACCTTGAAAATCTGAGAGCGCTATGTTTGCTGTTGTCACTACAGTGACAAGTTTGAAAGTAACAGTCATCTCCAAAGGGTCATCCCTATCACATGCACAAGCATGGCCTCTCAGGGACACTATAATCCTGTTGTCAATGACAACGGTCTGCCCAGCTGTCCAGAGTCAGAAAAGCCTATTATATAAAAGGTAAGGAACACCGCCTCATGGTCTCAGGACTCTTATTGATTTAATATATATAATCTAAGTAGTGAGCTATCTAGTGAAAAAAATAGAAAATAAATTCTTTACTAGCATGTGGGTTGCCATACAGTCTCATCTACCTAGGAGAATTCTCTTTTCCTTCAATGAGTCATGCCACTATTTGTTGTTTCAGGGTTAAATTTATTTATATTCATCTCTTTATTTCCAGGTAAGAGTCCTTCAAATCCTTAGGCACAAACAGTCCTAGATATGGAACCTGCACAGGGTGATATAATATTCAGTGATTCTTTTTTTATCTCCAAAAAGCCATGTGAAAAATAACTGTAGACCTGTCCCTGTAATTCAGCTGGAATGCTAGAAATCTCAGTTTGTGGCTGGCAGAAGGAGGAGCCATTTTATCAGCAGTAATTACCCAGGGTGTTTTTATTAGTTTATTTAAGTTGGGCATTTCAATGAATTCAGATTAAAACCAAATTTTGGAATTATTTTTTGACCAATGTTTTTATTGATTTAAAATATTAGTTTAATGTTAAGGTTAGGCTATCGGTGAAGGCCATTGGAATAGAAATGGAATTTTGTTCCATTTTGGAACTAATTTTGAAACCAATTTTTTATTTGAAATCAATTTTGAAACCAATTGCTCCAATTGTTTCTTTGGATTTTTTTAAAGTTTTATTGTATTACCACTTAAGTTTTCCTTAACATTCATTAAAGAGACTTATATATTATAAAGATATTTATTAAATTTACTAAAAAGAGTGTATTTAGAAATTTCCAGAAGAGGTTTCTGTTTTCCCTGGTAATGAGGTAATTTTCCATGGCAAGTTTTGGGCACCTGCTCAAAGAACCTGCCAGTCACTGTCCTGGCAGAAACTTCCTTCCTAGAGCTCATTTGACCTTGTTCGTCTTTATATGAGTCCAGGCTGAGTTATTCCTTCACTGTTTTATACTTCCATTGTAGTCCTTCTCTTCACAAGAATGTCATGTTTTGTTTTGTTTTGTTTTTTAAATAAGGATTCTCAGTTATACAAATATTTGTTAGATAGGGAGTGGTCTACTTTACTTCAGTGATTATTAAGGAAGTCCGTACATCTTTGAGTCATTGCTTCAATATGAAATTGTTTTTATGTAAAGCCTCATAATCCCAAACCAATAAATGCACTAAAAAATATACATGATACAAATATGTGAAGAGGTGTAAAGTGGCTATAGCTCATATCTGGGCTCTTTGTTGAGACTACTCACCATTGTAACTAATTATTTTGGGGAGAATTATTTGGGTTTTGGTTTATTATGTTGAGTTTGGAGGACCAATCTGGGGTTTTTTTATGTTTTTATAACAAACTCTTGTTCTGAACCTATAGTAGAATATAAATGTAAATGAGTGCTCTAGCTTTCAAATAAGACATATTTTCATTATTAGTTCATTGACCTTTACTGTTTTGAAACTGAAAACTTCCTATTATAACTGATGAGGAAAGGCCTGACTTTATCATGTTGATTTGGGAAATCAGTTTTTGCCCACTGTAACCCATTATTCATACTTGCCAAGTTATTCTGAAATAAATTTTAGTTCTGTGAAAAATTTTATATAAAAGAATATGGCAGAAGTTTTTCAGCTTGTCAGATAATTTGGCTAGCTATACTGTATAAATACTGAGGATTTTAATAATTGCTGTTCTGCATGAAATGCTTCTTGCAAATATAATTTATCTTTCTTGAATTGTCTGTCAGACGCCTGAAGAGAATCTGCTTCTATTTGAAATTTTAATTTGGTGCTAATTTGAAGCCACCAGGTTTCAGATTTTGGTGTCGGTTATTGTTATTAAGTGTATGAGGAATAACGGACAATGAATCTACTAACCTGTTCCATTTATTTTATATAATTATGGTATGTATACGTGTCTGTGTGTATGCATGTATGTTTTAAAAAGAGATAGAAAAAAAAAAAAAATTCCATCTCTTCTGCAGGCAAAAAGCCACAGAACAGGAGTATCTGGATAATATTTCACCGCAATTTGCAGTTCCTTGTTCATCAAAAGGAAAAACAAGTGTGTATTTTGCTTCAGCTATCTGCAATGACCGTTGGCTCCTTAGGGACCATAGTCAGGTGGCATACGTTAATAGCAATCCACAGGCCACTCTAATCTATACCGAACTTGGGTCAAATAATCAGGGAATGCCATTTATTTCCTCATGTAACATGGGGTTTCCTTTTAGCAAAGACGGCCTTAAAGGGTGATAAGGCAAAGAATGACAAACTGAAGGTAATATATTCTAGTACTTTAAATAAATTAATTACTACTGCTGTGATGCTTTACAATGTTAATATTTGTTCAGAAACTTTTCTGCAACCTTGCATTCTGTTTCTGCAGTTACCCGTGTTACCCTTAAAATAAAAGCTCTCATAAGAAAGCGTAGACAGTGGGTATACAGTAACCCAGCCGGCTACATCAAAGTGTTTCTAACTCCACCTTTTTCAGACAGAGGAATAACTCAGCTTTGATAATCCAAAAACCCTAAACATATTTTTTTAGCAAGGCAGTGTGTCACATGGGAGGTGCCCATGTAATAAAACATGCTTCCAGTGTATACCAGAATAAGCCCCAAAATAGAAGTCCACTTTACATATTATTAGTTTTCTATTTGTTTTTATCTTTTACCATGCATGTCTTAATTGGTCAATTTATGTATTTACTAAACATTCATCCAAATTCCAGTGTTAGCAGCAACATGCAATCACAGAATCACAGAATCGTCTAGGTTGGAAAAGACCTTGAAGATCATCCACTCCAACCATTAACCTAACACTGACAGTTCCCAAATGTTTTGTTATATTAAGGATACCAATTAAACTCAGACACCAGAGTGAAAAGAGTAGGCGTATTTTACTAGTGATAACCAAGTAATGTAACAGCGTAATACAGAAAGCATGCAGTAAGAAAAGGCAGAATAGTGCACCTAAAGCAACAAACAGGAAAATACAGGGTAATGCATCAAATCATTACTACACGAGAGAGAGAGAGAATAGTAATTAAGAGAAATACATCACCACTTGCATATATCATCATCATCATCCAGATCCGCAGTCGCTGGGGAGCCCCGGTTACAGCGAGGATTTGGAGAGCCTGTCCCGGCAAGTGGGAAATCCTATGCGGTGCATCCACCCATAGGTGAGGCTTCCAAAGTCGCTGTGAGCGGGTCCAGCCTTATATACCAGAGATCGACAAGCCAGAATAGCTGGCACCTTTGTTTTGAGCGGAAAATTTCTGGTTTCACTCTCCTGTTGGATTCCACCTAAAGCTTGGCCAGGGCTTGGGGGGGGAACGAAGGGAGTTTCTAACAAGGCCAAATACTTAGGTTCTCAGCCTTGAACAAGGCTGTGAAAGGAAAGTTGGAAACATTCTCTCCTCACTACTGATTATATTTTGTCTTTCACTAGCGAGTTTACATATCATATTTTATTAATGACTACATGCTAAGTTAGCAGCTTCAACTGGGGGCCTGTTGTTCAGGCTGCAGTATTTCAATGCTTTAGCACTTTTTACACCAGCATAAGTGGGTTGTTATAACTTAATACAATACCTACTAGCACAATGTTTATCAGTTATAAAATATACAGGATTCATCTATAGGTCAACTCTGGCTTGGGCCTGTTGTCCAAGCCTTAGCACTTCACCAACTACACTTCATAAACGTATTTTTTAGTCTATTTATTGTTACTATATAATTATGTAGGTGCATGTAAATATTTTCAGTTTGTTTGTGAGGACATATGTCCTCCTCCTTAGTCCATTAACTAGCTGCTCATCAGTCTTACTTTCAAGCACTCTCCCAGTTCAATTGCAAAGCTGCAGTATTGAAGATATCCTGTTTTCCAGGCACCATAGCTTTACTTTCTGATCAGCATGACACATAATTAGAATCCCGTCTTTGTACTTTCAACCAGTTTTTGATTCAAGACTGCTAACAAAAGGTCTTTAGATTAATCCCAAGTAGATAGCACATCAAAATATAATTCTTAATTTTGCACGTATTTTTGTTATTGCAAATTAATGGTTTAATTGTAACAATTTTTACCATAGTTTGAATACATAGAAAAATTCTTTGAGTTACTATTTGTTTTGATTTGAGAGTAAATTGTTCAATTCTCCCCACCCACTTCCAAATGAAAAATGTACCTGTCTTTACAAATACTCAAGAAAGCTCTAAGTGTATTTTTAGAACTGTTATTTTATTTTACAAAACCCATTTATCTGAAGTAACTGAAGAATAAAACAACAAAGAAGGTGAGGCTAGATACTTCTGTAATTGTTATGAATGGTCACACTTTAGAGGTTATTTGAAGACATCATAGGAAAAGAATACACACGAGAAGGGAAAATCAAAACAAAACAAAACAAAACAAATGTGGAGACAGCTCAGTCAAGCAGGATCAAAGTAACCTCAGTTTGTCCTTTTTTCCCTGAGACAACTCAAGTGAAAGGTAAATAAATACAGTTTTTTGGGTTGGTGTTTTTGTGGGGCTTTTGTGGGTTTTATAAACTAGTTATTATAATCTTAATTATAAGTGGTTGCTATTTCCTCAAAGACTAATCTTGTGACGAGAAAAAATGTGGAGATATCAATTAAAAAAATCAAACTAAACCAAAAAACCCACATGCATTCTTTCAATCTGTCTTGAGTATGGGAGTAATGGGTCAGGTTCCTATGAAAATTGTGTATGTGTATATATATATTTAAGTATTTGGGGGTGGGTGAACTGAAGGTTTCAGAACCTGGTTAAAGTTTTTAAAAGTACTTCATTCAACTTTTTGTGTATAATTAAAAAAATTAATTATTTCAAGACTAAGGAGCATCCTGATACAACCTTGCAAAAACCATCCAGCTGAAAAAAGGCAAGAAGTTCTGCCTACCCTTCTGCTGAATTTCTTTAAAAATTTGCTTTACTGCTTTTGATTTGCAAAAAAATTCTTAGCATAACTTATTGCAAGCAGTAAAGTAGCACATCTCAAAGGAAGAAAGGTTGCCAATCTGCAGAACACTAACATCTTAAGTAATTTTTTACAGTAGTGTATCAACAGGACACTTTTGCTTTCATCTTCTGTTCAGATAGTGACTTGGAGAACCATAAAATAATTGCTGGTAGGCTGCTTTATGCAGAGGGATGAATAAATAACAGTATTATGATCTTACATCACTGAAGGGGAAAAAATATTTTGTCCATGTAACTTTTATGTATGTGATGCTCAGCATCTGCTTAAAATACTAACTGGATTTATTTCAGCTTCAGGGAGGAAGTTTAACATCAAATGCAGAGTAAACAAAGCCAAACAGTTATACCTTACCTTTTTTAAGGACTGTATACTGATCCCATACTGGTATAATTACTGTTGGTCAATGGAGATGTTAAATCAGGATCTGCATGGTTACCCACATGACCTTAGAACTTGAACAACAAGATTATAAAAATATTTTCATAAATAAATAGATTAGACAAAATAAGGAAAAGTTTGTGTTATTTTCTTTTTTCAGTTAGTTATCATCCTTGTACTTTGATCCTTGTACCAGAATCAATCTCTAAATATTTGTCTCTGTTTACTTGCAGGACTTGTCTAACATGACAGAGTCATGTACTCTCAGGGAGTCTGGGCTGTTGCCTTCTTACATTAGGACTAGAGGACATCTGGATTTCCTTTCTGTGGAAACCATGACTTATGCTAGAACAGCTGTTTACCATCCCAGTGATGGCTGAAACATGCTAGAACACCAGCAGCTGGGGAGTGTCCTTGGTCCATGTTGTGGTTTAAACTCAGTCAGCAGCCAAACACCACACAGCTGCTCACTCACCCTCCCCAAGCCTGGGAAATAGGGTGGAAATTGGAGCATTAAAGGGAGACTCATAGGTTGAGATAAAAACAGTTTAGTAATTGTAATAAAACGAAAAATAATAATAGAAAGTACAAATGGGTAATGCACAATGCGATTGCTCACCACCCACCAACTGATGACCAGCCCGTTCCTGGCTAACAATTCCAAAAAACCAAGAGCTCACAGTTGAAAGGAAGAACCCCACCTCCTTCCTGGCCTCCTCTCCTTTATATGCTGAGAATGATGTTACATGATATGGAATATTCCATTGGCTAATTTGGGTCCGGTGGTCTGGCCATGCTCCCTCCTAGCTTCTTGTACACCTGCACATGGGCAGGACATAGGGAGTTGGAGAGACCTTGATCTCTTAGCAACCACTGTAAACATCAGTGTATTATCAGCATTCTTCCAATACCATTTCCATACTGAATCCAAAACACAGCACTGCTCTAGCTACTAAAAAGAAAAATTATCCCTGACAAAACCAGGACAGTCCATAAGCATAATCACAATCCACATCCTGAATGGACTCTTGTCTTGTGACTAACTGAGATTACTCTGACTTTTCATGCCCTGAATGTCAGCTTTTCAAATAGAGCAGATTCCAGGGAGGATTTTTCCAAACTACTAAGTACTTTGATTTAAATCCTTTTGAAAAGACAAACAGGTGCTTATCTTCATTTTTAGGTGCCATTTTGCCTTTGAAAATGTGGCCTATATTTATGAACAATGTAAGATGTCTACTTTAACAAAATTTGTCAAAACATCTATAATAATAAGTCAGATAAAGGGTCCCTCTACCTGGATGGTGTGTCTCCAGTGTTTTCATTAGTCGGTTTATGTTATAGCCATGTTGCACTTCATTGTTTTGAGTGAAAAATCCTTCCTAATATTTTCTCCATTATTTTTAGACAAATAAGTACCAAAACTCTGTATTTCCTTTCATTTTCAAAGCAAAACTTTGTATTGTCTTGATTTTGCACCATCATACATCTGCTTTGAACTTTGCTAGAAACTTCATACATCCAGGTCAGTGAAAATAAATTGAGTAGTGCTTCATTCTTTATATTCCCAAGGTCAAACATTTTTCCTCAAAGTATAATACCAACCAACAACAAAAATGTTCTTCAGGGAACTAGATAAGAATGTAGAGAAGATATTTTTACTGTGAGGATGATTGAACATTAGCACAGGTTGACTAATGAGAGTGTGGAATCACCATCCCTGGAAATACTCAAAACTGGACTGGATGTTATCTGGAGCAACCTGACCTGGCCAACCCTTCTCTGAGCAGGGGCCTGGACTAGGTGGTCTCTAGAGGTGCTTGTCAGAACTCAGACACCCTACCATCCTGTAGAATGGAAAAAATACCGGGAGAAATTATGGGCAGCAAGTTGCCTCAAATGTGCTGCGAGATCAGAACCTAGAAAGGTATATTAATCTGACTTCTGCAAGCATTGGTGTGGTCCAGCTACTCCGTTATGTCTATGTGCTTGAGTCTGTCTATATGTTCTGTTTCTGAACGTATGCAACATTTCTAAATTTGATGTTCCAGGATACAAAGAGCTTTGTGTGCAAATACAAGATCCTCCCTGTACCCTGAGATGAGGAAGAGTTCAAATTCCTCCTCTCTTACTTGAGGGCAGGCTTACTCACACACCTGCCCCAATGGCACTGTGGGACGCACCCATTTCTTGGGCCATGGGACCATGCTTCTAACCTTGATAGAGGTGACCTCCCTGTGGATGAGGCTGGGGTGCCTGCCCTTTTGATATCCAGACACTGTGCCCACCAGCAGGCCCATAACCACCCTGCATGAGGAAGGTGTTCATGAGGCCAAACTTTCAGGATCAGGTGGGAATACTGTGACCTACATGGCCCTTTTATGTGCTTTGAGAGTATTTTGTCATCTCTTATCATGTATATAAGAAAGTTGTACAGTTAAACTGTCCTTACCCAAACAAGAATAAATCAGTTTTATCTGTTTATTTTAAGGTGGGAGAGAAGGTCTGGGAAGGGCAGGGATGTAAAGTATATCAGTGGAAGAATGACCCCAAGGCACAGGGGGCACATGTGCAGTACAGTCCCTCTGATGAGTGACAGAGGGTTTGCAAGAGTAGTATGAACTGAGGCATTGCCTAAGGCAATTCCAAGAGGTCCCCTATTGCCTTCATTTTGCCTGATTTCTCATTTAATCGCTTCTCTTTAAGGTGTTTTGTAAAAGCCAGTTATCTAGAATTCTCTATTTCAGCTTTGGTATACCTGTAAATTGCTTTTATTCTTTTAACTTGACAACCAGCATCTAAGATCTAAACCAAAAAAACCCGAAAAAAACCAAATTTACAACATGAGAATCAAATGAATAACCTGTCGCTAACACTCAGAAAGTGTTATGAAAAGCTAAAACCCAAATAGTTAGAAAAAAACTGTTTAGCTTTGCCTTTTAGGACAAGCATTTGACAATTTGTAAAAAACAAATTCACTCTCTTTGAGATGTCTTTTAAACCTACCTCCTTCTTCCTCTCCATGGTCTTCAAGACATAGTTACTAAGTTATCAATGCAAATGAAATGACACACTAACCATCAAAACTAAGAAAAATACTTATCGCTCTCTGATTGAAAATGTAGTAATAACAAATGTGGTTTTGTCATATACAACATAGTATATGCTTCTTGTCTAAATCTATCAAATATGTAATTTTTATAAAGTAGACAAGAAGGAAGTCTGGTAATGACACAAGGACAGTGTTTTTTCAGAATAGCAATTTAAGTGTTTGTGAGGTGAAAAATGAGAAAAAATATTTTTTCAAAGGCTATAATGCTGACATGTTCTCCTAATAGAACATTATCCTTTACCTGCCAGTGTTTGTCACAATATTGAGGGTTCTTTTACCTAAAAACATAGAGTATTCTAAAGCTATCAAAGCTATAAAAGACTCAGTTCTTAGAGCATATTTAAAAATATGAACCATTTTCAAGCTGTTATTCATCCAGCACCACTTCTTGACCCCAATCAGAAATATCTTCATAGCTGCATTGATGGACTACTTGAAATAGTGGTTTTGTGTATTGTTACAACTGTAAACATCTTGCAAAAAGATTGAGGTGAAATTCACTAATAAACTACATGTAATTTGTTCAATTTCTCTATTTCCAAGCATTTTTGACATCCATATATTTTATAAAGATCAGTGCTTTATTCAAGCTAAATAATCTTAATATTTTTAGGCATATTGACCACTTATAAGTATTTATTTTTTCATCCCTTTTTTATGCATATTACTTCAAACTTACTGCCTTTTTTTAATCTTTATTTGTATGTTATTGTGATCCAGACTATTTTGTGTAGGTCAAAACTTTTATATAAGTCAGCACCAGCCAAGATACAGCTTTCAGTTTGGATTTGTAAGGAAACAGAGCTTGTGTGGTCACCCTATTTATGTATCTGTCTTCAATACTTACACTCATGTTTTTGAACTTTTTTTATTACAAATAAATTTGAGAGAAAATAAGAAATCTAGGCAGCTAGTTGCATGTAACATTTGAGTATCTGCAGTCTTTGTTTTGGGATCAGTCTTCACTGCCAAAGATAAAAGGAAACGTAGTTCTTTCTTATGTTTCTGTATCACCAATCATTTATAAGCCATATATAGTTGTTCTTAGAATATAGTCCTACAAAAATATACTTGTTACTTAGTGTAATATCAAATTGACTGATGCAACACTAAATCACATAGATTTATTTTAATTGTTGTTAATTTAGGTTAAGTATGCGTATAATGTATTTTAACTCCACAGACTATATGTATATTAGTCTAAGAATAAAACCAGAATTTAAAGCAGTTACAATATTTATGTTCTCCATCCCCATTCTGCCAATCCAGTTTAATTACAGCTGTTACTATTCTACTAGTAATTGACCTGTGAAATCTGAGGTAGTACCCTTTCAGAAATATGACAAACAGGGCATTTATCTTATGAACAATTATAACACTGGTTTAAAAAAAAAAAAAAAAGTCACTTTGTTTTTGTCACTGAATAATCATTTTCTTTAAGTAATGATTATTTTCTTTTTTTTTTTAAATGGGTAGTTTAACAATATTACCTGTTTTGTCAGGGACTTGCATGATCTTTTCTTTATCTGTGGGGATTTCTTCAAAAGTATAATGGAAGTTATACACACAATTTGTTTTTAAAAACAAAGTCCCGTTTCTGCTTTTTACATTGCTTCCCAGTATAGGTTGAAAACAGATGCTGAATTCTGACACCCACTCCCACCTCCCTCGCCCCACCAAAGCAAAAGCCCAAGCAGACAGAATATTTTCATTCCATGAGACACAGATTACTAGCTCATTTGTCTGATCAAGGCTTTTAAGAATCCAAATCCAGTTACACAATGTGTAAATTTTTCTTTTCTCTGGTAACTGTAAATCTAAGATGACATGTATACTTTTTAACTTCATACATTATATTTTGGCAGCCTGAGACTGTGTTTATTTCTGCTTGTTTGTTTGTTTGTTTTAAAGTGCTAATGAAACTATACCTTTTATTGATTAAGAACAAACTAAATGATAAGAGCTTGCTTTTTTGTGAACAAAGAATCACTCAAGGAAATCTGTTTACTGAAAGAGTTTCAAGTTGAGAATTAAATATCCAGAAGTTGACTTTATAGAAAGAATGTTTAGATTTATGGCTAATTTATGTTAAGTGAATTTGAAAAGTTACAATATGTCTATGATAGAATTCAGTGGGTGACAACTAAGTTGAAGATCTGGAAATTTTTGAACATTTTTGTGATGTTTTCTTGGCATTGCAAACTTTGCTGTGGGAGGCATAATTGCAATGTAGAGGGTGTGAAGAAAATAATGTAATGAGACAGGACTGAAAGACCCCTATGTTTCCAGATGAATGTGAAGTTTGTGGGGTAGCCTGGAGCAACCAAAAGAGACCATGCAGCCCTAAAGGCTGCTTCTTACCTCTTGTCATCTAAATATTTCATCAGAGGGACAGGGAGCAGAGCACAACTCCTCTCTCCTCCCCCACCTCTGCATCTTCTGCTCTGCACTGTTTTGATTTACCATGCACACAAATCCTTACCTGGACTTACCTCCTCTGACAGCAGAGAATACAAGGATAGCAATGTCCAATATCCTACTGAAGGTATGTTAGAGAATGCAGTCCTAAAATACATGTATAGCCTTGCAGTTGCTTTGCCTCAGACTTCAGTGTATTCATCTCAGTCCATCTTCAGTTTATTCTCTCATCTCTCAGTCTGGGACTGTTAAGCTTCCAGAGGTTATCCTATCCAGACTTTACAGGATAATCAAAGGAAAAAGAAGACTCTTCTGTCCAGACCATTGTCTGGCACAGACCTTTATCTTGAGACTGAATTTCTTAGCAAATCTTGCAATATTCCTTTCACATTTTTATCCTTCCCTCCTAATGTTATTGCTCTGCAGTTTGTTTTATTACTATAACCTCATTCATTCTTTTTTCTTGACCAAGTCCTATAAATTATTCTTTCTGGAGAGTTTCTATGCCACCGAAGATCTCACTTGCAATGCTCCTGTTTTTTTTCCCCTGCATTCCTCTTCCCCATTGAAAATAAAAAAAGTCTTTCATGAACTGTGACAGTATTTCAGTGTTTTCAGCTGAGAATAGGTGCAATTATATACATACACCTATGCAAGAAAGCTATTTGGTTTGGTGTGAAGCCAAGATTCTGGTTTTTGCATGTCATACTTATCAAAATACTCCCTGGATATCAATAAAGTGAGTTCTATAAGACACAGCAGAGAATATATAATTGCAATTTCAAGACTTTTTCTAAAATTGAGGTATATTTTAAAAGAAACATTGGTTTTGACATTAATGCCAGGGGAGGGCAGGGCAGGGAGAAGTTGCTTAGTTTAAGGTCCTGGTCTTTCTACTGTCTAAGCAGTGTCAGGTTTAGGATTCTGAAGGTGGGAGAAGTCAACTGTTACTACAGGCTGCCCAACTGGCTGTCCTGGCTGCAAAACAAAAGCCCCCAAAGTCAAACAAAAAAAACACCAAAAACTTTCCTCCAATAAACAAACTACTTTTTCCTCTAACAGTAAATAAACCACCATTATTCTGCAATTCATATCTTTCTGAACTGCTTCATGTGATTGGGTGAAATTATTACTAACAATACATTAAGCGTAAAGAGGAAAGGACTCAAGGTTCAGTACGACGAAAAATATTTTGATTGTGGAGTATTAATGTATTATGATTCTTCTTGGGAGAAGATAAGCTGATTTTTTTTTTTTTAAATCATATAGAATTTATTACAGAACAGGGAACCAGTTATGAACATAAGGGCAAAACCAGAATTTAATGTTAAGGGCTAGGAAGTAGTTATGAGAGTGCAAGGTTCCTATTGATGAGATTTGATGATGGTTTGAGTGGATGCAATGAATTTTTTTTTTCCTTAGAGATAAACTTGATTAGCATGGTTTTAAAAGTAGACAGCTGGCTTTGGAGTTAATTAATTTTCAGTAGCTGAGAAAGCAGAAATGGTAGCTGTTACACTGGAAGCTGAAAGAAGCATCATCCTGAAATAAACTGCAGAATAGTGCAGTGGACTGTGTTATCTTTAAACAGGACAAAAGGAAGTCACGGCACTCTGCCATTGAATATTAACCTACATTTGGGTGTATGTGAGATGATATCCAGCACACTAGCTGACTCAGAGGCAATGTGATTACAGCAATTACTCTTACAGAAAGCCCTGACTGAGAGGTAAATCATGGGAGATTCTCAGCACTGAAAGGAGCTCTATACTGTGGAAAATATCCTTGCTACAAAATGTGCATTTGAATTTGGAATTAAGGATTTTCAGAAGGAAGACCAACAGTGTGAACTAAGTTCTTTCTAGCACACATGATTATTTATGTTCCATGTATGCATGTTCCACATGCAGTTTTGTGCCCATCTCTTAGCTTGAGTCCCTGATAAGATATTTTTGACAAATAGTACTTTAATCCAGTGCATGTTCGTAAACTGCTACTCATAGCACAGAAGCTGTTTCAAAGACTTCAAGCTGTGGTACTTGTTAAAGACTTTTCACGAGCCCCCTGTATTTTAGCCCCCATCCATTGTCATTCCATGAACACCAAAGGGGCAGAAGGCTCTACTACAATGTGTAATTACAGCTTTGCTGTAATCCCCGCCTCCCCCCTCCCAAAAAAAACCTTTCAGTGGATTTTCTGTCAAAGGATATTTCTTAACTAGAGAAGCTTCCACAGAATATGAAGACTATAGCATCATAACCTCTACAGTAACATATCTGTGCACTAACAAAGACATATATGACATGACAGAACTTTACTCATTTTTGCATATGGGTGTTTTTCCCCACAAAAACTGAAATCACTACAAGCAATAGGAATGAAATCTTCCTTTTATTCAAAGCTCACCAGGTTCACTAGTGCTAAATTAACTTCTCTCTAGAAATCTCATCTTTGGCCCAGAGACTATCTTGTGTCATCATCATAGCTTAGCTCTAGGACTTTTCTAGGAAACTAGAGAAAATCATGACAAAATATGCATATGCTTTTTAAAAAGTATGCATTTTAGGGGATTTCTGACACTATAGTTTTTAAATTTTTGATACATACTTTCATTTGAACCACAGTCATGTCAAAGTATAACAATTGTAATAAATTTGAATAAATATCGAAGGATATTTATATGTGAAAGGAATTCACTGCCAAATGAAATCTCCACTTATGATCTAAAATGAAAATGGAAGTAAAGTTTTTTATAATTACAAGTGCACAAATTAATGAGATTCTAGATAAATAATTATTGCTTACAGCTCTTTTGTGAAGAATGTAATTTTAGGGAGTTGGCTGAGTAGAAAGACATGCTAATTAGTTTCTATTTTCACTTTCACCTAAGATTTAACTGGATTCCTTAGAATAACACTTTGAGTAAATATCTCTAGTATGTACCCTGCCCAAAATCAAAGCAAATGCTACCAGTATCTATTCCTATGAAAACAGGTCTGAAACTTGACTTTATTAAATCAAATAGTGTGAAGGAATAGGTTTAGATTTGTATGATGTTTACCTAAAAATGAGTAGACAGATTTCAGGAAAGAAGCATAAATATAATTCCTAGAATCATACAGTAATTTAAGTAGGAAAAGACCTCTGGTCACACCATCCACCTACCCATGCAGAGCAGAGACAATTTATATCATGTTACTTGGAGCTTCATCTGGCTGATATTTCAATATCTCCAAGGAGTGGGAATCCCAGCCTCTCTAGAGAATCCTATTTGGTGGTTTGAGTATCATCAATGTGAAATATTTTTAATATCAAACTGGAATTTCCCATGCTCCAGACTCTCTTTTTGCCTCTGTGTACCTCAGGATGAGTCTGACTCTCAGTTTTTTGAAGCTTTCCACAGCAGTAAGCTCTCTCTCTGGACCTCTTCCCTTCTGGATGAGGAAGACTTTCTTCACTGCCTCAGCCTCTCCTTGTACAGCATGAAGTCTCCTTCTGTTCCTGTCACTAAAGTAAATGAAAAAATGTGAACTGGTATCATCCAATGCTGAGAGCAAAAGTAAAAAGATGGCTACATGACTTTAAATGCTCCTGAGCATAGCATTTATATGTTGATTCAAGGCATTGTAGATGATCTGCCAGGTTTAAGAAAATACAAATCTTTTTTCAGGTGTGGGTGAATTCTTCTGATAGATGTTGCTTTTTGAGAATCAACCTCCACCACCACCACCACAAAAAAACAAAACAAAACAAAACAAAAAAAACAACAACAACAAAAAACCCCCGAAAAAACGAGGAGATTTTATTCTAGTATTAGTATTTAGCATCTATATAAGAGTAATTTTCTCCACTACCCTCATTGGTATAATTTAAATGAACAACTCAGAGGAAAATAAAGTGTAAAAAAAGACTCATCTTTGCATTAGGCTTTTAGATTTATTTTTATTTTTATTTAAATAAACTAACCCATCAAATTGATCCAGTGGTGACAGATTTCAAAAAAAAAACTTTAAGGATTAAGTCCTTTAGGTTTCGAAGACAGAAAATTAGCACAGCCATAAACAGCAACCATCATAAAAATCCTTTGCTACTTAAAAAGACATTGAGACTTGATAAGAAAATTAGGGTATGGAGAGTCACATTTACAACAAGTAGCTTACAATCCAACTTTCCAGTGTCATGAATGTATGTGAAACAAGTTCTTGGCATCACTGCAAATAACACTAAATCTGCTTTACCATGGTTTTGAGGATAATACCTTGCCTGAAAATGTTTAAAATGTGCTAATGATTTCAGGCAGGCCCAAGTTTTGGGACAGGTCAACCTCATATTTGATTTGCAGCATCCTAGTTGATGGTGCCTTTTCTGAAGTGTCAGTAGAACTAAGTCAGATAAGAGTGCTATTTTTGCTATTTGTATTTACATACTGAGCATATTCAAGGGAGGAAAAAAATAACTGCAGTCTGAAAGTAATTTTGCGACTGTAGTCACAAATAAAATGGCTGACTGATTTAATTCGCTGTAACAAATCATTTACAACTTTTCCAGTCAAACCTACTAAGTTGATTTTTCTCAACACTGTAAAAGCAGATTACTACATGGAGTTTTAAAATCTTTTCTAAACATAGTATCATGAAATTTATTTCCAAGGAAAAGACTAATTACAATGATTTACAATAAAAGTGAAATGTTTAGAAATAGTCCCACCAACTCCTACTTTCAAGAAAAGGTACTTCTACATGGTCAGCAAACCTCAATGTGTGAGTAAAAATTTTTATGCACATGTTGTAATCTTCAGTTACCCATGAAAAGCAGTGGTGGATGCTTTGTAAGTACAGAGTTGCACAGTGTAGGATTCTGCCACCTATTCTAAATTTTGGATTGTGAAGTAGTAAATCAGTGCATTTCTTCTATGCCACTGGGCTGGCCAATTAAATGTTACTGAAATAAAAGACTGATGACTGAGTGTAGATTTTTTTAATTACAAAGCCTCAAACATACATATTATGTTCTTAAATTGCAACCTAGAAGGAGAAAATAAAGTTCTGGAAGCCAAGAAACTAATGGGAAATGAATTAAGATCAAGGGAGAATGCTATTACAGGGAATTGCAGGGAAAATGAAATTTTTGAAAAGGTAAAAATGAATTTTATAAATCTCATTTGGAAATAGCCACATGAGGAAAGACTCTGCACTAATTTGCATATTTTTACATTTAATATCATTTTTATTTTTATCCAGTTTTTCTTTCTGTATTATTTTTAGACATTGTATGCTGATAGTAATTTTAAAAATCTCTTCAGAAAATATTTTCATGTTTTCGAAGGGTAGGTTTTATATGAGTACATATGGTCTTAATCTCTCAAACTTTACAGGGAACAATGTACCATCTTAAGTACAAAAAATCCTTTTCAGAAGTGAGTGAAAAACATTGCACTTTTGGTTTAAGAAACTAAAACTAAAGTTAATTTTCCTATCCTTATTTGGAAATGTAAAGCAAAAACCTTAGTATGTGTGTACTTGTGTCTATGCAGGCACTTTATCAGAAGTACCCATCTCTATGTGATACTCTATCATTGTGTGTAGGTTTCTCAATGCTAAATAACTTGCAGCTGATAAAGGCACCTTAAATACTCAGAGATATATATTCACTGACATTTTTTCACCATAAAAATATTGGTGTATTTATGTATGTGTATGTATTTATTTTTTACCATATTATTTACTACATATATTTTGGGTAGCATTTCAATGCAGCAAACAGTTACAGATTAAAATCTTTAGAAATAGATTTTCCCTATTTCCTGGAGCACTGAATCATCAATAAACATTTTAGGACTTTCCCAGGAATTAAAATCTAATAGTGTCTTCTTCCTTACTGTATTTTTCATTTCTTATGCTAATAATTTAATTTGACAATCAAGCTTCCAAAAATGTTTCATGTTTCAAAACATTTTTCCACCACACACTTCTTCTCTATTACAACATTGAAAGTACATTTTTTTGCTGTAACTTTTGAAAACATTTTCATCTGCCATTAATAACAAGCTAGGCAACTGGAAAAGCTTCAGTCATATACAACCATTCTAAAGAAAATTATAAGACATTTTTGAAAAAGCATCATAAATTTAGCAGCTTAATGTTTGTGGGTTTTCTTTGTTTTAGCTTTATTTCAAAGGAAGCTAGTAAACAATTTTTGGTAGTGTCTCACTGCAAAGTGAAAATATTCCTGAAATTATGAAATCACCCCAGGTGAGTTTTAAGATGTGCAACTCTAACAACGTACTGCTAATGATGTCTGTGATTGCTAAAATGTCATTGTGTTTCTAGAACTGATTGTAAAACGTCAGCTGGTCTGATGCCAGGATATTTCAAATTTTCAGATGTTAGATTGCTACATTAGAAAGGAACAGTCAAAGCTTTTATTAATAAAGTGAAATTAACTGCTACAAAGATTCTTTTCCATTGTACAGTTTCAGTATACCATTGAAACAATAGCAACTGAACAAGAAGACTTTCGTAATTGGATTATTTTAATTTGTCATTAGTCACCAATTCTGTTCCATTGAAAATCATGGATAGATTGGATCGGTGGGCCAACATTAACGAGATGAGCTTCAACAAGGCCAAGTGCCAGGTCCTGCACTTGGGCCACAACAACCCCCTGCATTGCTACAGGCTTGGGGAGGTGTGGCTGGAGAGCTGTCTGGAAGAGAAGGATCTGGGGGTTCTAATTGACAAGCAGCTGAACATGAGCCGGCAGTGTGCCCAGGTGGCAAAGAAAGCCAACGGCAGCCTGGCTTGTGTCAGAAATAGTGTGACCAGCAGAAGTAGGGAGGTGACAGTCTCCCTGTACTCTGCACTGGTGAGGCCACACCTGGAGTATTGTGTCCAGTTTTGGGCACCTCAATACAAGAGATATATCGAGGTGCTGGAGCGAGTGCAGAGGAGGGCAGCGAAGCTGGTGAAGGGCCTGGAGAACAAATCCTATGAGGAGCGATTGAAGGAGGTGGGACTGTTCAGTTTGAGGAAGAGAAGGCTGAGGGGAGACCTCATCACTCTCTACAACTACCTGGAAGGACATTGTAGAGAGGTTGGTGCTGGTCTCTTCTCACAGGTGATTAGTGACAGAACAAGGGGGAACATCTGTAAACTGCAACAGGGGAGGTTTAGACTGGACATTAGGAAAATATTTTTCACAGAAAGAGTGGTTAAACAGTGGAATAGGCTGCCCAGGGAGGTGGTGAAGTCACCATCCCTGGATGTGTTTAAGGGTGGTTTAGATGAGATGTTGGGTGGGGGATATGATGTGGGGGAGAACTTTGTAGAGTAGGGCTGATGGTTGGACTCGATGATCCCAAGGGTCTTTTCCAACCTGAATGATTCTATGGTTCTATGATTCTATGATCATTCAGTTACTGTGATTTTACTGTGCCAATAACAAAACAATTAGCTTAAACCAGAAGTGATATGAAATTGCATACATCTATAATAGCCAAAGACATCTGAACTGCTGCAACATGCACACAGTGCCTCTGGGCATTACACCCACTCCTTGAAAAATAGTTGCAAGTCTGCTGTGACCTTTTCAGTTGTTATCTGTAGCCTCTGTGTCTGACTTTACAGGAGGACTGTACTGGGTCTGGTTGAGCCAGAATTGATTTTCCCCTGTAGCAGCCCTCCTGGTGCTGTGTTTTATGTTGGGAGCTGGCAGGGTGTTGATAGCACACTGGTGGTGTGGCTACTGCTGAGTGGTGCTTACACAGCACCAAGGCTCTTTCCGACATTTCCCCCCCCACAGTGGGACGGGGTGGGCAAGATCTTGGGAGGGGACACAACCAGGACAGCTGACCCGAACTGACCAAAGGGATATTCCAGACCATATGACGTCTGCTCAGTATAAAGCTGGGAAAAAGGAGGAAGGGGGTGGGGTCACCCTTGGTCCTCCGAGGCAACCACTACACGTATTGGAGCCCTGCTTCCTGAGAAGGCCCGACATCGCCTGTTCATGGGAAGTAGAGAATAAATCTGTTTTCTTTTTGCTTCCGTGCACAGACCTTTACTTTGCTTTGCTTACATTAAAACTGCTTTTGTTTTACCCACAAGCGTTGGGGTTTTTCCTATCTTTTTTTCTTTCCCCCTTTTTGCCCTGTAAAAAAAAAAAAAAAAAAGGTGGGGAAGGGGCAGTGATAGAGTGACTTGGTGGGTACCTGGCATTTAGCCAAGGTCAAACCATCACAAGGACATACAGGACCAGGTGATTTGCTTGATATTACTTCAGATAAATAAGTGCTCTTTTCTTTTGTTGTTCTGTACTGTATATAATTTACTTGGAAGACAATTTAAGTACCACAGAATCTTTGCATTAGCTTTAACTTCATCTTTGTTTATAAATTTCCTTCGTCCCTCAGATATTATTTTTCCTTCATGCTGCGCAAAATGGAATGAAGACAAGATAAAGTGGCCTAAACAGATGGACTTTAACATTAGGTGTCACAAATGTTTCTCTATTTTAATACTGTACAGCAATAACTATAAAAGTCTTCAGTCAGGATCTATTTTTTTCTCTAATGTCAATCCTCAATCCATTGCTGACACCCCACTATTGTGCCCTTAAATGAGATCAAAGACAGGAGAAAAGGGAACTGCCTCCTTGTTCTGTCAGACATGAAGATTTCTGGACTTTTCCCTAATTTTTTGGGGAAAATGATGCTTCTGAAGTCCATTTCCAAGACTTTATCAGAAAACTAATCCCTTTTACTAGAAAAAATTTCTGGGTTCTGCATCCTACTTCTTGTCCTTAATAGTTTTGCTCTCTTCCTATTGTTAGCCAAATATATATATAGATTCTATGAATGACTGACGTTTCCCATATAATATTTCCAGTGGTGATTATTGATCTTCCTGTTCCTGATGATTCACTTTTCTCCTGATCTTATCAAGTCATGAAGACATACCAGCTCTCTGCCATGCCCTGTAGCATTTTAGGACACTTCTATTATCTTTCACTGCAACTGTTATTGTAAATGTCTTTTTATGTCTGCAGTAAAAAAAATGTAAAACTTCTTCTAAACATAAAGACTGATGGAAGGGGAATTGTTTGCTTCTTTGTTTGAGACTGGTTCTCAAAACAAGATCAATGAATTTGAGCACAAATGGGGGAAAAATAAGACACAAAATTAATAAGTATGATGGTGTGAGTTTAACTTCTAAAGTGCCATGCTAGACTAAGCTTAATCTGAATAATGATTCCTCCTCTAACCATTTAGTTTTAAAATCACTTTCCCTTGCTCACTAATTTCTAATTCCTGAAGGACTGGAGTAGTTGAACCTCAGAGTTTTAACATTTAATTATTATAAAATGTCTGATAAATGAGTGGGAAGAGGACAAAGAGAAGATAAAAGTAAAGAATGGGGAACAGCTGACAAAAGAAGTCTGGCAACAATAGTAGGAATAAATCTCTATTAGAGTTAAGTCATATATTTCCAGTACTGGCTCTGGAATAAAAGAAAGGAAAATAATGAGGATTTAGAAAAAGGAATAAATTTCAGCAAGAATCCCCTTTTTAGAAAGAAACTAGAAACTACTGAAATCGAAAGAGGACTTATACAGGGTGATAAGAGGAGATATGAGGCATATGACTATCTCATTGAAGTAAACAGGAAATTTCATTATCAGAAGAAAATTAACCTGGAGAAGCAAAAATGAGAATTGTATTTAGAAACTACTTTGATTCAAAGTAGAATAAGATAGTGTTGTTTTTACTCTGATCCTCATTTTGTTTAGATTACATCTTGGCAAATATACTGTTCTTGACTTGTAGACAAAAACATAATATACATATTGAAGCTTATTTGTTTTTATATAAAAATAATAAAAATACTTGTATTCCATTTTTAACAGATTCTTATCCCATTCAGATACTTCTTTTTTATCTTGCATTATACTATGACATATTATGTTATATATGAGGAGGCTATAGTCTTCTGAAGTAATTCCTCCTTCCTCTCCTACCAGAATTCATGTATGTTAGACTTAAAGTTGTGCTCTGGAAAAATTGTTTAAAATGGGAAGTATTTTTTCTCTTGCTTTCCAATGTTTTGAATCACACATTCTTCATCAGATAATAGTTACTCAATAAACCCATTTTGATGTATGACAACAACATTTCACACCCATATGCATGTCAAGTCTACAAAAATGCTAGGAAATTTCATAAAGAAAGTTATCCGTTAGCATAAAGAAGTTTACAGAATGGTGTCCAAAATCTACTGGGGTTATGATGGCATCTAAAACTGTCAATAGCCCGCATTATTTTTATTTTTAGATGTACAGCACTCAATATTTCTAAATGTGCCGATCAATGATTTCCAAAGACATTACAATTTAAATGAAGTTTTCCATTAATTTGTCATGTTCACTGCTTTCTCTGTTTGTGAGTGTACGTATAATACACCTTATCTTAGGAAAATTGCTTTTTAGGAGAAACATTTTGCAGTGGAGTGACTGTAAAGGATATTAAGATTCTGAAATTGTAACTGGTAAACACAACTGAGTAACTTTTTTAAAAAAAATCTTCTCATAGATATTTGTAATGTGAGAATTTGTCTATGGTTTCAGGGTTAACAAAACTTCTCTTTGCCCAGTCTGACATTTTGTAGAGTATGAACAGAGAAGTAAAATAAAAAAACCTCAGTATTTTTCCACCAAATTTGGGCATATACATGCATATTTATACATACTTAACAGCATAATATACATATATATATGCATACAGTGTTTTCTTGTTATCAAGTGTGGGTCTATCCTGTACATCAATTTAAAAAATATCAAACAGGTTTATTGCATAAATAACTTCACAAGGAAAGAAAAACACCTTACAAAGTTAATTTTGTAATGTAAAACTTTTAGTGAGACTTTAAGAGCTCTTCCACTACTGTGGAGTCTGAATGTTAACTTAATTTAGTCTAACTGTACAGGCACCAATTTTGAAGACTTAATATTCTGTAATGACTTCCAAGAAGATTTTATTTTTGTAGACCACAAACCTATACATAAGAATTTACCCAGAAATGCAGAAAGTATACAAAGAAGAAATGTTACAGTGCCTGGGGGCTTATCTGACAAAACATAATAATGGTATTTTATAACCACATTTCCGTTTTTAAAAATGATAAAGTAGTGCATTTCACAGGAAATAGAGCTAGGTTACAGGTAAAATCTCAATTACAAATATAACCAGGATAAATCTCCAGGTTCAATTATTAAAGTATTTGAAGGGATTTTGGGCACAGCAAAAATCTGGGCTATGATTTATTATAGAGAGTTTTAATTTTTATACAGAAGAGGCACTTCACATTTTTTTATTAAGCTTAAATGTGATCTTAGTCCATGTATGAAGAATGCCGAAGATATACAGTGTCTTAACATATTAACTATATTGGTTGTAGTCCAGAGGGTCAGATCTTCTTCTACTTGGCATTCAACATCACATTTCACTTAGACTAATGTGGGGTTCAAGATACATTTTTATCAGATCTTTATGAAGATTGGCTATATTAATCCCAGGATATTCAATGACATTAGTCTCCCATTTAACATTCAGCTTTACAAAATGAGTTATAAAGCATCCTACATGAACTTACAATTGTACAAGTTTATTTTATGATCCACAGTTTTATTCAATAATAAGATTACAAAACTCAAAAGACAGTAGAAAATTCAGGGTCAGACTCTTTAGAATCATTCCAACTGTACTGAATTCTATAACCTTCATCATATTATTTGGCGTAATAACTAAAATGGAGACTGATGAAAAATGGAAAAGAAAAAAAAAGGAAGAAAATGAGAAAAAATATAGAGGCCACTTTGTCTTAGGATCTTATACATAAAAAAGACAAATTTTTACAAAGATTTAAGTCATATTCTCTCAGGTAATCTGCCATAGACTGATTTCAAATATACAGCTTTCATTGCAAGTGTGTGTGTATGTTTATGTTTATTTGTGTATGTGGATAAATCACTTGTTGGTGTTTTGAGTTTATGGTCATAATTTTGATTTTGACAAATCAAAATACTGGCTTTTTTCCACACCTCTTGAGTTGTCATTTGAACATTAACTTCCACCAATAATTGGTGCATTAATTTTTAAATAGGGAAGGATATGTGAAAAAATAAACAAGATTTAAGTTCTACACACTGTAAAAAGTTCTATACACTTTTTTCCTGCCACATTTGCTTTTGGATTGATATATACACAACTCACTGTTTTTTCAGCTGTGTTTGGGATTATTAAATAAAGGTTCCATTTGTGTCATAAAAAAGTAAAGTCCTAATACTCTAATGCATCAGGATGCAAATCTGAATGCATCAGGAAACCAGTGTTCTGATAACAGTTGATGCACAAGTTGGAGAGAATTTACACAAACTGCAGGTGGGGAAGAGTTTGGTGGGGAAGGACTGTTGCAGAGCCATAGGGTCATGACTACATACAGGCCCTTCTGTAACATCTATTCTGATTCTGACCAATCTCCTTGAAAGTGAAACATGATACTGCCCCAACAGCAGAAGAACAAAATGACAGGGAGTGAAGGACGAGCTGTTAGTTTTCTGTGTGGCATCATATTTTTGAGGAAATTTGATTATCAGAGTATTCAGGGTATAAATTCTCATGAGCAGCTACATAAAACAAAACGAGAGAAAAAATATTCTTGGTACAACTCCACCATTTGCAACACTAGAAATCTTTTTTCTCTGAAACTTTATTAGGTCTAATGGCCTTACAGTCTGAATTAGTTTGACTCGTACTAATGGATACCAAAGGGAGATATTTCCCAGGTAACAAAAATTGGTACAGAGTTGCTCCTGGCTTTTTCAAAATGTCAGCCTTTCCAAGGAACTGGAATAAATCCCATGACCTTAAAATGTTTATGGGTAGAAGTACTATTTCTATGCAAAGGTCACTAGGCAGCCAGTGTTCGCAGCTAGCTTAGCAGCTTAGTGCTTCTCTCCAGATGACAACATAATTTAACATCTTGCTGATGCATTGGACATCCAGCAGGAATTTCAAAGTAGACAGCTATCAACATGCTTGAGGAATCAGCTGTTGAGTGACACCTTTCCAATGAGCAGGCAGATAATGAGGATGATTTTGAAATAGTCAAAAGACAAACACTTAGCTGAAATGAAGCTTTCAGTGTTTCAACGTGCAGTTTGCTTCATTAGTCCAAACTGCAGTCCTTGGAGATTTCTGTAGACAAAAACGTTATGTTTCGGATTACAAGTGAAAGGAAAAACACCAAGACATTATATCTATTTGTATCTAATCGAAACTTAAATATACTCCAGAAATTAGTTTAATGATGTTCCAGAGCACCTACCTATATTTAACATTCAGGACCAAATTCATTCATGATGAATTAGTTTGCATCTTAGACAAATACTTAATCTGTAAACAGAATTGTTAGGGCAAAATATTTTTTCTAACAATCTATGTTTTAAGTGCTTTTTATGTTTACTAAGTTGCATTATTCCAATAGTTTTTGCTGAAAAAAACAGTTAAAAATTGAAATTATTTTTGTATTATTTCAATTTTATTCTGAAAAATAATAGAATATTTAAATATATCTAACTGTCATGCAATTCAAAATTTTGTCTGAAATGCTGGATTCCACTAAAATCGCTTTGGATCTTTTTCTAGAACTAGAGAATTTAAAAAAAAAAAAAAATCTGTTCTCATCAGAGGGGTACATTGTGATTACAAGCAATCTGGGAAATGATGTTATGTCTCAGGCTATCCAACAATATAATCCAATGATACACACTAGCATAAGTGTCAAAAACCTTGTCAGTTTATGGCAATGGATTTTTTCCCCCATTTTGTTAGTTTTATTCTTGATTGTTTACTCAGAGTAGATTAATTAGATTTTTATAGTGGTTTTATGGTTTCCATTATGTTCTTGAATACTGCATGTATACATTTTTTTGAATGTTAGAGTACCTTAAAAATTCAGTGTCCATAGCAATTTAATACAATTGAATCCTTTTTACAAGACACTGAAATAAATGTGAGCTGGATTTGCATTTCTTAAAGGCTTAAGTTTATCAAAAACTGATGTGAGAAACTGAGGTATATTTATTTTTAAAGTAATTGAAAAATATTTCTATATGCTAGCACATAATGTCTTATTGTGGAAAATAGGTCTTGTAACATGAAAGAACAGAGCTGGACAGCTGTGAAAGTGGGGACACAGTAATAAAGAATTGATTGAAACTGAAGGAAAATGAAATGTTGTGTTTAAGAAACAGTTACTCGTTGAATAAATGTTTGCCATAAGGAACTATTTTATTCCACTTTTCTGTAAAGCAAAGTACCTAACATTTGACGCAAATCCATGTTTTAGTAATAGCTCTAATCCCTCATTATATATCCCTGCAGACTTTGGGCATATGCTAAGGTACTGCCTGCTTTGTTTTATACATGTCCATCAGTAAGTCCACTGTCAGAGACTGGACATTGGCATGGGGTTTATCCACTTGACAGTGAGGTTTATCTAGTTGGGTCCTTTTTATAGTCTTATATGAGGAAAAGAATGATCAAGGTCTGATGGAAGGAAAGAGTATAAATTGTTGTAGACAGATCACAGAACCAGCAGAAGAGGAAGTGTGAATAAGATAACAATCTAAAAGGAGGAAAGAACTAAGTGATTCTAGGACTACAAAAAGTAAAAGTTAGCTATTTTAAGTAACAGTCTTCAGTGAAAAATTAATGTTATGGATTTGATCATTTTTCCATTTTTCTAAACCACAGAACATGGACAGGAGTTTTCTAGAATACATGTTTCAAGAAATGTAATGCATAATTGTTTTTGTGACTTGTAAACATCTGTATACTATTATTTGACTTTGGTGCATCAATGAAAAGTATGGTAAATATTGTTTTCTATTTTGGACTCACTGATTCTAATGTTCATCTCAAATTCAGAATAGGTATGGATGTTGGCATGTCATTGTGGACAATTGAAATAACAGATAAGATATTTTCCATATTTTGAGACAATTATGTTTTCTTTTTTCCAGCCAAAATGTTTGTATGTACCATGCTCCAAAGATCAGCTAAAAAAACCACTAGCAGTGCTGATTTGTAGATAGATAAAGTGAATAGATAGGTATAATATGCAGGCAGGACAGAACCATTAAGAAATTCCAACAAGGCATATACTTTTCAGTTCAAGGTAAAATCAGAAAAACACAGCTTCTTAAAAATAGCTGATCACACACAATATGAATATTATTATTAATATATACTGATGATCCCTTTTGGTTCCCTCGGGTGGCAAGTCTAATTAACATATTTATTCTGGCTACTATTAAATGTTGGGTTAAAGAAGAACATTACTGTATGAAATTTGCAGAAGCTGGAATTCATTTGATACTTCCAGGTGAGTCTTTCTTCTTAAGTCTAGTTTGTAGGGCAGTGTATAAAAGATAAAACATACAATCAGAGTTAGACACATATTTGCCTTAGTATAGAGTACTGATAGCACTGTAATTATGATTCACTGCAATGCAGTTGAAAGTCACAGTAAACTATTTTCCCTCCTCTAATTTGCCATTATACAAATTGCTTCAGATCAAAAGCCTACTGAAACACTCTGCTGACTGAATATAAAACTCCAGAAAATTTCTTAGTTCTGAGGCTGCTTTATTCTGAGATGAATTAAAACCACAAATATCCTTTAAGTGCTAATGAACATTATTTCTACAAGCCTAATACAGGCACAGCCAATTCATTTGGGCTTAATAAGCAAACCAGTGTTTCTCCTCAGACCTTTTATTTTGACATATGAACATGTTATATTTAGGTAGCAAATTACTGTGGACCAGCCAGTCCTTGGTAATTGCCTGTGTGTACAATTTTACCCAGTGGTAACATGCAGTAAAGTAAAATACTTTTTCCAACTATGAAGGAAGATTGTGGAGTTATTGCAGTTCATCTATGTGTTGGGTTTGTGTGTGGCAGGATTTTGGTAGCAGGAAAGGGACTAACAGAGATGGCTCCTGTGAGAAGTTTATGGCTCCAAGTCAGACCCACCTCTGGCCAAGGCCAAGCCAATTAGCGACAGTGGCTGTGCCTCTGTGATAACAAATTTAAGAAGGGAAACCTGAAAGGGACAGCAGCTGTGAGGGAAATACCTATACAGACATTGAGGTTAGTGGAAGAAAGGAGGAGGAAGGGTGGAAGGTGAGCCAGATAGACTTCCCTGCAGCCTGGGGTGAGAGGGCAGTCTGTGCCCCTGTCACCCATGGAGGTCCACAGTGGAGTTGATGCCCATTTGTAGCCTGTGGAGGACTCCATGCCAGAGCAGGTGGCTGCACCTGAAGAAGGTTGGGACTCTGAGGGAAGCCTGCGTTGAAGCAGTCTGTTGGGAAGACTGCAGCCCACAGAAAGGACCCGCACTGGAGCACATCGTGGAGAGCTGCAGCCCTTGGGAAGGACCCACGCTGGCGAATTTTGGGGATGACTGTTTCCTGTGAGAGGGACCCCACATTGGAGCATGGGAAGAGTGTGAGGAGTCTTGCCCCTGAGGAGGAAGGAGTGGCAGAAACAAAGGATGATGAACTGACCACAACACCCATTCCCTGACTCCCTGAACCACTGCGGGGAGAAGAGGTAGAGAAATTGGGGGCAAAGCTGAGCTGGAAAAGAAAGGGGAAGTTTTTTTAAAGATGTTGTAATTCTCATTGTCCTACTCTGATTGGTAAATTAGTGGTGGTGGTGTTCAAATTTAATTGATATTCTTTCTCTTGCCCAATCGAGTCTGTCTTTTGCCCCTGACCAGAATTTGTGAGTAATCCCTTCCTGCCCTTCTCTGAATCCCTGAGCCTTTTGTTTTATTTTCTCCTCCCCATCCCTGAGGGGGAAGGAGTAAGTTAATGAGGGGTGCTCAGTTGCCTCTTGGTTTAAAACATGACAAGCTAATATGAAATAATGTATTAAGCAAGTCTCAATAATATTTTTTTGCAACTTTGAAGAGAAATTGTTTTAGTTCTGTAAACATAAATGAAACTGATTAGTTTCCTGTTTTACATATTCTATGCAGTTGTTATTCTTTCTATACCTGCAAGAGAACTGCTGATGTATTCCATGAAGAATATTAAGTGTCTTGCATTATGTAGACTCTTCTTTCTCTTCTTTTAAGTTGTCAGTGTAAAGATTATTGAGGTAAGACGCCCTAATGTATTGCCGTTCAAATCAATATCTCCTTCTAAACTATGTGCTTCTTTAAAAAGAGATTTCCATTAAACACTTGTTACAATTTTTGCTGAGGTTATGATTTGAGTGTACAAAGATGTTCTTTTATATCTTTTACTAAATTCTTAAGAACAGAAAAGAAGAATATATGAATGCATGATAGAAAAATAATATAGAATATTGTCCTCTCTTCTTTCTCTTCAAAATGTTTTGACTCATTCAAATCTACAAGCTACACAGTATTTCAATACCTTATTCCCAGAACATACACTTTTCTGAAAACAAAAATAAGGAAGGAGAACAAGAAAAGTAAGTCATGTATAAAGAGCAGAAAAAGTTGAATCTTGTCAGTTTGAGCTGAATTTTTAGATTAGACCTAACTGGGTCATGCAAATAATTTTCTGATGAAGCCTGAATTCAGATCAAAATCAGAAATTGAATATATCTTATTTTCAGTTATTTCATTGCTGTGGTGATTTTTTTTCCCCTTTTTTCTTTTTATTTCCAGTCATCTTACTCTAGGATATGAAGCATAAATTAAGTAGATATCTAAAATATGGGCATCTGTATGCCACACTTTATGATTTTAAAAGATTATTCATATTGTAGAGCCAACTCAAAAGTTAAGAAGTACTAGAATTAAAACTGTGTAAGAACATTTAATTTTAGAAAAATTTTCCAAGTCTCTTGATTTGGACATATTTGCCTTTTCATCAAACTTTACTTGCCTAATATCTGCTAGTTCATATAATCTGTGCCATGATATATGATAGATGGCATAGATATGGAGCATTTCCATATGCAGTTTAGCCTCAATTTTCAGCTTTATTCTCAAAAGGTTTATGCATTCATTAATCAACATCTTGCATTAAAACTATTTAAAATATTTTGTGTACAAATAAGCTTATTATTATATAGGGGCTTTTTTTGACACTGTTTAGTAATGATGCACGTGGCTTAGTTATCTCACCTTACTTAATTCAGGGGACTGCAAAAAAAATGAATTAAATATATAGTAAGGAAAAAAATGAAACAAATGAGTCAACTAGATTTTTAAAACAAAATCCTTTCCAAAGCATTATAAAAAAATCCCTGCTTTGGGCCTTAAAATGAACTACTAATAAATATTGGGAAAAAAAAGAAAACCCTAGGTAAGTGAAGGTACATTGAAAACACATAAAACTTATGCACACACACAAAAAAATCCAGTAGCTATAAATATTTGCAATGTACAAAAAATAAGAAATAATTCCTAAGATTATATATAGTATTACTTCTTTAAGAAGTGTATTTCAATGCCAGAGGTATCTTAGTATACACTGAAAAAACACTAAAATGCATAATGTGAGAACTTCTGTGAAACAGTCAGGGATGCATGCTTAAAAAGGTATATCTTTTACCATTCACAAGGATAGCCAGTTCCAATTGTGGTGGGAACATCCCTCAGTCATTTAAAGGAGAAGAAACGATACCTTTCTAGGGAAAGGTATATATTCTGATAATTTAAAAGATTCAACAGAAAACAATTTATATTGTCCTGGAAAAAATTAGTTTAATCTTACAGCTTCTTGAAATTATATTTTTCAACTTTACAATATAGGTTTAAATGACTATTACGATCTAAGGGGAAAAAGTTTGGTATCAGTTACCTAAAATGCATTGTTGCCCCAGAGTGACTATTTACTATATATTTCTAGTGGTATACAATAGTCCAGTTGTCTTAGGACACAGAGGAACATAACAGCTGCAGGGACAAACTTCTTAACAAAAAGGTCTGCTAAGGGAATGAACTGAAAAAGAATACTAACACATGAGGGAAAAAAACTAAAAGCGCAATAACATGTCAAGAAACAAAGGAGCTGCTCCTCTGAGAACTCTTTACACAAGAGGTTCAAAGGACTTTCCTAAAACAAAAGAAGGCAAGAAAGGCAGGATTTATTCCACAGGGAAAGACTATACTTCACATATTTTATAATTTTTCAATTTATAGAGTTATGCCTGTTATTTTTCTAGATGTTCCTTGCCCAAGAAACCTAGCTGCTGTTTATATGAGGAAGATTTCAGAACTTCAAACTTCCTTTCATTCTGAATTGTCTTTTCTTATACTTTACTTCTTTCCTAGTGGTAACTTCTGCTGTTTTTCTTTTGTTTGAATATTGTACTTTTCAGCTTATCAAAGCTTTATCACATCCTTAATTGTGTTTATCTTATTTCTATTTCTCTCCCGTCTTGTCCATTATCATTATTATAAGCAAAATAATGTACAGCTACACATTAGAGAGCTCTCTCTGCTCTCAAAAGTTTTCGGACAAACAATACTCTTCCCTTAGCTGTATCTAAGTTTTCTTTGACAAAATCCTTTGGTAGTTACCTAGGTCAGAAGAAAAGGAAAATTGGACCCCACTCAGACTGGATAAGTGGATATTTGATACCACATGAACCATTGGGTAATTAGAAAACATAAATAATTTTCTGTCTGGTAAAAGAGAGTAAATCATCATCAACTATGTTCTAGGTGGCGACATTTTATTAGTGATATTTAGTCATGCACCACTACATCAAGTGACATTTCTGTGCAGCATGTCACCTTCAGCAACCTGCAAAACATAGCAAGGGAGGAAAGCACAAGAACTTCAAGACACACAGTTTTCTCATACCGAAGCACTACCTAGGCACCATCAATAAAATGATGTATTTTCATGCTGAGATTTATGTAGCAAATTAGCTTGTAGCATGCTTATGAGGCAAGATGAAAGCCTGAGTATGCGCTGCAATCTGGAATTTCCAGAATATTCCAATACTGCTTAGTAAATCCAGTATTCCAATTCTCATTTTGCAGAATCTTCCTTGTGATTATTTTTCCCCCGTATGAAACAACTAAAGCACATATAGTTAAAAAACAAAACAGAACAAAACAATGGAAAACCAGACCTACTAAAATTGTCCCTGTATTTCATCTATAATTATAAATGGGAGTTCCAGAATTTGAAAGTTTAAAAGAAATCTCTTATTTCCCCTGAAGAGAAAACACTAGAATATCTGTAAAACATCATCAATTTTGTTGGCAGAATTAATATACATTTTGAATAAAACTTTTCTAGACAGTTTTTTATCTGGCACATTTTTGTTGTTTATTGTGTCTTTTTTTTAATGGTACAAACACTCCCATTTCCCACCCCCGCTCCCCAGGGAAAAAAAAAAAAAAAAAAAAGTGAGATAAGACTACAGTAAGCATAGGCTGGCAAAGAAGCTCACTACTAGTGAACAAGTAACAGATACAGATGACATAGAAAGTTTGAAATTGATGAGGAAATATGACATGCCTTTTCTGAAAAAATAAATTCTCTGTACTGCTACGTTTCTGTCTTGGAGTTCTTCTGATCCAGGAATTCTAAATTTTACTGGAAATAATTTGTAAATGTACCTGTTGGTATTATCCCAGAAAAGGGATGTACTGGAATGAAGCACCATTCATATCTTTATGAAGAATGAATCAGGTGTTCAGCTGATCTACAAGAGCAAGATCAGATAGCCCTATATGGGAGCATGGATTTGTTGTGTAGATTTTGCAGAATAGGGCACACAAAGGGGAGATTTTAAAACATTGTTGCCAATGTAGATTTCAGTTGCACAAAGCTTAACTGTTGGGTTAAGTTCCAAGTGTTAGGCAATCAATAATTATAAATATGGGATTGACAGTAACCCTGTTTTATGTCATTTTTGTTTCTTACAGACTTTTTAATTAACATGTTTGCATTTATTCTCTACTGAATAAGAATTTATGCTTTCACATTTCCAAATGCTTCCAAATGTCTTTATATTAATGCAGCTTTCCTGGAGACCAAGGTCTAAATGCAGGCTGTACTTTGTTGAGATCCACTGTGATTATCTCTGCAAATTGTCAATGAACTTTTTGTAGGCCTGATATTAAGAGAGAAAAAAAAAAAAAAGATAATTACTATACTCATGAGGGATATATATATCAAAAGAGAAGGGAGAAATGCTAGGCATTTGTATAACTAATGAAGTTGTAGCACCAAAAGTAAATTAAGAGGTATGATAGGATTTGTCATAGCAGGCTAGACAAGATGAAGCATAGTTTCCTGTTATTTATTCTGCAAGCTGCGGAAGCCATGGATCAGTACCTACTGAGATCACCCATGGGTTCAGAATGAAAAATCCAGTAGCAATCTTGAGATCACAAATGATAGCAGTGTATCTGGAAGCTTAAGTACAGGACAGCTTATAACTCATTTTTAGCAAAGAGTCCATTATGCTACCGGTCACGATATTACCATTACCCATTTTCCTACCTATGAGTGTCTCCAGTTGATACTTCTCAGTGTACCACAGAAGCAGGAAGAACAAAAAATAGCTGTATTATGAGTAACTGTTCATTGATTAAAAGTAATCTTCACTTAACTCATTTAAAAACTAAAAAAAATAGAATGTAACTGTGCGCATAAACTCAGTAAAGTCAGATATTACATTCAATGGCATTGAGGGCATCAACCAGCTACCAGTGTGATGAAAGGATAAATGCATATTCAATTAAGAATTTTTTTTTTTTTGAGTAAAAAACTGAAGAAAACAATGGAAAAATCTCTAAAACATGAAAGAAGGAAATATTAAGGAAAGAAACAGTAGTGAGACAGTTGTGTAGAATTACTCTTATGAAATAACTTCAAAAATTTTAGTCTGTCACCAATTTACTTTAAGAGAATAAATTTATCAAATAAAATTTTACAAAGGTCATTCTAGTTGGGATTTTATTTTGCAATGTATAAAATGAAGCAACTACTCCAGGTCAGCTTCACTGGAAAAACAATTTGGTTCAATGTAGCTTGGTTCTGTATGAAACCTAATCTTTGGTAAAAGAATGGATGATCCCAAGGTATGATTTTTCTGAACTGACATGAGCAAAGTAGGCATACTGAAAAAAAAACTGTCCTGAAACACTGCAAAACCTTTCATAAGAAACATTGAAAAACAGGACAGTTAAGAAGTGAAACTAATAATTCCTTAGTGTCCTCAATACATTTTCTAAAATCCAGTAATCTCTATTAAACAAAGAAACAAAAAAATAAACAAATCCCGCCCCCCTCCCCTTTATTGTGTAGGAAGCATGTATAGATAAAGACTAAGCAAAAAAAAAATAGTGTCAGATTTGTGTGTATGTGATGCATGCCTCAATGAATTTACTTCAACCTAACTAGTTATGCAGTCTTTTTAGTTTGTTTAGCTGTAGTCCTGTGGTGTGTTGACCTTGGCTGAACATCAGGTGCTCTTCCCTCCACAGCCAGACAGGGGAGAAAAAATATAACGAAAGGCTCGTGGGTCTAGGTAAGGACAGGGAGACATCACTCAGCAATTACCATCACAGGCAAAACAGACTTGACTGGAGGAAATTAATTTAATTTATTATCAATCAAATCGGAGTAGGTTAAGGAAAAATAAAAAACACCTTCCCCCCACCCCTCCCTTCTTCCTGGGCTCAACTTCACTCCCAAAATCTCTACCTCCTCCTCCTCCCAAGTGGTGCAGACAGACAGGGAATGGGGGTTGTGGTCTGTTCATAACACTTTGACTTTGCTACTTCATCCACCTCACACTGTTTCCCTGATCCAGAGTGAGGTCCCTCCCATGGGGGACAGTTCTCCATGAATTTCTCCAACATGGGTCCTTCCACTGGCTACAGTGCTTCATGAATTGCTCCAGCCTGACTTCCTTCCATGGGGTGCAATCTTCCAGAAACAGACTGTTCCAGTGTGGTTCTCCCACAGGGTCACAAGTCCTGCCAGTAAACATGTTCCAGTGTGGGTTCCACTCTAAAGGGTCCAGAGGTCCTGCCAGGAACCTGCTCCAGTGAAGGCTCTCCACAGAGTCACAGTCTGCTTCAGGTCTATCCATCTGCTCCAGAATGGGGTCCTCCATGGACTGCAAGGTGGATATCTGCTCCACTGTGGACCTCCACAGGCAGCAGGGGGACAACCTTTTTCACCATGGTCTTCACTACAGGCTGCAGGAGAATCTCTCCTCTTGCTCCTGGAGCACCTCCTCCCCCTCCTTCACTGACCTTGATGTCTGCAGAGATGTTTCTCTCACATGTTGTCACTCCTCTCTTCCAATTGAGCTTCTGCAGCAGTTTTTCCCCTTCTTAAATATGTTATCAAAGAGTTGCTACCACCATCTCTGATGGGCTTAGCTTTGGTCAGTGGCGGGTCCATCTTGGAGCTGACTGGCATTGGTTCTATCAGACATGGGGGAATTTTCTAACAGCCACCCTGTAGCTCTCTTTCTACCAAAACCTTGACATGCAAACTCAATACATACAGGCATCTTTTATATTTTCTATTGACATGCAGCTTTGAACATACAGTCCCATGACATCACAATTCATTACTGTTCTGTATGTTTCCTTCCCTGCCAACTGGCTAGAACTGAATTCAGATATATATTTAAATGGTCTCATAAGGACTGGCTTACACTTATGGCTCTTCCTGGTTTTGTCCCTGGGCATAGAATTTATGGCAATTTTCACTTTATAACTTCCTTTGTGTTAGAGAGTACAAAGGCTTCCTACTGCTTCTGGTATTGTCCTAAAGAGGTGATATTCACACTTCAAGTATTTTAAGTGATTGCTGAGTTAAAAGACTAAATATATGATCCCCAGGGTGGGTTTGGAGTGCATATTGCCATGCTGAATTTAAGAAAAATGGAATAGACTGTTCTAGCACAGGTGAGATGGTTTGGATGTGAGGTAATGACACATTTAGTAAAAAATCCAGTACCAGATTATTATTTTTTGAGAATAATTATCCATTATTATTATTACTATTGCCATTATTGTTACTACTGTTATTACTGTTATTATTAGAAATATTAAATTCCATTATATATTTGTAGTTAAAAACTAGTTCTTAATTTACTCAAATCAGTTACCCTTGTGTGACTGTTAAGAGTACAAGAAATTAGATAAATCAGCAAACATTTCCATTATAACTGTCCAGTCCTATTAGTTGAACACCCCGAAACAGGTCATCGAGGTGTACCTGTATGGTCTTTATAGATGCTTTTCAGAAGACTTCAATCCCACTCCCATGGAAATCAGCATTAAAATTCCTTTGCAACTAAATACAAAAATTGCCTGGAAAATTTTTGAAAAACACAGATACATGAATAATCAATTGTATTGTCCTAATCAGTGGTCTTATCTGGACTTGGGTGCAGCTTGGAAAAGAGGTGTCAGGAGCCATCTGTGCTGTTAAATATTCCCTTTTTAAACTTTTGCAACTCATACACAGCAGTTACTGTTACTCTGATATTTTTATAGGCTATCATTAAATGTCCATTATGCTCTTTAAGTTCTATATATGTAAAAACAATCAGAAATTGTATTTCTTTAAAATTTGAAATGGCATTATCTAAGCAAATGAGAATCAAATTGTCATTCACTTTCCTTTTAGGATATGCAATTTGCTTAAAGGATATAAATCTTGGAGCAGAAGTTGTCTGTGTATTCTAAAGCTGTAATCATGTAATTTTTAATAGAAAATAAAATGTTTTCTTTTATAATATTGACCTCAAGTTGTGCTTTATAGCTATCATTTTTGATATGTCCAGATAAATAAGTAAACTAATACTTTATCAAAATAATGAATAAGAAATATGGTGTTATTTAGCTATTCAAAAAATAAGCAGAAATGTTCTGAAATAGCTTATTAATTTTCTTAAACATCTTCCCTGAGGCTCCATCTTTTGGAATGTATGCAGCAACTTATGAAGTACTTTCCTAAAAAAGTTTTAAAGCAAATTCTAAATAACTCCTTAATAAGATCTGACGATCATGGTCATAATAAAGTCACTCAATTTTGTGTAAGGAAGGGCTCAAATAGTTCTATACTTCTTAATTTTGGAGCTTCACTTTCCACATTCTGCATTGTTCTTGAAAAGATTTGGGGGTTTGTTTGTTTTTCTTTATGGCAAACTTCTCTCCTTTTCCTATTAATTAGAGTGAATAAGCCTTCCTTTTCTGCTGTTTTAATTGTGTTTCTTTGTTGTTTTTGAGAAAACAGCCATCTATACATCAAACATCTATAAACTTATCTGTAAAGTCTACACTTAGTCTAATCAGTTATGGTCAGACCTATAATGAAAATAATTTCAGATGTCCATCTTGGAAAAATAAACACTTGCAGATGAACTTTCTACATCTGTTCTGAACGCAAAGTTGGGTTTTTTTAAGAAAAAAAAAAAAAAAAAAGAAAAAGATCATTGGCTCCTTATCTTTCTTTTCTGCAACAAATTCTTTGAGAGTGTGATCCTAGAATCAGTGAAGTTATGGGCACAACTCTGAAATCATGATATAAATGCTTTTAAAATTTGATTTAAAAATAGAAAAAAAAAAAATATGAGTACTGTTTCGTATATCTGTTTCCTCTATATTTAACATGCCACTTTTCACCTCCACAGACCAACACATATATTTAATATTTCCTTTCTGGTAGCATCAACAGAATAATCAAATCATCTGGCCTGGTTCTATTTACAAGTTATTTGTGATGATTCACTTATGTTCCTAAGACTCTGATGTGATCAATATATTCTTCTGACTTAAAACAAGTAACATGACTCATATCAATCAAGTACAAACTTTAGTTGCCCCATATGTAAACTGCTTGAGATTTGTTTTTGTGTATGAATGAGCATTTCAGTGATGCTAATCCTTAAAAAATTATTCATTATTTTGATAAGTAATATTAAAGAAGCCAAAGGCTAACATCAAAATGCAAGTTCTTCCAAGTTTTACCCTTGTACTATGTAATTTTACTGTTCTCAGGTTGAAGGACCATTCAGAGTACAAACAAAAATACTTTATTTTAAATCTTACATTCAAAAAAAAATCTACTTCAGTAAGACAGCTATGGAACTATGGGTTAATGGATTGTCAATAAACCATATTTTTGGGAATGGCCTTCCCCTTACTTCTTTCTGGAGACAGATTTTAAGACTACAAATCTTTCAAACAAGGACTATGTCTCATTTCTGTATCACTCAGCTACCCTATTTAATTTTAAGATACCAGACTAAATATATAGAACTGACAGTTCAAGAAAGAAATGCATGGCTACAAACTCATAAAATGAAGTTTTGATCTGGGATGGTGAAATCATTGCTGTAAAAACTTACAATGTCTTCCGCACAAGTTTCTTAGTTCTTCTATTCCAGATGTGACTTGCCAATCAGAATTAATTAACCAGAAAGAAATGTTTAATGTTCATTGGATAAGGGAAAGAAACTTTAACACCCATATATTTGGTTAATATTATTTGCATGCCTTTTTGGTTTTTTTTGGTAGTGTTTCCTGTAGTTCTTCTATGGGATACTTAGAGGAGGTGGTAAATTCCCAACAGTACAGATGTACTGCAATGGTAATCTTAAGTGAATAAATATTAATAACAAGTCAAATATTTATAGTTAATGAAATAATGTTGGGAATTTATATAATCTAGACACTGGAAGAAGAGATAAATTGTCCTTTCATTTGAGATAAGGGATTTTCCCAAATCATGATATTTAGCACTTGTGAAAGGATCCAGGGTGTCATTCAGTTTTGAGGAGGTGATTGTCAACAAGTTTATTGAACAAAAAATTACCTGAAAATAGGTATCTAGATTATTTTACTCCTGTAATATCAGGACATTTCCAAAAGAAATCAGAAATAATAAAGATTTAAGACTTAAGTCTATGACATATAGGGGTAATGATCTCCACATTAGATAGGCAACCCTATAGGGATGGTCAATTTCTGTCCTTAAATTCAGATCTTACATTTTCCTGCTGCATCTCCTTCCCCAAATAATCAAAGGTATACTGTTCTTTCAAACCATAAGGTTTTCAAACCTTAAAAACCAAAACCAACCAACCAACAAAAAAGAATCTGCCTTAAATATGACATTCCTAAATAACATGTAATGTCTACTTGAATGCTTGTACACTTCAAAGATCTGTAAGTAAATATTGAAAGTATACAGCCAAAATTACAGACAAAAGTATTACATGTGTACTCATTAAGATAAATGAAAGTGATCATACCAAGTTCAATGTGACAGAATTTCAGCCTTAGACTCCTAGTTTTTCGCATCATAAATTCTTTAAAAAATATTTTGGCACATCTTTTTTTTGTATCTATTTATATAGACACATTAAATTGATACTATAAAATTCTACCATTTTAAGATTTTGCTTTTATTAAGTGATGGGTAAAATCAGTCTATTTAGAAGCTGTAAATGGTATCCTAAATTATTCCAGAAGGCATCCTCAGTGATCCTTTCCATTTTTCCTTTTCTTTGGAAAGTAGCCCAAAGCAGATATAATTTTTCTACCCTTTCAGGTACACTTAACACTTTGGCCTGTAAATGTCTTAAAATTCTTACCTTGTTCCTCATTTTAATCAGCAAACCAAATAAAAAGTTTGGCTTTTGGCAGAAGTTTGGTGAATGTACACATTTGCTTCTGAATACTAAAATGCCCTGTGTTATTTAGGGTGCTGTAGATATATTTATGCTTTCCAGTCCCTTAAGTTTTCCCATGCTGAATGCTTATAATTGGGATTATTTTGGTTGTCTCCTTCTTCATTTCTTGCCAGCCAACTTATTAGTCCTGTGAATAGTCTACTGGGAATTAGTGCTTAGAAAACAATCTGTGGGCTGGAACTGGATTCAATTTATATGGCAAGAAGCTACAGCTGTGCTATATGAGTAATAGAGGTAAATTAGAACTAGTTTACTATGAGCTTTTTTCCCTTAAGTGATCACTATATCAAGCACATTTGGACTTCTCAGAAAATGGTCCTGCCCCAGGCTGTCTTGTCTTCTAATCTTCTAAACAACTTTCAATCTTCAGCAATTGCAGTGAAAGTAAGAGAACACATCTAAATTAATTGATAGGCACAGAGATAACAGCATTATTTTTGGACAAAATGAAATTAAATTGAGATTTTGCTGACAAAGTAGTTCTAATAGTTCAAACAATGTGCAAGTAGAAAATGCTTTCATAATGCTGATGGATTTCTCATCAACTGTGAAAAAAATGGATCTAAAACTACCTTCTGGGAATTCCAAAGGTGAACATTTTATTAGAAGGCAAACGGTTATATGGAATTAATCTATTTACAAACTTATGCCAGTGATATGTAAATCAGTGGGAATATCTAAAAGGAAATAATAGATATGTAGGAGTTTCTTTCACATCAGTTAAGAACATTAAAATATAAAGGCCAAGACCAATCTTCTTTTGGAGGTGCTATTATCATCTGTGTATAATGTGTATAAATCTGGAAACCTGCCAAAGTTATAAAAAGTTTTCTAAATGTCTTGATAATAAATACCACAGGAAAACATTAAATAGGAAATGAAACAGATTTATAATCAGTGCCAATAATAATCAGTAATTTCCTACCTACAAAGTTATACTAAAAGAAATTTCTCAAACTGTTGAAAATAAATGCAGAGCACCTGCTTTGACAGATGTGTTACAGGGCAGCAGCTGCAGGGACATGAAAAAGGACAAGAAAAGAATCTAATTAAGTCATATCAAGGAAAAATAACTTGCAATTAGTAGACCAGTCAAAAAACGGGGAGAGGGAGGTGAATTTACAGTGTTATTCATAACCTGAAGAACACTGGTTTCTATGATGAAAATTTAGATTCAAAAGGCAAAGTGAATCACATTAATTTACATTAATAAGATTTTTAAACAAGAAAGATGAAATCTAGTTTACTGCTAGATTTTTAATATTGTTCAGCATCTCCCAGGTATCATTGAGCTACAGAAATTCAGTACTTCTGAAATCAACACATTTAGGTGATTGAAGTTGATTTCAACATTCTGAAAAAAAAAAATTAAGAATGAAAGCCTCAGTTCTTGCAATAAAATAGGTGGTTTTTTTTTCCTGGGGGATGGGGCGGTTTTTGTTTGTTTACTTGTTTGTTTGGTTTCCAGTTAATGGATTTTCTTTTTTAAGGAAAGTTAGTAGAATAGGACAATCTGGTTTTGTCATGCAAGTTCTTTAATAGCATGATCCAGCTGAAATAGAAACTCTTCATTAGAGGTACAGATTTGTTCATACCAAATCTCCCTTGAAGAATAAATTGTTTGTAAAACAGAATGATACACATCATCCAAAGATAATGTCAACAAACATCCAATTATACTGAACATATTGCCATAAAATTTATAAATAAGTTCTTGAAAATTCCACCTGCTGAGGTATTTGACAAATCAGCCCCCTCTTGTGAGGAAGTATACTGAAAATCCTTGTGGTAAAAAGTGTAAGTTTATCTTCTATCTCCAATATTTTCAGTGACAGCACAGATCCTACTTTATATAATTTTAAGTTATATATAAAATAGCAACACTAAACTTTAAGAAATTACTCTTTAAATACTCTAAGTAAAGATTATTATAGAATTAGGTATGTGCTTAAATCAGAGTCTGTAATTATTCCTGATATGCACGAAATTGTAGAATATTTTGCATGAAAAAAAAAAGATTTTGTAGTAAGTATTTTTTTAAACCGTGTGTTATTATATTATGTGCACCTCTTGTATTTCACAGATAAAATAAAATACTGTAAATGTTTAATTCCTGTGAAAAATACTGTGCTGCTTCTTTGCCACTGAGTAAAAGCTCTGATACATTTTTAATTGTATATTTCATGTTTGGCTTTTTAAACAGATTTCAATCTCTGATCTTCTGGTGCAAGGTCTGAGCAATTCAATGACATTACATCCTCCTCTTACATCTAATTTCAGACTTTACCTTCCCCCTCTGTGGTGTGATGTGTGGTTTGGGCAACCTGAAATAGTGGTACTTTATTCCTGTGTCTACAAACTAATGTCTACTGAACCACCAGATCTTGCAGTATCATAGGCTTCAAACACTTATTTTTAATCTTCTTAATTACTTTCATGTGATTGTGATAATTTCATGTGATTATAAGAGTTCTCTTCCCCCTCATCCTGGATGCCAAAATATCCTATCTTCCCATGTTACAAAATGTGAACAGTATACTCTGAACTGATCCAGAAAGGCTAAGAAGATGCCAAGAGAGACAGGGAACTGAAGGAGCAGGGAATGGTGGTGAAAAGATATTTAATATCTTCCTTTCCCACCAGTTCTGAAGGCAAGCGTACATTCAGTACAATTTTCATGCAGGTCAAAATAGAGAAAATACTTGAATTTTGTTCCTGTTAAAAATTTGGGGTTTAAGCTGAAAGATTATTTACAAATGGAAAGACATGAGTTTAAACTGAAAAAAAATCTACAGTTGCTTAATTAAGACAATAATATTAGAACTTTATTTGTAATTTTCAGACTCATAAAATCAGTAATCTGTTTCACCGTTTCCCACATCCTTCCCACCCCATCTCTTTCGGCATCAATTTTTTCCAGGCTTTTCACCATGAGGCCCTGCATTTCCTTGGTGTTTTGTTGTTCTGATATATTACTTTACAGTTTCTAAACTGAATCTTCTTCTCAGACCATAATTTTACTGTACTCCTGAAATACTTTCAGGAATACCTCAGTACTTTCTCCAAATTTAGTATCATTCATAAACTGGATAGTCTTGCAGTCTCCTCCTTCTTCCAGGCCATTAACAGAGCTGTTGAACTAATTTCCCTCATCTGGACATGCACCGTTTCACTAATCAGTGTTTATGGGCATGTTTCCAGCCCATCTTCTCATTGGTGTGTGGGAATGGTTTGGCGTGGTCCACGTGATCCTGGATCTCACCTGCCCCTGCACTGTGTGCAAGCCAGAGCTGCTGTCCTGCCCGTGCTGTGGAGCGCCTGCTGCTGGGCCAGCAGAGAAAGGGGGAGACAGTGTATCTGAGATTGCCTGCAACATGACAGGCTGCTTCTGCACTGTCACACTTAGATGTGTGATTAGATCACTGAAAATACTGACAGGGCCACCCCAACCCTCCTTGTACTCCAGCAGATTGATTCTAACCTGGGCTGTATGCCAATAGTGGAGACGTTTCATTTTCAGTCTGTGATCCCTGACTAGTCACTTTACCAGAGAGGAGAGTGGACTTGATATAACAGCTTTAGAGCTGACATCCAGCCCACAGAGCATTACCTAGACTATGTCTAAGCAAGAATCATAACTGTAAAATCAAACACAATCCTAAAAAAAAAGAGCTAGATTCTCATGCAGTAGGCATCATTGCCACAGCTAGAGTGAAACTGAACTGACCTTCACCAGCTGACACCATTTTTATCTCATTTACCTTTAAAGCTGTACAACTAAAAATTAAGCACAAAATTACACCAAAGTATCATCATATTTCTCCACTCCAATTACAAAAGTAAGAAAGGGGTATTATCAGCTAAAATTTAAGGTGTTTTAGATGTCTTTTACTAAAGTTTCCCTAAGCTTTTTTTGTTAGTGGTATGTTAACGTGTCTCTGGCTTTCACTCATCTGATTTTTTTTTTTTTTGTACTCAAGCACATACTGAAGACATTTAAAGGAATTCCACAAAAGTTTTGGAATGAGCAGAACTGAAGTTATATGTAGTGGAGAGTTAGGAAATCTGGTTATTTGTATATCCTTATGTAATTATATTGTTAGCCATGAGATGAGGAAGAAGGCCAATGTCACAGGTTAAAATGTCTTTACATTATTAAAATGATGGTCAAATGCTTCACCTTCCCAGGGAGACCTAAATAATGCAGGCATTTTCTAGTATCTTGTGATTTTGTGAATTTGAAGAATATATAGTTTACTAATGACATAAAACTCTAAGCAAGAATTTTGAGATTCAAATCCTTTTCAGATCCAATGAATTTAAACTTTATAGCAGCTGACAATAGACTTTTTTTTTTTTTTTTTTAAATGCTACTCTTGATGGTTCTAGGCAAGTGCACAGTGGAGGAGACAGTCGAGGCATCACTATTTCTCCTATTTCTGTGGATGTCCAATGCAGACCCATATTTCTGATAATTTCTACAAGTATTGATTAAATATTGCTAATCATCAGTAATCCTTAAAGCTGCACTTCAGTAAGTTTCCTTTAGTGACTGTGAGAACCCAGCAGCCTAAAGAAATCTACCTTCTAACAGACAGTTTCTACACTGAAGTGGGAAATGATTCATGAGTAACAGCATGTGATGAAATTGTTTCAATCCTTTTAATACTAATGAAGATAAAGCACCCTCTGATGTCACAGTTTATATTATCATTGAAGGAAGAACCTTATTTATTAATGGTTCAGGAAATAGAGAGCTGCGTTTTAGCATCCACCAAACTTAAAAATAAAACTTGTAAAACATTTATTTTTCCTATTAATAAGAGAGGTGAATTCATAACAGAGATGGAAAGGTGCTGCTTAATTGCTTGACACTAAGCACTTCATTCCCTTAGGGAGGAGCAGAACATGTAAAAATAATCTCTACCTTTTTTCAGTGGCAGTGACCTGTTACCCAAAGATAAAAATTGACCCAAAACACAGCTTAGAACAAACCAAACACAAAACTTTTATTAGTAGTACGAAAATTGAGTAATATTCTGACATAAATTTTGAAGTCTGTCTGTTAAGGAAACAGTTTGGAAAATGAGTGAAAAAAATCTAAGAAATACTGAAAATCTTGTAAAACATACTTGGTTTTCATATATTCAGCACACTTTTGTAACAAAAGAGGTTCAGATAAGACCAGACATATTTATGCAAGCTGGATTAAAATTCTTAACTTAATTTTTAGTCATTCAAATGAATTGTAAAACTCAAGAAAATTATAGTTTTCACTGTCTAGCATTTTTATCTACTTTTTATACTCAGTTCCCTATGCCATTACTGTCTTGTTTCTTTTTCTCACACTAACCCTTTCTCTCTCCCACTTTTGACACTCTTGTCATTTTCATCGATTATTATATCTGGGATCTGAAATCTAGTAGTTAGTTTTATCAACATTTTCATCAGCTTTAATGTTCTTCAAAAAAGATTGTGGCTTTTCGTTATGATTTTTGGTATAAATGCTTCTCTTGGGTTCACAGTAACCCTGTTAATCCCAAGTAGTTATCATTGTAAAGTACTTTTCAACATAGTCAGTGGGTCTGTGTAGTTATTTTGATGAAGCTTTCTATGTCCTAATTACATTTTTATTATTGCATAGTTTGATGACTAAGAAATCAAGAAAGCTTGAATACAGACTTATATCAAACATCTGAACATTCAGATAACTCTGATGCACTAAATTTTTAAAATAGTATGTAGAAGCAGCAAATGAGATTTAGGCCTGACCAAATACTAAGTGAAAGACATTCTCAATCTTAATATTGTGGAAATTCTATACGGGTCGTGTGCTTTAATGAAATGTTTGATCTGCCAAAATTCTTTTATATGCTTACAGAGGTATTTTTTCTTCTTTTAATAAAGCATAGTTTTGTTTGGTTTCAATGTTGAAATTGTAATTTAAGGTATCTAGTAAAAACAACTTTGCAGAGTTTGAAATGAAAGGTAAATGGTAGAACTAGCACCACTATGCTACCACGAGCCTGCCACAGCTGGAACATCTGACACAGTTGGAATGTCTGCCACAGCTTCAGTTAACTAGTCCCACACCAGATACAGGTTGAACCCATGTCGAAGCCACAGACAAGTCTATGTGTAGTAGTGGACTGCAAAACAATTAATACAAAATTGGCCTGCCCTAAATTCTATAATAATGCTGTAAGACTGCTACCAGTCCTGAGCCAGCTGTCTCCGTAGTCATTGTATGATACTCTACCCAGACACATGTGATGTCTAGTTTAGACTCAATACTCTTTAAGAATTTGCAAAGTTTGCCTCTGAGTGGATCTGTGTGAGTTCAAACCTAACTCACTCTTAGCTGTCCTGTTTTGAGCATGTTAGGCAGCTATTGATCTCCTATATTGACTTGTAAAAGGTTTACAGTAATCTTTATGTTCTTAAGATTTTAGATGCCAAAACCGGCACACAGGAAGGGCCTTCTGTTTACATACAATGCTAGGAGCTTTTTCACACCTCTGCCCTCTTATTCCTTCCCAAGTCTCCCTCCGCTTTGACCTCTTCTCATCAGTACTTGTGCAGGCATACATGCTCATCTATTAGCTAAATTCAGTGCTATATGAAGCAGTATCAGGTTCCTTCCTAGATGTGAGGAAAATGCATTTGTTTCAGATAATGTGGATTATCAGGTAAGTGACATTTAGATAATTGGAATTATGCTCTAATTATATGACAAAGGTCTCTTTAATGTTTTATCTTCTCTTGGTCATGTTTTATATTCTCTCATTCAAGAATCTTTGCTTTTTTCTCCTTTTATCAGCAGTTATTGACAGGGCATGGTGGACCAGTTACACATATTCCTAATATAGAAATACTTCCCCCACCATTTTTTATGAAAAAACTACAGTTTTTTTCTACTACATTACAGTTTTTTCTACTACAGTTTAAATAATTACATCTACCCTACTGAATATAGGGATACATATAGACTCAATATTTTGATCTTAAAATACTGGGCTAATGAAATCTTAATTAAAGTAAGAACAATTGCCTCTCCATTTGAATAAAATTTTGAAAATGCATTTTATAAGATAATATAAACTGCACATTGAAAACATAGTGAACAATGGTGTTATCTGAGTAGATGCTTAGGAACACTTCATGCAACCATGAGAGTGATTGAATGATCTCAGTACTAATGGCAAGAAAGAGCAAGAGTGCTATCCTTAGACGAATGACACCTGCGAACTTTTTGTTCCTTTTAAATCATACCTTCCATGTGGCTGACATTTCCACATCTGTAGACATTTACAAAGGCAATGAAACATCAAAATGAGTCTAACACCCAGTTATAAACCTCTATGATATGCTGTTCTCTAGTCTCTGTAAGAATTGCTTCAGGACTAAATCTGTATCTGATTGTTAATATGCTGGACATGTTGCACGAATTGCATAAGACATCAAGTCACTGTAGCATTAAAATTCTCATCTTTAGTCAAACGTCTTACACTCAGAGTTCTAATTTTTTTTTACAGGTTGATTCATTCTTTGGTGATTACTCTGCTTACTTGAAAATCCTAAGAACAGACATGGAAACTTCCCCTATGGCAGCATACCAACAACTACCTTCTACTGCAGTTGTTGAATAAGGCTCTTTTTACCTTTCTTCTTGTGCAAGAGAAAAAGTGAAAGCACTGACAGAAATAATAGAAACATGTGATGCTATCAACATATGATGTGAAAGTCTAACGTTAAACAGATGAGGCCAACTTAGCGTGAAGAGGTTGTGAACACTGCCTATAAGTCAAATACTTCCTGAACACTCATATAAATATTACACATTCAAGTATCTGTTCTTATGCCTTTGTTGGAAATGTCAGTTACAACTTTGAATGAAATACAATGGCAAAAAAAGATTTTTCATGGACTCTGAGCCCGGCTGCAACTTTTGGAACTGCTAATGTTTGTAACAGACATTTTGGCATGGTCACTAAGAGAATGCTGTTCTACTATTTTTGCACATGACAAGACACTTTTGCACAGAGGAATACATTGTAAGTCAACCAACAAACTCTTGCCAGAGTAATGGCTTGCCAAAAGCAGCAGATGTTAAAATATAACATTTAGTATAATTAAATATAACTTCCCCTCTAATTTATTCTAATCCAAAAGATAAAATGGTTGCATTTGAGTTAAAGTCCAGTGAACATTATTTGGTTTATAATGCAAATTAATTAAAATTGATGCATTAGATGCTTGAAAAAAATAAGAATAGAATTGGCTAAACTGACTATCACCTCTCAGTGAATTATTTGTCATTGACAACAGGAAGAAATCTATCTGAGCTTTACCCTTCCTTTATACAGAACATCTCCAGATCCATTAGGTCTTAATTTCTGAATTCAAGAAATGTTTCAGATCAAACTGAACCTGAGAACCTTGAGACAGATGAAATCAGAGTTTTCCTGTACTTCTTTTCCCTCTTTTTTCCTCTTTATCCTGCAGAAAAGACATGAGAGATTTATGAGTAACTTTTTATATTCCCTGTGGTCAGTCTTTGTGTCCCATTTAAGCAGAATACAAAAGTAAAACACTTAATTGTTTTAGGTTTATTATTTTTTTCTGCCAAGGATCAAGAACCTTAAACTTAGATACTAAAGTAAAAATGTTTGTATGGAAATAAAAAAGTAATTTCTTTAGGTCACTTTTTGAAGGCATCATTGTGACATTGCAAAGTCAAATTTATGAAACAATATATATTTGCTATGCATTTACTTAGGAGTTTTGACATAAATAACAATTAAAAATTCATCATTATTTTCTTTTTTCTTTTGTTTTTTAATCGGCTATTTTAAGCCATGTTACCTTCATCCTATTCAGTTGCATACTAACAAAAGGACTCAAAAGATACAAAGACACTCCCTTTTAATCTTTGACTAACTTTAAGTAATAATATTATGCTTTTCTATCTGTCTTGAAGGAGAATCTTTGAGAACCTACTTAATTTTAATTGAACAAGAAAAGGAAAAATGTGGAAAATTAAATATATAAATAAAGGTCAATGAGAAGTTTTGAAAAACCCATAACAGTTTTCGGAGCTATGAAGCTCAGACTAAGGAAGAACTTTGTATTGTATAAGCATTAAAAGGTTAAATGGACAACATTAGAAGTCCAGATAACAGGTATCCAGTGCACCATTTTAAGGCTCAAGGATGTTTCAAGAGTTCTGTTTCAAATCTTTTATGAAATATTTTGTTGTGATCTCCTGAGAGTTAAGATTTTTTTAAAAAAATAAAATTTTGCAGCCTGCAGCTGGAGACACTACCAGGCTAGTTGCATTCTCTTGCCTAATGTAATGGGCCTTGAAATTAAAACATACATACATTTTACAACATAATAAACAGTCCCATTTCCAGATATTAAAACTGACTGTTCACAGCTTTTTCATGCAGAAACAGAACTTCCTTGAAAAACACTCACTCTATTTAAAGTCTTATTCTGATATTGAATATATATATATAAAATATAATAAGTCCGTTAAATTTTCTGGATAGTGCTTTAAGAGACACCAGTTATAGGCTTTTAACTAATAGCTATGCATTTTTGGATAATAGGTACATATCTATTAAAATATCTATACATAACTACACATTCAGCAACAGTTGAAAGCACAATGATATTAAATCTAACCTAGAGCTTTTTAGCATTTCTCTTGGGAATTTTCTGTTATGGGATTATTCATTATGAAGTAATCAAAGGTAACATTGAGAATGCTCCTAGTCCTGATAGTCATGTAACATAAAGGGCTTTAGATGCTAGCTGCAGCTAGATGAATTACAGAATATCTGAATTTGTTTAGTAAATGACAGCTGTTAATGCATATGAAAGTTTGGTCTAGTATGGACAGACATCAGTGGAACAGGGTTAATTCACTGGTTTTGACAGAATTCATCCATGGCCACAATTTTATCCACATATGAATAATGATATGAAGAGTGTTTAGGAAAATAAAACTTTAAGTGCCTTGGAAGCATAGAATAACACGAAGTATAGTTATCATGTGCATTGTTTTGTATCATAAGTAAAATGATTCTCTCCTAGAAAAAGGAAATTAACCTGAATGATGTATAAGACTTAGCATATCACAAACAATATTTGTAGGTTTGTATTAGTTTTTGTTTTCAAAAACAAATGAAGACATTTAAATTTAGAAGTTGGCCATCTACTCTAGGGATCTAGTGATCTTTTTTTCTTTTTTCTTTTTTTTTTTTTTTGAGATAGCATAGTTGTTTTTCACAATTTCTATGTGTTTAAGCCCTTGTGTGTACCAGCTGTCAGCACTCCAGCTTCATAGGGAAATGATTCAAGATAATGTCATATTATCACGATTTCCTTTCCTGTTGTTTTTAGACCAATTCATCACTCCATTTGTCTTGTAGTTCTGACCCCTTCCCCCTAGTTTTCCAGTAATTCCCCTCTGCTGAATTCACAGTGAGGTGTTTAGGCAGCATAGTTTATCCTAAAATTGTGTGAGTAGATTGTACAGAGGGAATCTGCCAACCTTTGGTAAATTATACCAATTATGATCTTTGAAATGTAGATGGGCTGTTGGTTTTTTTTAATGGAATGACTGATGTATAGCATAGAGCTGGTCAAATATGCTTGTCAGATAACACCAAATACAGCTTGTATTTGGTCCATAAAAGGGATATATTTGATATGAGATGTGCATAGAATGTTGTAGTTTGTAAAGGCCTCCTAGCCACATGTCATGATTGGAGCCCAGAAACCAACTGAGCACCACGCAGCCACTCGCTCACCCCTTCCCCCTTAGGAATGGGAAGGAGAAAATAAAGCAAAAGACTTGAGAATCAAGATAAGGACATGTAGGGATAATTCACCCATTATGGTCACAGGCAAAAGACAGACTCATCAGGAAAAGGAAAAGAATATCAATTTGATTCAGACACTAACAACAACACTTAACAGACAGAATAGGACAGTGAGAATCATTACCACATCTTAAAAATACCTTACCCCATCACTCCCTTCTTCCCAGGTTCAGTTGCACACCCGATTTCTCTACTTCCTCCCCACCAGTGGTGCAGGGGGCAGGGAATGGGTTTACAGTCATTCTGCCTCTCCTTCCTCCTCAGGGGGACAACTCCTCACATTTTTCTCATGCTCCAGCATGGTGTCCCTCTCACAGGAGACAGTCCTCCATGAACTTTCACCAATGTGAGTCCTTCTCACAGAATATATTCTTCCCAAGATGCTCCAGTATGAGTCCCTCCCTCGTGTTGCAGTCCTCCCAGCACCAAACTACAACAGTGGGGGCTTTTTCCCTTAGAGTTCTAGTCGTCTTTGCATGTAGCTGCCTCCACGGGCTGCAGGTGGGCATCTGCTCCACTGTGGACCTTCATGGCTGTCAGAGGGGGAGGCCCTGCCATCTCACCATGGGCTACAGGTGGGTCTCTGTACTAGCACACCCTCACTTTCCTCCTTCGTTGTTCCACTGACCTCAATGTTTGCCTAGGTGTCCTCCTCACAACTACAACTCCCAGGTTTTCCTTCTTAGATACATTATCACAGAGGCACAGCCACTGTCACTAATTAGCTTGGCCTTGGCACAGAGGCAGGTCTGACTTGGAACTGGAGGAGCTTCTAGAAAACTCACAAGGGCCACTGCTGTAGCCCCCTTTCCCACTACCAACGCCCCCACACCACACACACAAACCCAGCATACCACAAAAGCAGTACTTTGTTCCTAAATCTTGTGTGACGATTAGTTCTGTTGAAAAATTATCAGTCTAGCCAGATTCTGCAAGGGATGAAAATCCATCATCTGTTGACATAAAATAATCTTTCTGTTGCTGGAAAAGATGATTTCTTGTAATAAATTACTTTGTTTTGAGCCTCTCAGAACAGGAGTTTGAACTAGATAATAACCATATTTGGTTAATGTTTATTTAAGGAAAAAAACTAGAGAGAATAGTATTTATCATGGCTTAGAAAAACTGGCAGAAGGGAGACTTCAACTCCTTTTTTACCTCCTGATCTTTTTTTTTTGCCACCTGGTCCCTCATCCTAGCAGCTTGGACTGGCCCTGGAGCCTGGCTTCCAGTGTACAGAGAGCTTTTCCTCCCTGTGCACAGATCAAGTCTTGGGTAAACCTGATAAGACACACTTCAAGAACAGAAGGAGCCCAGAGCCATTCAAAGTAATTAATCTGAGACTTGCTGAGAAACTGGACTCACAGGGAGCTTGAGGTGTGGTGGCTCACGCCTTGGCACACCTCCTGCCCACTCCTCCCATGTGTCCTCACTATGTTGCCCAGTCCCACATTTCTACCACCATCCCAGTTGTGGCCTTGCTCTAACTTTTTCCCTTTCCCCTTCTGTGGTCCCTGTGATTTTGAAAGTGTTTGTATCACCAGACCCCACGCTGTTGTAGCTCTGTCTTCATCCCCAACTCACATGAAGGATAAGCTCCATCATGGCCAGAAATATGGAACTGTTTCTGCAGCAAATGTGCCCTGGCAATCAAAATACATAGGCTATTGTGTATATGGCTTTTCTTTCCCTGAACCCAGGCACAAAATATGCTTTCATTTCTCAGGTTTAGCATTCAGGTGTTAGATCTTGAAAAGTAACAGATTTTCAACTGATTTCCTTTTTCCCAGCATTTTCTACTTTGCACCCTAGAAGATGTGAATCATATTCTAAAGTACACCTCTCTCCCCATGAACTGCATGGCAGACTTAAGCATTATCTCAGACTACTCAAATCCTCAACATACAATGGCAACAGTATAGTTTCTTTTAAAGTATATCTACTGAAGTATTCTACTGAAGAACTATCTCCCATTTGTTCCAAGAGAAATCGAGTGTTTCTACAAAATTATTCTGTATGCTATTGTACATATTTGTGATACTTTTTGGGTTGAGTGGGTTTTGATCCATCTGTCAGAGTTGCAAAAGCAAATAAAGCTACAGAAGAATATGAGCATATTACTATTTTGTGGACTTACTAAGGTGAAGCCTAAAAATGGAAATTTTACATATAATTTCTCTTCCTACACCACATGTTATCACACTGAAATGCTAATAAAAAAATCAATCTGCTGCATTCAGCTGATATGATTAGGATTTTTTCTTCTGGATTTACATTTTGCTTTTGTCTGCACATAACAATTGCTAGACAGTATTGCAAAGCGTTCAGCACAACGGTTTTTCCAGATGATGAATTACATCCCTTTTAATTGTGTCCCTGAGTGCTTCCTGTTGTCTGTGGCATCCCAGATCACTCATTCTGTACAACAAGCAGCCCAGTATTGCTTCCCATATGAAATATGATACGTACGCTGCTGGAAAGAGTCCTTTGAGATTAGATACTCTCCACAGATTTTTTTGCTATAAAATATTAGAAAGGGAATACTGTGTATATGTCCTAAAAAGTGGTTTAGAACAGATTAAATTGATGTAAGTTAAAAAAAAAAAAAAAAAAAAAAAGTATTTAAATTGAAACAATAAAGCTTGGGCAGTATAACCTCAGAAGATCAAAGGTCTACCCAAACCTTAGCACAGTTAGGAGACTAACATACAAAACCTGTCATTGCAGTCATCACCCACAAGGCAGTCACATTGCCACTAAGGCATCTTGCCAACTTTTTCTTCTTAAAATTAAGAAGTAACAATAGTTACTTATTTGTAGCAGTGACAGCTGCGTGTGGCTTTCAGTGCAAGCTTGAAACAAAGTTTGACCTTGATTAATATCTGCTGTGCTACCACATCTTTACAAACAAGTAGAAGTAGTTCATTATAAAAATGGCTGACAGATGGGTTTCCCTGATGTCCACCATCCCTACCCAGAAATCTTAGTGTTCTTCTGTGTTCTCTAGGACCTGGAAGAAATTTTCTTTTTATTTTTTCCCAAATACAGGAAACATGTGTAGGAAGAAGCAAACACATGACCTATGTATTGACATGTCTTAAGTTTTCAGCTGTTTCTTCTTTGGTTTTTTTTTCCTTCCCCCACCTACATCCATCCACTGGTTCATCTTGTTTTCTGCTTGTTAATATTTTTCCATGATGTTGATATTTTATCTAATATCAATTAATAAAACATAAAAGGAAATAAATACAAAATTATTAAAAATAATAGGGCAAAATCCTTTTACACATGGTAACTCAAAGTAAACACAATCTCACTACTGTCAGCAATACAATGGTTCAGGATTACACTTTCCTTCCTTTTCAGATTTCCTCAGAAATCCTCTTCAGTCAATATGTTCTGTATTTTTTATTTCTGCCAGAACTGGGATTATTCTTATTTCGTATAAAACAGTCTTCTCCCACTCTCAGGCTAAATACCTAGGCAATGAACCAATCACTTCTACTGTGGATATAGCATTCTACATGCGGATGCATATGGTTCACCTCCCACCCTGCAAGCTCGCAATCTGCAGGTTTCTGTGGCATCACTGTGTTCTGAAGAATACTTATTATGCATTCAAGGAGAATAAATTAATGTGGAAAGGCCTCATTTTTTACCTACCAGGTATTCTGTTGACTAGACTAACTGAGGTAGATGCACTTTGTGCAGTCCGGTTGTTTCTGGGTTCTCACCTTCATCTTAATTTCATCTGAGAGAAATTACCTGTTTGCTGCAAATCTGTTTCTTCTTTTGGAATCATCCTGTTGCATTTAAGGTAACGAATTAATTTGGTAGGATATTAATCCCCTTGCGTTCTAGCTGGTCCTCAGAGTTTAGAGGGGCCAGGGGCATCTGGATTTATCTCTTAATAGGTATGCCAACTGGGGCCATGACTATAGGCCTGACACCAGATGCATGAACAGCCCGTATGCTGTGGGTCCGATGGCATTCAAGAGAAGCAGTCAGGTTCATGAATAGTAGGGTTTATTTTTATGCAACATCTACAGATTTTTTGAGATTGCCTACGATAAAGGAACAATCTGCAGGTTGGCTATATAGCACTACACACAAAAAACCGCCTGCAATCACACACACTAATTCCTGGGAAATCACTTGGTGTAGTCGAGCGTCCAAATCTTACCAAAAGGTGTCCCTTCTGAGACGAGGAGCACAAACCCATCAATCTGTCCCTCCGATTTGGTATCGGATTATCATCCCTCCAAGCTAGACACAAACTTGGGGTAGTATTTATCTAAATATGTATGTGTGAGTGGGTCGGACTGTGGTCAAGCCATTGTTTCTTGGTGCAAGGTGTGCGCTGTTTTTGTGGAAAAAGAGGAAGAATGAGAGATAAAGTCTGCAGAATACTGCAAAAGAGTCCTTGAGAGAAGGGGAAGAGCAGGAGATAAATCTGCATAGTCATGTCAAAATGTTCCTTGAGAAAAGTGGCAGAACGGGACCACGCAGCCTCCACCTTGCTTCACATTCCTCCTTGGTGCCACAGCAACATGAAATCACTGGATCTTCATCCTGTTCTGTGTTTGTTCTGGGGACCACGTGTTAAAGAAATGTGTGTTTTGCAGATTTTTCACTGTTTTGCTTTTCCCACACTTCCAACACATCCTTTTTTAAAAGGCTATTTATTTTTTGCTGTTACACCTTCTTTACATCTTAGGTGTCCTTCCTTGATAAGAATACCTGTCAAGTGGAAGTGGTGGACAATCCCACTCATTGCCTCTTAAGTATGTTGATGTGTGGCAATGTACTGGCACATGGTGCTCTGTCATTTCAATTTTTCCAACTGAGAATGAGAATATTTCATCATGGCTGAAAGTCTGAATCAGGACAATTCATTTTGTGAAGGGTACAGTTTCTGTTAGATGATTGCTTTTACAAAGAATTCAACAACCTGTGGGAGACCAAGAGAAGAGCCTCCCGTGATCTGGGTGACAAGCAGGGATGACAGGAAAGATGAAGTGTCAATAGTTAAGAAGAGAAAGGAAAGAAAGGCTGTTTTGCAGTAAAGGTAATTTAGCATTACTAAAGTTTACTGAATAACTTATTAGGCTATGTCTATGCAACCAATTACATTTCAGTTATAGCTTCCTGTCACCAATTAGTAAGTTCATCAACACTTGCCAAACATCAAGTCTGGCCATGGGATGACCGTTATAACACCTTGCCTAAGCAGGAAGTTAACAAATGAAACTCAATGGCAGGAAGGAACTGTCTGCTCCTCAGCTTAAACCCACTGTCATGGTTTGAAATCGGCTGGTACCCAATCACCACGCAGCTGGTCACGCACCTTCCCCACCCCCCCACACCCCCACCCCCAGTAAAATAAGGGAGGGATAGAAAGGAAGAATTCGTATATTGAATAAAAAAACAGTTTAGTGACTGTAACAGAACGACAGCAACAATAGGAAGTCCAAACAGGTAATACACAATGTGGTTGCTCAACACCCGGTGGCAGGTATGCAGCCCAACCCCCGGCAGTGAACCCGACAGCATGAAAGATCCCATCGCTCCAACTGGAAGGGGAAATGAGAGAGAACCCACCTCCTTTATATACCAAGCATAACATCACATGATGTGGAATACTCCAATAGCCAGTCCGGGCCCTGGCCCTCTAGCTGTGCTCCCTCCCAGCTCAAGGAGAGTTAGCTCTATCCTGGCCAAAACCAGGACACCCACCTGTAACAAACTTCATGACAACTCTTTATCTAAACTGTTTTGAGTACCTCTCATAGTTATTTAACCAACCTCCAACAGGATTCAGCCATGAGCTGATGAGATGATGTGAAGGTATGTATTGCATATTACAATTTTTTTTACAGAAGAAATAGTTTGGTTTAAGCTATAAAACAGTGATTTAAACTCACTTGTTTGACTTTGCCTGAAATAGTCATACAGCTACAGCTAAGACATATTGAGGGAACTTTAGACTGTGTGGACAATTCTGTGTGATACTCTTGATCTTCAGAAGAGAAACCAAGTCTGCACCCTTTGTGTGCAGATATCTTGAAATTCTGGTTAAATTTCTTAAGTAGAGTTAACTGTTTCCTATACTGAACTGGTTTATTCACATTTTACTATATCTTAAATGCATATTAGGCTAAATTTGAATGCAAGATTAGAACTATCTGTGAGACAACTTGTTATATTTGAAAGACTTTCTGGAATCTAGTTATTCATATAATTAACTGTTAAAACTTTGATATTTCTTGTTATGTGTTACTCTAGTAAAAGAATATGAGGTTCGGTTTTTAGTTAACACAGTGCAGAACAAACTCGTATAGTCAACATTTCTTAAGAATACCATAAAATATGTTGTACAGTCACCCTCTTGTTTGGACAAGTAATAGAAATGCAAGGATCTTTTCAAGAGAATGAAAATACAGAGTGGAAGAAAGGTAGGAAACTAAGTAGCAAATGATCATTCCAGAGAGGGAGAAAATGTTGTGTTGGCAAGGTTATAAAAAGTGTTGAGAGAGGGTGTTGGGTTTGTGTGTGAAGAAGCTTCTTGAAGCCCCCTCCAGCTCCAAGTTGGATTTGCCTCTGGCCAAGGCTGAGCCAATTAACAAAGGTGGTTGTGCCTCTGTGATAACATATTTAAGAAGGCGGATATGAGAAAAGGAGAAGTGAGGGAAATACCTATGCAAACATCAAGGTCAGTTGAAGAAAGGAGGAGGAGGGTTGGAGGTGAACTGGAGAAGAGAGTCCCTTGCAGCCCGTGGTGAGAGGGCAGGCTGTGCCCCTGTCACCCATGGAGGTCACTGGTGGAGTAGATGCCCACCTGCAACCCATGGAGGATCCCATGCCAGAGTAGGTGGCCGTGCCTGGAGAAGGCCAGGACTCTGAGGTAAGCCCATGCTGAAGCAACCTGTTGCTGGGAGGACTGCAGCCTGCAGAAGGGACCCACACTGGAGAAGATCATGGGTAGCTGCAGCCTTTGAGAAGGACCCACATTGGAGAATTTAGGGGAGGACTGGCTCCTGTGAGAGGGAGACCACACTGGAGCATGGGAAGAGTGTGAGGAGTCCTCCCCCTCAGGAGGAAGAAGTGGCAGAAACAAAGGGTGATAGGGGAGACCTCATCACCCTCTACAACTACCTGAAAGGAGGTTGCAGAGAAGTGGGGATGAGTCTCTTTAGCCAAGTAGTAAGTGATAGAACAAGAGGGAATGGCCTCAAGTTGCACCAGGGAAGGTTTAGACTGGATATTAGGAAGCATTTCTTTACAGAACGGGTTGATAGGTGTTGGAATTGGCTGCCCAGGGAGGTGGTGGAGTCCCCATCCCTGGAGGTGTTTAAGAGTAGGGTTGACTTAGCACTGAGGGATATGGTGTATTTGGGAACTGTTAATGTTGGGTTGATGGTTGGACTGGATGATCTTCAAGGTCTTTTCCAACCTAGACAATTCTGTGATTCTGTGATTCTGTGAACTGACCACAATCCCCATTCCCTCCCCTCTGTGCCATTGCAGGGGAGGAGGTAGAGAAATCAGAATAAAGCTGAGCCAGAAAAGAAGGGAGGGGTGGGGTGAAGGTTTTTTTAAGGTATGGATGTAATTCTCACTGTCTTTGATTGGAAACTAGCGGTGGTGTTAATGGTGTTCAAATTTAATTGATGCTAGTTTTCTTTCTCAGTCGAGTCCGTCTCTTGTCCCTGACTAGAATTTGTAAGTCATCCCTCCCTGGTCTTGTCTGAATCCCTGAGCCTTTTGTTTTATTTTCTCCTCCTCATCCCCAAGAGGGTGAGTGAGTGAGCGGTGCTCAGTTGCCTTCTGGGCTTAAACCAGGACAGAAAGAAAAGAGTCAGAGAAGGGCAAAATCCTTTACCACACTTAAAGACATAAAGTGGAGGAAAAATCAAAGGCACTGGAGGAAAGTAAACAAGGAGACAAAGTGAATAGTTTAAAAAATGAAAAGTAGAGTAGGATGTTGCGGAAAGTACAAGGAAGCTCATAATCACATTGTTGGAACAGTAGACAGAATAAAATTGTACTAAGTCTGGAACAAGCTTGGTAAGAAAGGCAAACCAGTAATTTCAGGTAGTCTAATTAGCGAAGACAAGGGAAATGATAACATGGTCTTTGAAGTATGGATAGAATCAAAAGGAAAAGCAACTATGGAAGTTGGGAAGGTAAAGAAATAATGAAGGAAGGATGGGAGAGGAAAAGGTGGGGAAGATTATAATATTGACTAGTATTATTTTAACACTGGATCCTTGGCTGAATGATTTATTTTTATCTTCCACTATCAATTAATTTCTCTCAGCTGCACTTCTTCATTTTCTTCAATACCTTTCATCTTCAGAAAATAATGGAGATACCAAAGTGAAGTTTAGGTAGTGATAACATGACCAAAATTTCTGGATATTGGGATAGTTTGCTTTTGAGAAGTTTCAAAACTGAAATGTTTGAGCCTCTACTTTCTCTTTACATATCTGGGCAATATGCCAGTGAATATAAACCAGAAATGAGTAAATGTCTAAAAAGGGAAAAGCAGATATAAAAATGTGGAAGACAAATATGTAAAATACAAATAGTCCCAGTTTTGATAGGTCAACATAATGTATGTATTGATAAGGTATTTATGTTTCTTATACATCTAAACTAATAAACTTCTAAACAAAACAACCCTCTGTTTATTAATGCATGATGATTTCCATTTAAAGGAGCCAAATATGATGATTCTGCTCTTATGGCCCTGAGAGGGATTTTAAAAAATGGACACAGTTAAGGTCAGTAACAGTATGTTCCATGAATCAGTTAGTGGCTTTCTAGAAGACAAAATACCTTATCTATTCATAAGGGAGACTGTCAATAAATTTACACATTTATTTCTTATCAGTCCAAGCTACAAGAATTTGCTCTGAAGCCTAGTTTGGGCTTTTTTTCTCTTGATTTTCAGCTTTGGAAAATATGAAATGGTTACTATTTTTTTTGCTCTGTGTGTTTATAACTTTTCTCCCCCATGATTTTTGCTTCTTCATGTATTTCTCTTTTCCTGCTGTAGTTTTAGGTTCTGTGCTCTTGATGTTGTTACAGAGGCTCTCAAATAAACAACCAGCCACCGAAAATTAAAAATTTATTGTCAACACAATTAACTAGCCCTCCACAAATTACAGGTTCAAATGTCTGTGAGAGGAGAACAGAACAACTTCCTAGGGTTTAACAACAACCCAAAACGCTTTATCACTCACCTGACAAGTGAGGACTCTCAACCTCGAGGACCTGCTCAGGGCAGTGTCCCGACCCAAGTCACCTCGAGGAGTGGCCTCGGGCAGCATCCCGACCCTAAGGCAGGGTCCTCGACCACAGCGTGCAGCTCCAGGGGACGAGCTCAAAATGGCTCCCCCCGGGGACTCCATTGATACCCAGGCTGAATCTGATCTGTGGTCAGTAGCGGCTCCCATTGGCCAAAGCCCCAACTACCGTGAAGCCCTGGGAGCAAAGACAATCAGTAGCTGCTACACTTCAGCAACCAAGAAGCCCTATTTTTGCTGGGTGGATGCACCTGCCACAGATGTTTACCTGCATTCTTTAAACTTTTGTTCTTTAGTTATTGGGGTTTTTTCCCACTGTAAAGATCAGTTGTTCTTCAAAACAAATCTCAGTGTTACACTATTGTTGTCAGAACTACCAAAGAAGACAAAACATTGCTGAGTGAGGGGCTTGCAGTTTTCCCCACTAGAGAAAATATACTAGAACAAAAAAGCCTTTAGTAAAGGTCTTAGACTGAATGCTTTGTCCTCTGTTGAACTTATGTCGATAGGGAGAGGGGCACAGTATTTAACCTGATCATAAATAGCAGTTCAGTAAAGTTCAATTAGTGTATAAAGAACTGAGACTAGTTTCCTGATGGGAAGAAATGTAGATTAAGAGTGAATAATGAAGCTCTGGCAGGGCACTAGGAAACCAACATATCTATGTGTATTTACCTACTTACCTACCCACCCACCCACCCACCTACCCACCCACCTACCTATCTATCTATCTATCTATCTATCTATCTATCTATCTATCTATCTTCATGAATCTGAAAATCATAGAACTTAGGAATTTAGGTCATAACAACCAGGATCAAGTCATACAACTAAAAAGAAATGTTAGAGCTGCTTAAACAAGAACAGAATTATCTGTCACAAAATATGCCTGAAAATGTCAATACTTCTAAAGAAATTCATGAATGTGGAAAAGTCCATAAGGGAAGTAAATACTGACAACATCAGCCATTTTACAGCAGCATGATAATTCAGTAGAGTCTTCTAAACCACTCTGACATGTCTTAGAATGAAAATGGTTCCTGAGTAGTTTGCCAAAGAAGTGTCATAATAAAGTATAAAGTAACATCAAGAATAAACACAGTATCTTCTAGTTACTTGATACTATGTTTCTGAACTGAGAAAGCAGAAGGAAATATAAGTGCTTTTTATTGTTCTTTACTGCTAGACATAGCCAACATGCTTTGTGATGAAAGTGAAACTTCCATTTATGAACTTACATTATATTTTGAATTTCTAGTTCGTATCATATAGAAAGGAAGAGTTTCCATTTCCAGTCTTGATTCTCCTTGTGCTGTGTATTAGCATTTTACAGGATGAATTCACCTAAGATTCATTGTGAGCACCAGCTCATTCAGCCCATTGGACCACTCCCAGTCTTCTTGCATACATTGGTTCCAAAGTTGCAAGCAGGACAGGCATTTCACTGTACTGGCTGTTTGGTCTCTCCACAACCACTGTATTTCCCAGGAGTTCTCTACTATCACAGGTATGGACAACTTTTGTTCGCTTATGAAGATGAAAATTAGATTAGTACATAAAACAGTAGTTAAAATATTGTTTTTAAGTTGTAACATAAGGAAACCCAGGGAGAAAACCAGCAACATGTAAGGATGGTCCAATAGTACTAAAATGTTGAAGGAAATTAAAATATTCTGAGTTGTTGTACCATGTTGCAGCTATTTATAGAACAATGACAAAGAACAGAATCTCTAACAAATTTCTAATAGTATGGTCTCACTGCTACTGAATGTCTTTGATAAAGATACTGTATCTGAAGTAAATTTTAGTGTAAGTTTTTATTTGTTCATAGATAGTTAAAGTTAGATGATAAATCCCTACATGAATCCTGAATTAGCAATGATTTCACAGGAACAAACGTGTCAAATATATTTTTAAGGTACTGGTATCTGATTTAATATTTTAACTAGACCTGTAATGAAAATAGTGTGTTACTTCTTTAATTTTCTTCTTTTAGATTATAAGCAGCAATACTTTTAGTGCTTTCTTTTACTCTCTATCTTCAAAAAAGTATATTTTGGGCAGAAAGATATCATAAGCTCCTTAACATTTGTATTATAAGTTAAATCACATAATTTTAATTTAATGTTTTGTTTGATCTGTGAAGGCAGTGAATAACAAAGGCAGAGCAAAGACAACCAAATGTATCCTCTCATGTAGTCCTGCAACAACTGACAGCAAAAGTGCTCAATTAATTTTAAGTGCCATTACCATGGAAAGCAAGAGGACACACTGGGAAACAGACATAAGCAGAAGCCAATTATAAATATAATCTTGAAAATACTTTGAGAGAGAAAAAAGAGCTAGCAGTGAACCTTGTATTTAGACTGCTAACAGCTGTTAAAAGTGATAAAGATAGTATTTTCCATAGAAACAAGTACTGTATTTCACTTCTTTGGGGAAACATTGTTTTGTTTACCCAGTCTTCAATCTGTATATTTGGGAGACATTTTCAGGCTAAACCAGTGTGTTTTCAGCAATTTAAAAATAAAATAAATCTGCCACATCACTGAAATGACTTGCATTTGTTAGTTGCTATGCGAGGAATCAAATATATCTCTTTTTATTCTAGCACTGCAGTAACTGGCAGTTACTGCACTGGGAATGCCATGAATCTACCACAGAAGTGTGGTCAGTGGCCACAGCTGATTACCAATGTGATTATTATTGGTGGGAGACATAACCATAAGATTCATAAAAGAAATCAGGTTTCAAGACTGCAGCTACATTTGGTGTTGGGATAGAGATGGGGTATAGCCCTTGACCCTAAGATTGATGCATCTTAATGACCAGTATTAGAGTGAAAAATGAGGGGGGAAAAAAAGCTGCTAGAAAGCTCTCATATTTCTGAATATTTGAACTGATGATCAAATTGAACACCACCTATTGAGGATGCATACTGTAGTGTAAGATTCTTCCCTGGTATTTTTATAGTTAATTCCAGATTTTATCAATATTTAAACTGTATTCTCAAGAACCTACAAATTCAAAAAAGACATATTTGATGGTTGCTAGGTTGAAGTACATGTTCTAACACATGCTCTCAAAATCAGAAATCCTCTAAAATGTACTACTCAGGACCCAGAACAAATGATAAGAGCTTGTGTAATCATAAAATCATTGTCTTTTGTCAAAAACTGGTGGAGAAGAGTCTGTGAATGCATTCTGAAAACAGAAGTTAAAATGTCAAATAATTTTACAAGGTTACTGAATAAATTAGTGGACTGGGAAAACTTTACCAGTACATTTTGATCCGTTACATTTTTTTGAAGCAAGGTCTCACATTCTTAGCAGTAAGTCATAGAACTATGTTCCTTGGGAGAGCGGATTGACTCTTTCACTTGGTGTCTGACATGGTTTTAGTGAGTTGTCATTAAGCGCAGATGAAGAACATACATTGTTAGTAAGTGTGCATACCCTTTAAGTCGTGGATTCCAATGTTGTGTGACTTATCTGAGTTTGACCAAACCTGTCATTACTTACTGACTCTTCAGGGGTGACATTTCTTGACCTTTGTGGAACTAATGAATGAGCTGAGTGTGTTTGCAGTGCTGGTAGCCCATATAAGGGAAATTTCTAGTGTACTGAAACTGATGCTAATTGGCACCCAGATGGTGCCTCAGCAAAAGGACCAAGGACTTACTGTACAAGGAAAGCTGACTCATCATACAACACCAAAAGGTTTTTTTAATATGTTTTTAAAAAATATGATAAAAACTCATTAATTTGGCAAGAAAACTTCTGTTGTCTCTGCATATGTTTTCTATATAGTGTGAAACAGTAAATTAAATCAAATCCATCTTTGTGAAGGTCAGAGAGGCCAGCACATTTCACTACCTCTTTAAAGAGTGATGCTGGTATGGTGAAATATGTTTTATTGCCCTAATTTGCATCTTATATGAAAGAAGGAGATGAACTATTGTCATGCTTTGCTTCAGTTATACACCCAACAAGTAATCAATTAGTATGATAATAAGAAGGCAATGGAGTGGAATAAGGTGATGAAGGATATGCTTCTATTTAATTTTTTAAGTTTTGAAGAGATCCTATAGAAATTAAAATGTGTAAATGGGCAATGGAGCAGAAAAAGGGACATATAAAGTCTATTGGCTCAAAGTCAAATAGCAAGAAAAACAGCTATTGTTCACCAAGACCACAATATGAGTTTCATTTCAGACCTTATGACACCATCTGAATGAACCAAGCTTACTGGTGTCCCATAAATGCAGAAAGCAGAAGATGTAAGGTAAATTAAAAATTATACCACTGTGATTATTTCCAATTCTTGGATTAAATTTAACACCTTCATTCTTATCTATGCTGGCTCATTCAAGCTATGGGGAACTCTTTGTGTTTCAGGAGATTTCAGGCACACCCCAAAAAAGGGCTGCATTAGTAAAGAAGTAGGCAGAGAAAAGTCTCTTTCAGTGACATAACAACTAACACTGTTCAAAATAGCCTATTGCAAATGGAGGGCCATAGCAGTACAAAAAGTTGTCATTCAATTCACTGTGAAACAGGCATAATCTACAGGCTATATGTGGAGAGAAACAATCATCTAAAGATTTAGGTTACATGAATGTGATTTCCTTAAGTACTTCTTTCATGTGTCATAGAGTCCATTTATTTTGTTTGTTTGTTTGTTTGGGTTTTTTTATTTTGAAGTTTAATTCTTCAAATCCATCCGGCATTAATTTCATAGAATGGTTTGGGTTGGAAAGGACCTTTAGTTCTACTTCCCCTGCTTTGGTCAGAGACACCTTCCACTAGATTGGGTTGCTGAAAGCCCCATCCAACCTGACCTTGAACACTTCCAAGAGGGAGGCATCCACAGCTTCTTTGGGCAACCTGCTCCAATGTCTCACCACCCTCACAGTAAAGAATTTCTTCTTATATCCAATCTGAATCTACTTGGTTTCAGTTTAAAAGCATTACCTCTCATCCTATCAGTACACTCTGTGATAAAAAGTCCATTCTCATCTTTCCTGTAGACCCCCTTTAAGTACTGGAAGGTCTCCCTGGAGCCTTGTCCCTCTCCTCTTCCTCTTCCTCTTCCTCTTCCTCTTCCTCTTCCTCTTCCTCTTCCTCTTCCTCTTCCTCTTCCTCTTCCTCTTCCTCTTCCTCTTCCTCTTCCTCTTCCTCTTCCTCTTCCTCTTCCTCTTCCTCATACGAGAGGTGTTCCATCCCTCTGATCATCTTCGTGGTCCTCCTCTGGACCTGCTCCAACAGCTCTGTGTCCTTATAGTGAGGGCCCCAGAGCTGGACACAGTACTCCAGGTGGGTCTCACAAAAGCAGAATCACCTCCCTTGACCTGCTGGCTTTCTGGCCTGAGAGTGCACATTGCTGGCTCATGGTCAGTTTTCCATCCACTAACACTCCCAAGTCCTTCTCCGCAGGGTTGCTCTCAATAGACTCATCACCCAGCCTGATTTTGTGCCTCAGATTGCCCCAACCCATGTGCAGAACCTTGCACTTGGCCTTGTTGAACTTCATGAGGTTTGCATCAACCCATCTCTCAAGCCTGTCAAGGTGCCTCTGGATATCATCCCTTCCCTCCAACATGTCAACCACACCACTCACCTTGATGTCTTTGGGAAACTTGCTGAGGGTACACTCAATCCCACTGTCCATGTCACTGGCAAATGACAACATCAGTCCCAATACCGACTCCTGAGGAATGTCACTTATCACTGCTCTCCACTTGGACATCAAGTCGTTGATTGCAAGTCTTTGAGTGTGACCATCCAGCTAATTTCTTATCCACTGACTGGTCCATCCATCAAATCCATGTCTCTCCAATTTAGAGACAAGGATGTCATCTGGGACAGTGTCAAATGCTTTGCACAAGTCCAAGTAGATGATGGTCAGTTGCTCTTCCCTTATCCACCAATGTTGTCATAGAAGGCCACCAAATTTATCAGGCACGATTTGCCTTTAGTGACACCATGTTGGCTGTCACCAATCACCTCCTTATTTTCCATGTGCCCTTGCATATTTTCCAGGAGGATCTGCTCCAAGACCCTGCCAAACACAGAGGTGAGACTGACTGGCCTGTAGTTCCCTGAGTCTTTCTTTTTTCTCTTTTAAAAATAGGGGTTATGTTTCCCCTTTTCCAGTCAGTGAGAACTTCACCACACTGCAACGACTTTTCTGATACTGGCTTAGACACTTCATTCTCCAGTTTCCTTAGGACCCATGGATGCATCTAATCAGTTCCCATGGACTTGTGCACCTTCAGGTTCCTTAGATGCTCTCAAACCAGATCTCCTACAGTGGGCAGTTCTTCATTCTCCCAGGCCCCTCTTTTGCCTTCTGCATCTTGGACAGTGTGGTTGGAGCACTTGATGCTGAGGATTGAGGCAAAAACTCTTGAGTTACCTCAGATTTCATATCCCAACTAACCAGGTCTCCCATTTCCTTCCAGAGAGGGCCCACATTTTCCGTAGTCTCCCTTTTATCACTGATGTACCTATAAAAGTTTTTCTTGTTGCCCTTGATGTTCCTGGCCAGAATTTCATACTTAAGAATAAAAGAGCTGGGTAACGATACAGGTAATACAATCAGGTCAGAAAAAAAAAAAAAAATGTTGATGACAATTTTTTGTTACTGTTGTGGGTTTTTTTCTGTTATCTGTAACTGTGTCAGGATCTTACCCCTCCTCCAAATGTTTTTGTGTTAGGTGATCGGCTCTAAATGAACCATTTCTGGGGAAAAAAAACCCAACTATTTAAAAATCTTAAGCCAGAAGAAGTAAGAGATGTTATAAAAATCCAAAATTCACTAAAAGCTCCTCCAACGCATTCTCTGAAGAATACTAATGCTTTTGTGCTTTGAAGAAATGACTGTCCTTGAGCTAGCTCAATAAAACTACTCAATGTTGGCAGAATTACGTACATCTAATTAGAAAATTATCATTATCTCTTGAGAAAGGTTGAGAAAATGCAGGCTTTTGATTTTAGTCATTAGAAATATTTTTACTTTACTTTTTGGCAGAAAAAAATAAAAATAAAAAAAACCCTTTTTCCTAAGTTAAAAGTCTCAGAAGCTTCTGTTCTCAAAGATTTACAAAGTTTACCAAATGCTCACTTCAAAAGATGATAAATGTCCTTATCAGCATATTCCTACTCCCAGGATTTTTTTTTGTGTATTCTCAGTCCTCAGTACAAGTCTCCTTCAGATAGGCTGCCAGACTTTTGGGCCTTAGGAAATTGAATGTCATCAGTTCTCTCTGGCATGCTGAAAGCTGCATTAGACTGTGCTGGATAACAATAGGTTTTCCAGTTTCACAGATGGTGCAAAGCTTTGAGTTCATAGCCTGTACTTACGAGCAAGATCTCATAAGACTCGAGACAGTGTTCTTTGATAAAACATGCTGGCATATCTAAGAAGATGAACAAACGTGTCTGCATAATCTTAACTACCTGCCCTTTCAGATAAATTTGTCATAGCTAGGTGCTTTGTCATAGCTAGGTGCTTCTGAAACTATAAGCTATACTGGAAGCATGGGAAAAACATGTATATTAGATAAATATTAATATCTTTTATTGTGCCATATAAATATTAGGCTGTGTTTGTCACTGTTTAATAATTTTTCCAAGTTTTGTTAGTACTGCTACTAAATAAGTATAATAGGCAAGTAAACAAACCCAGCAAGTTTGTATTCACATTTACTAAACATTCCATGGTTTTGAAGAAATTCCCAAATGCATTTACAAACAAAACCAAGGTCAATAACCTGTGTATAGAAAAGAAGCACAAAGAGAAAAGAATTAGTGTGAACAGAATCTAAAAGAGACAACCAGAATTTCACTGTGGATAAAATACGGATCATTTTACTCTGAACACATTTGAAATGCGAAGCGTGTGAGTAATAAAAATCTAAATTTTCATATCTTCTCCTAATTAATTTTTTCTCTTTATCATTGTTTCATATCAAGTTTTTAATCTTTCTAATATGTGGCCTGTTAATTCTGTGCCTTCTGAGTACTTTAATAAAGATGCTTTGTGGCATTACATCAAATGCATTGGGAAAATTCAAATATTTTGGACAAATACAGTTGCCACTTTCAATCAGGACTGTAAACCATTTAAAAATTTGTAAAAAGACATGTCTCTTGGCCTGTGTAAAAGCAGTTTAAGTGAAACACATTACAAATTGAAACTTAAATCAGTGTACTATCTGAATGGGACAGAGTTAATTTTCTTTATATTAGTCCATACAGTGCTGTGGTTTTGAATTTGTGACAACAGTATTGATAACACACTAATATTTCAGCTGAACAGTGTTTGCACAGCACTGAGTTCTCAATTTCTCACAATGCCCCCCAGCAAGTAGGCTGTGGGCAGGCAAAAGGTTGTGAGACGCAGATCTGGCACAGATGAACCAAATGGATATTCCATGCCATAATATCATGCTCAGCAATAAAAACTGAGGGGAAGTTTTTCCAAAGTAGCTTTGTGCACAGACTGGGTGGGCATCAGTCTGCTGGTGCAGTGTGATGAGTGATTGCCTTTGCATCACTCACTTGGTTTGGGGGTATTTTCCCCTTTTTTCTTCACTTACTAAACTCTCTTCATCCCAATCCATGAGTTTTTCTTGTTCATCTCTCCATCTTTTTTCCCCCACCCTGCTGGGAGAAGGCGGGGAGTGACTGGATGGGCACTTAGCTGCTAGTTGGAGTCAGCCCACTGTGAGATATGAGAAACCAGGCCTGCAAGAAATTAAGAAAAACAGTCTGAGAAAGCAAAAGTTGAGGCTGATCGAAGAAATGCCTCAAACACTCGCAAGACAAAACTATCAGTCACAGGGTGCATTCTGTGGAGGTCGAAGCTGATAAGGCTGCCCGAATAACACAGGATGCAGCTGGAGGGGGGAGCCTGTAGAGACAGGACGGCTCTGCTCTGGTGCACCTGGACAAATTTCAAGGGCCATCCATCTGGTGAATGACCTTTGCTTCATTATCCACGAAATGCATATTAAAGTTAACACCCCTCGACATGCTAATGAAGGCTAACATGATCATGCTAATTACATCATCCCATGAAACACCTTACCTCTCCCTGTACATGGGATACATAGGTATGTGGGTCGATCTAGGGGACGGACCCAAGGAAAGGTGTATAAATCAAGGGGGTAGAAGAATGGGGAGGCCCTGGAGAGTGCAGTGAAGCGAAGAAGATGGATGCAAGAGAAAAAGACAGCTGCCTCCTGTGCCTCCTGGAACCCTTGCCGGCGGGATCAGCAGAGAAACCCAGATCGGTGATCTGTATTTCCCTATTCCCTCTATCTCCCTCTTTTCCCTTTCCCATTAAGAAATACAAGGCATATTGTATTGCTTGCCACAACTTGCTATATACTTAGCCAATTATTGTGTGTTCAATTAGTACATTGTGGGTAGTTAATAAATGTTTGGACTTGGAGACTTGTTGTCCGCTCCATTGGGGATTTGTGAATCTGAGTCACTTGTCTCCCTCCTCTGAGCGGGACATGACACTCACCACAACTGTAACTTACATAAGTTGTTAAGGGTGACTCTTCTGTGGTGACAGAGTCTTAAGTTCAGCATATGTTTATGTAATATCATTGGGCTATGAACATAAACCACTTGAAATATTGATGAAGATCAATATTGCACCATTTTTCTAACGTGCTTCGAACAGGCCTATGTTGTCACTCATTTTGATGCTCAGTTGATACCTGTTTGTGGCTAAAAGTTCAAAGGAGTATGTTAGTCTCAGTTAAAGAAGCCTGTGGGGAAGTCTTGAGCACTTTATAAGGCAACTCTGTTTCCTTCAACTCACCACAGAGTAGCTGCTTGGGAACTGGCAGTGTCCGTTGAATTGGTGTATGCAGCCTGCAGGAGTTGGACCTTCACTGGAAGTACATCAGTACACTGGTTCTCCATTCTCAATGTGCAGAAAGCCAGCAGGCTGCAAGACCTCATTCCTGATCATCGTATCACATTTACCTCACCTGGAGCAGAACAAGCAAGTTCTTCCAATCAGTGGATAATTCTACTGTACCACATCCTGTTCTAACATTCAAATAAAAGCACAGTGAGATAAAATGTTAACATGTCTTTTGTGTGGTGTGGAGCTTGAATCTAGCATATCTGATTAAGTCTTTCCACAAACCCTAATCACTTTCTGGATTCAAGATACTATCCTCTATAAATATAATCATGATCAGTCTAAGCACTTACAAAAGAAGTAGACTCATAATGAGTATACATAATGAAGAACATATCTCCTTAGAATGGCTCATATGCAATATTATTTTTTCTGAAACTATTCTCTAAAGCAAAGCTCACTTCAAAACCTGAAAATCAATGTGTCATCAGCTAAAGATCTTATTTGGAAGCAATCATAGTACATAGAAGCTTCTGAATAATCTCTTCAGGATTTTCCGATAGTGAATGAAGACTGAAAAAGTTAAAAGCATCCCTACTATTTGAATGTGAATTATGATGACCAGTTTAACGTCAAAAATTTCTTTTACTAAATTTGTTGAGTGTAACAGTTCAAACCACACATGCCAATGATACGTCCCTTTTTATACTACTACAATATTCATTATGTTAATACATTGCTGACTTAAAGTATATAAGAGATACACAGCACAACTGAAATAAAGGAATATTAAAAGTGTTGGGTACATTACTGCTTAATGTCTTCAGTAATGTGTGATTAGCCCTTTTCTTCCTTTACTCTTGATAAGTGTCTTTATTTCCTGCACTAAGCCATAAATTACCTGAGCCCTAACTGGCCAGCATTGAACAATTATGTACACTGTATTATTGCTAATAAAATAATTTATTTCTCTTCTGGAAAAAAGTGCCTAGACTTGATGGTTGGTCATCTTTAAGGAAAAGAAAGATCAGCAGAGGACTGAAAATATGTATGTCAGAAGATACAGTGACACAAGACAGACATTGTCTCATGTTTTCCAGAATTTAGACAGTACAGCTGAAAGGAATATTAGATACACGAAAGATCAAATGTCCTTGCTGCCAGTGGAGAAAAAAAGTCTTTAGTTGATCTAGAGCATGTACTCTGGTTGATAGGTTCTGCTGAAGACCTTCATAGCCTTCACAGATTGACTTTAACAATAAGAGGTTCAAGAACCAGATAGAAGTTGGAACAAAAAGGGCATGCAATTTCAATTGCTAAGCAAAAATAAAGTTTATAGGCTTTTTATTCCCTATGCCCTTATGAAGTAACCCTACATAGTAGATTTCTTGTAATTTTCTGCCCTGAACAATCACAAAAGACAGGAGAAGGAATGACATGCCTTAACTGGCACCTCAAAAGAACAATAAAAATAGGGTAAATATGATCACCAGAAGAAGAAAATTATAACGGTAGAAGCAGCTGAAACTGAGAGTGGATTTTTAGATATTAATTGGTAAGACTTTTAAACGTAGAAGGACATGAGATTAAAAAAATAGAAAGTATTGACAAGTAGTATATTTTTTGATCCTGTGCGTTGTTTTGCACTGGGAAGAGCTGGTTCATTATGATCCCAGTAAGAAAGGCACTTTGACTCAGTAAGTTATTATTTAAAATGCTTTTTATTACTGCTAGCACTGTAAGAGAATAGCATAGATAGTTTTACATACCTTTAGATGCTGGGAGCCCCAAGCAGCATTAACATTGAACATACTCCAACCCTCGTGTGGCATGCCATGCCAACCCTGTCCCTAGCAGAGATTTTCCCCTTTTGGTCATTCAAGCTATTATAAGATTTTATTTACAAGGGAAAAACTCTATTCATCATTTCTACAGTTAAAGAGAAATTATGTTCTTACAAGAACTTCTTGCTGTGCTTTTAGATAAAGGCAGGCCACACCTGTGGCTTTATCACCAGTACCAAGTGAGAGCTGCCTTCAGGCTCCTCTTGTTGCTGTAAGGTAGCTGAGGTTATCCTGCAGCCAAGGGATTTGTGCAGCAAAACACAGCTTGAAGGTCACACTGGAAGTGCAGCCCAATGCAGCACAGCACTGGCCTGGGCATACTCAGGGTAACTGTATTGTGGATCCCTAACTTCTCCATGTACAATGGTCTTCTGCTCAGGATCATCACACAAATCATTTGTATCTCTTTCCGATATGACTTTTGAATAAAATTTGAGTAGTTAAAAGAGACGTCGACAACCGTAACTGACACTGAAATTACACACTCAACAGGAGAGAAGAAACAATTTTTAAAAATTCCTAAGTGTAGCTTTCAGCCTGACAGTGTTTCCTTTTAAAAGTAATTTTAGTTATTCAAGTAAATTGCCTCTTTTTCTGTTTTGCATATTTTGCTGGTTTTACCTTTGTTTTTTTTTCAGTTCCGAGTTTCTGTTTCACTGGAATGCACTTTCCTCAAAAGTAAGTGCTTGTGAGGAGCAGACAAGGTTTATTACATCTTCAGCTACTCTACAATGCCATTAAGAACAATAATCTACCATAGTTGTTTTAGGAAAATGGTATTTTCTCTTCATTTGAGCTCTTGAGAATAAAAGAAGTGAGATTGGCAGCTCTAGAGATTGAAGTACTATATCCAGAGCATTGATAGAGCACAGCCAGAGGCTAGGCAAGATTCTTAAAACTGTTGTATCTGACACCAGGTCTGAGTGATCACTATCTTTAGAGACAAGAGTTTGTATGCTGGTTTAGGTTTCTCTGTGCTGAGAATTAAAAATGTTCCTTGTTATGTTTCCTGTTACATAGATAGTTGTGCATGGACTAGACTACCAAGGACATTGATGCATTTTTCATATTGAAAGTACCTATTTTAATGTCTACAAATAATTTGGATTTGAAGCCCTACCTGAAACTATTTGATATATCATGTAATTGTATTGAACCTACCTCCCTGTACAAGTATAGTGCTTTATCAGCAAAGAATTTTCTTGTTATCAGCTACATTAGTTAAAAAGCTTGGAAACCGTATTTTCATCTGAATGTTCATTACTTGTTTATCTCTCTCTCAATGTAAGTTATAGGACTATCAATTCTAATTGACTTTATGAAACATGTTATGACACGTGTGAAGATGATTGTCTAAAAACTATGTTCTGCTTTAGCTTATAATTCTGTAATTTTACTAGTTACTCACTGGGCAGCAAGCAATAAAAATAATCAGGTATGGGTCAGATATAATTCAAAGTCCAGGACAAATACCTTCAGAAATTGCATCTCTATAAATCTACATTTTGTCACCATGTAAATATTTTAGCTTTATTTTAACTTTCCCGTTAAACTAATGAGACAATAAAATAATGAAACAAAGCAAAAAAAGGCAAGCACTTCTGCGTTAAATATTTAATGAGAGAGACCATTCAAACATTAAACCCCTTATAGACTTAATTAAATCCTTAGAGGCATCAGAAGCCAATGAGTCATACAAACATAGAAAAAAAAGGGCTGTAAAGGATTTCAGTAAGTCAACTTATAAATAATTTCTGAGCTTTATAGTGGGTTTATAATTGTGGGTATTTTATTTGTTTGTTTTGTGTGGGGTTTTTTTATGGTGGGATATGTAAGAAAAATATGAAGTTAAATACACAAAGCTGGGGCAAACTGTACAGCTGTTCAAAGTTGGCCATACACATGTATTTTTGATTCAGTCTCTGTCACTTTTATCTGGGAGAAGAAGTGTGAGTCTCTGGTTCTGTGCTCAACAGTAGATATAGTCCCATAAAGTTTGTTGAGCTTGATTGACAAAGACAATGACCATTCCCTGAATGACAGAGCATCTCTCCATTCTAGCTGTTCCACACATCTGTATTTTTCATCCATCAAAGACTGTTCCCAGCACCCTTACTTCTTTGCCTCATGTCTCTGCATTGAGTTTACATGGCAAGATTTTAGTAGTGGGGTGCTACAGGGATGAATTCTGTGAGAAGGTACCAGAAGCATTCCCCATGTCCTGTAGAGCCAATGCCAGCTGGCTCCAAGATGGACCCACTGCTGGCTAAAGTTGAGCCCATCAGTGATGTTGGTAGCAACTCTGTGCTAATATTTTTAAGAAATGGTAAAACGTACTGTACAACAGCAGCTGGAGGAGAAGAGTAATAATATGTGAGAGAAACATCTCTACAGACACCAAGGTCAATGAAGAAGGATGAGAAGGAAGTGCTCCAGGTGCCAGAGCAGAGATTACCCTGCAGCCCATGGTGAAGACCATGGTGAAGCAGGCTGTCCCCCCGCAGCTCATGGAGTTCTATGGTGAAGCAGATACCCACCTGCAGCACTTGAAAGACACCATGATGGAGCAGATGGATGGGCCCAAAGGAAGCTATGATTCTGTGGAGAGCTTGTGCTGGAGCAGGATCCTGGCATGACCTGTGACCCCATGAAGAGGAGCACAATTGTAATTATGTTGCAAAGACTGAAAACGAAAAATGAAAAGTTAGAAAATGCAAGGATAAATTTTTAGTTTGTAGACCTTGTATATATCTTTTGGCATAAATTTCATGATCACGTCTAAGTTATTGTTCGGCCCTCTGCTTCATCAGTAATTGGGCTAATATGTACTCACTTAATGAGCACATATTTAGTACTTGATTTTATCTCATTGATTATTGTTTGCCTTCATGCTTTAGAAGATAGTACATACTCTTCAAACTCTAATACAAACATTACATTATCAATTTTCCAGGAGTTTTTCAGTGGTAAGTACCAGTACAATGTTTTCAACATCTATAATATTAGTAAATTTTATTCATTTACTATCTTCTTAGGTAACTTATGGGGCAGAGAAGGAGATATATGTCCAGTTTACAGGTGAGGAACACAAAAATTTAGATCAAAGAATACTATAATTCAGATTTCCCATTCAAATGGAGTAAATTTTGATTTCCTTCCTTTAAAAAGCTGTAACATTACTGTTCAGATCTGACTAGTAAGAAATTTGTGTTTCTATTGAAATAATTATTTCATAAATCAGTTTAGCAAGAACTACCCATTCCTAGATGTTTAGGTGGAAGCGTTTCAGAATAGTTACCATTTGTATGGCTTACACTGACAATTAAGTACGATCATTAAATTTCAGGATTAACATTTTAAATAAATTTATGTAAAGGAAGTTTTTCTCTGTTTCAGAGTCATTAACTCAGGGTACATAAAGACTGATAAAGGTGATATTCCATCAGTTTTCAATTGGTTCAAACCTGGAGAAGACAAGAGATTAGGAACGTTCACTTTTAAATGACAGTTTAAATTCTGCCATATGGATGCAAGAATAGCAAACTGGGCCAAGTGTTTGACATTTCAAGGATGAGTAAACAATTCTTGAACCATCTTTTTGGTTTTTGTTTCTCAACCAGTTTACAGTTTAGGGAAGAAAAAAAAAACAACAAAAAACCCCAAGCAAACAAACAAAAAATGTCCTTTTTAAAATTCCTCATAGGCACAAGCACAATCATATCTTCCTCATGGTTAACCCTGAATCTATTTAAAGTTTAGCCTTGATGCTTGCTCTTGCATCTGTGCTTTGGATTATGCCTTGCAGAGCTGTTCACCTCAGATATTACATGCCATGATTACCAAATGATTCCCCTGGTTTTACTTGAGACTCAACTTGCCTATTTTTAACCTCTTTCCATTTTCAATATTTGGCTCATTTTACATAGCTCCCTTTATCTAGCCCTATTTTTCCCCCGAAAGGGAGATAAGCACTACTTTCTTGTTTGTGTTCCATGGGTTTGCTTTTTATTTCTAGTCAGAATAATATAGCAATTTAAGTATTTGAGCTATTTAGAAGAGAAATACCAATACCTAACTATTGATAAGAGTAAGCACACATTAGATATGTTGATACTTATTGCTGCTTTAAAACAGAAACAGATGTTAACAATGTCCTCAGAGAAGCAATAAGGTATTCATGTCTAGATTATCTGAATGAAGAATAAGTTAATCAAAAAGAGATGCCTCTGAGACAAGATCACATTTGAAGAAAATCACTTCTTTTGTTTACTGAGATACAATAAAATCCAATTTTAGATTCAATTGTCCACAAATCATTATTTTGCACTAATAACTAAACATTATATAAAATGAATAACCATTTGTAGTGAAAAGGTAGAAGGAAAGGTGACAAAACCATTTGCAAGAGAAAATGATTCTGACATTCTTTTTTAAAAGATGAGCTGTGAAATGCATTATCAATGATCACTACTGAAAGTAAAATAAGATAAAATAGAGGGCTTTTATCAAGGCGGCCTTACCACATTTATATAAAATGTGTCTTCAAGGTATTCAGGCCTTAAAAAAAGAACAAGTTTTTGGACTTTTCTTGGGAACAACTTTCCTAAGCTGTCATGATGTCTTCTGTGTTCCATTTTCAGAATTTTCAAATGATTAATAATAGATGGGAGTGGTCACCCCAAGGGCTGGTCAAAAGAACGGTTTCCTTTTACAAAAGTTTGTCTTAGCTGGTTTCAGTTCCAAAATAAATTACAACAAAAATTTTTGCTTATTTTTGCCAAACTGTAAATCCTGTAAAAAATGAATAATTAAACAATTTTAAGAACGTATTAAGAAATAAAATAGTCTTTTGCACAGCGCTTCCTGAAGTTAACATACAGGGTCCCTACATTTGTGATTTTATCAGGCAGTCATGACTGCTATTCATTAAGTCAGGGTAGCTTGACTTTTGATCACAACTAACGAGAGAGCTAAGTGTCCAAGAATATTTGTGTTTTTCATAAAATGGCTGAAAACATTGAAACAGTGCCAGTCTTCATTGTCACAGGACCATAGAGTCTGAAACTTGAGGATTTCTGAAGATTCCAACAAGAAAGACAGGGAAATATCAGGGAAAAAAAAAATTAAAAGTGTCATAGTACATTTTAAGACAGAATCGAACTTTCAAATCCCCACGAACAGACAGAGTAAATCACAGCCTAAAATTTGTGTAATGTCCCATTGTGTAATGAATGGGACCTTACTACAAATAGTTTCTTTGAGCAAAACAGAAACAAAGAAAAAGGGGGAATTAAGCCAATGATTTTTTTCTGCAGAGATAATTTTCAACAACTTCTTTCTGCCAATGATTTTTAGTTACCAAGAGAATACTAAACCTACACGAATGCCACATTTTGCTCTCCTTCTATAAGGTTGAATCCCTTCTGATTACAGAAGAAGCAGTAACAGAGAAAACCACAATAATAAAATGGTAACATAACCTCCCAGACAGTTACCTCTTTGCCTACCAGGGCACAATGTGAAATTTATGACAGAAAATATACAATATCTCATAAATTGACTGTAATTAAACATACGGTAAATAGAGATATTTCAAATGGCTTTACACATTATACTCATTGCCCATACTGAAGGAACAATACAAATTATACAGGCTGAAAGACACACTAAACTGTCATAAGAAATTAATTTGATTAATACCTTGTACTTTAGTTGCATTCCACCCCTGCTGAGCAGGGAGTAAAATAAATGAGTTTCCCTGTATCTTTCTAGCAGAGTGGCATATTGTGGGGTAATTTTTCAGCTCTGTTTTTTTGCTGTACTGAAGTGGTGGAAATCAAACACTGTCCTCTGCTAAATCATTACAAAGGTCTATGTATTTTTATAATTTATGTGTGCTTTTTTAAGAATTTGTTATCATGATTTTATTATGCATTATATAACACTACAGAGACAAGGCAAATGACATTGCTCACTTGCTGTGAAAGCACTGAGGAAGTGGCACAACCTCTTCAGGAAAACAATTTAGATTGAAATAATAAAACTAAATAAATCTGACAAGCTCAAAACTCAGCAGTCATTATTTCCTCCACTCATCTAACCTTTCCAATACTTACTTATTATTTGAACAAAATCACATCTCCCAGTTTTGTTTTCTGCAGTTTTAAGGTCTCAGAATACCATTAGGTGATATAGTTCATGTAAGAGCCTGAAGGCAAGAGTTTAAGCCTTAGTACACTTGCCTTTCCTTCACCATTCCTTCCAGTCACTGTTGCCTGTGCACTGACTCTATTATGAACTTGCAGCTTCTATTCCTTGTTGGAAACACTGCTGGTTTTTCTCTAACACTTTCCCTTAAAGCATACTTTAGGCAAGCATGCATCTTATTTCACATTTGCTAAGTTGATATAGATATATTAAGAAAGTTAAGCATAACTGTAAAATAGTTAGCTATAGTAAACTTAAATTATACTTTAAACTAAAATTCCTTTAAGCTGTAAAAGCAAGGCATCTCTGAGCTGTAAAAGCAAGGCATTTCTGAATTGTAAAACACGGACAAAGGACTGGGGCCTCTGACACCTGGAGATGGAGGAGATCTGCATACCCGGAGATGGAGACACCTGCACCTCTGCAGACAAGGGGCACCTGTGATTTGCAACCCAAAGGATGACTCCCCATTCAAGGATATGCATCACACATCAAACCGAGAACCAAGGAAGATGGCACCGATCAAGGATGTGCATCATATCACGTTTCGATAAGATGGAGGAAAGCATGACAATGTTGATACATTTATGGCCTACGGAAGAGACTGTTGATACAGAAATTCCAGGACTAATTACACATCATTATGAATACGTATGTTTGTATTGTAAGACCTTGTGAATATGTATGAGATACCTGCATTTAGGTCGGGGTTTCACTGGCTTAAGGTGTGCATGTTTGGTGGAGAGATCCCCCATGCACCCAGTGCTGAAATAAAGAATGCCTGCTTTCTAACACTCTGACTTCTGAGTTTTAGAGAGTTCTTCTCCGACCGACTTTTACGGTATCAGTTTTGGCGACCCAGGTGGGACACTGCTTCTGAAGCTCTACAGATCCTGGGATCACGGAACCTCATCCGGCACCGGGATTTCTCGGAGAGGGATCCTGATCCCTGGACTGAAGGGCCAGAAGTAAGAACTTCAAATTGTAAGTAAAGGCATTCTTTCAGGATTTTAAAATTTTCTGGTTTTCTGGTTTCCTGCTTATAAGTGGCAGGTGCATAGCTGTGCAGAATAAACGGGGGGGGAGCACCCCGAATGGGCCCACAAGGGGAATATAGCTCCTTAGCATATGCTCTGGTTGTTTGGTGTATTTGGTAACTTTGTAAGAAGTGAACTTTGTTTGTTTTGTTTAAGCAGCTGCTGTGAAATAACTGTCTTTAGCTCTCAAACTTGTGTGATTGTGTGAGTCGTGTGTGAGACGTACAATTACGTACGAAGCGAGTGCGGAGTCCTGATCCGCGGTTCTTGTTGAATTAATTATTTAAATATTGTATTTGATACACGCATATACTTTTGCTACTATTGTATATACACATTTTTCTCGCTGCTATACTGATATATATCTTATTTGCTCTGTACAATGGGGGCTGGAAGTTCCATGGGTGGAATAGTAAAGAAATCCCCCTTAGGCTGTATATTATGGCATTGGAAGCATATTGGAGGTACCGGGGGTTCTCCCAAAAAGGAGGATTTGATAAAATATTGTAATCAATGGTGGCCACTATATAAGCTGGATGAAGGGGAAAAATGGCCAATTAATGGGACTTTAAATTATGATACCTTGCTACAACTAATGCTTTTTTTGAGAAGGGAAAGAAAGTGGGATGAAGTAATGTATGCTGATATGTTTTTCACACTACGGCAACATCCAGAATGGCAGAAAAAGTGTGGAATTAATCTTGCCCCATCAGATCCTCTTGTCCTGGCATTAGAAAAAGACAAAAGGGGCAAGACGGAATTAAAAAGATGCTGCTCCGCATGTAGTATTGGGCAGAGGTGCTTAAAATGGACTCAGGAGGAGATAGAGGAAGATTTAGACCTGTTGACTGCACCAAGATTACGAATAACTGACAGGCAGGCTGAAGCAAGGCAGGAAAGAAGGGATGAGTCAGAGGAGGCAGTGGAAGCAGAAAGCTCCACGCCTATTTCAGAAAGAACTCGGAGTAGACAGAAAGCAGAGCTGCCAGCTCCTTTACAAGCTCCCTTGCGGCAAGCAGTTGGGAATAGCGGCCCAGTCTTTATAAAAGTTCCATTTTCAATTTCTGATTTAAACAATTGGAAACTAGCCGCTGGAAATTATAGAGAAGATCCGGAGAAAGTCGCCAGTGCATTTGAAATGATAGTTAAAACTCAAAATCCAGATTGGCAAGATATCGAGGCAATACTACAAGTATTGTTTGATAGCACTGAGTGAGAAATGATTCGGAGGGCAGTGCAATTACATGTGGAAGGTCAAATAGCCACAAACGCACTGCAGGGGCGAGTGGAACAGCACTTCCCCCTAGTAGATCCAAACTGGAATCCTAATAATCCAGATGATAGAGAAATGATTACACGTTACCAAAGATTAGTCATATTTGGGATACGGCACGCAACTCCAAAAGCTGTTAATTGGTCTAAATTATATGAAATCAAGTAAAATAAGGATGAATCCCCAACTGATTTTTTAAATCGGCTAAAAGAGGCGGCTAGAAAATATACTACTCTGAGAATCGAATCAGAGGAAGGGGCAGGACAGCTGGCTTCCCTATTCATGGGACAGGCCACGGACGACATCAGGCAAAAATTGCAGAGACTGCAGGGGATAGAGGCTAGAGATCTAGGAAAGATGCTGGAAGTAGTATGGATGGTATATCGAAATAGAGAGGAGGAGACACAGAAGACTAATGCTAAGTTAGTAGCGGTTTTGGAGGATATTCAGAAGAATCAGGGATGGTTTGTGAACACAAGAGGTAGGACACGAAGCAGAGGAAGCGGAAGAGCACTGCCGAATACTCTGAGCATGAATCAGTGTGCCTATTGTAAAGAAAGGGGACACTGGAAAAGAGAATGCCCAACATTAGTGAAGAACAAAGGAGCAGCACCTATAATAACATTAGAGGACTGAAGGGGACCGGAGCACTCTCTCCCAGCAGAGCCTCTGGTTACAATTGAGCTGGGAAATGAGGCAGTAGAGTGCCTAATAGATACAGGGGCAACCTTTTCAGTTTTAAATACAAAAGATCATGAAGTAGGGGATAATATGATAAAAATAATTGGTGCAACGGGAAAAGCTGAACAGAGGCCCTTTTTCAAACCATTAAAATTCAAAATTGGAAAACAATGGGTAACACATGAATTCCTCTACTTACCAGGAGCTCCAAAACCTCTAATAGGCAGGGACCTGCTAGAAAAATTGGAGGCCAAAATTAAATTCAAAAATGGAGAAGTAGAAGTATCAATACCAGAATCTAAATATGTCCAGGCTTCAATATTTTTGTTGCAGGAAGATAAAGAAAATAAAGAAGAGATTCCAAAAGAAGTAGAAGAAGCAGTAATCCCTCTTGTTTGGGCTGGAGAGGTACCAGGGAGGTCCCCGATAGCAGAGCCTGTGAAAATAGATGTAAAACCAGATTCTACACCGGTAAGATTGAAACAGTACCCCTTAAAGATTGAAGCTAGATTGGGATTGTTACCTCTCATACAAAAATTTTTAAAGCATGGCTTAATAAGAGAATGTGAATCTAAATACAATACCCCAATATTGCCAGTAAAGAAAGCAGATGGGAAAACATATAGGATGGTTCAGGATTTGAGGGCAATCAATCAAATAGTACAGGATATCCATCCAGTTGTGGTAAATCCTTATACTTTACTGACCACACTGACAGATAAACAAGGATGGTTTTCTGTACTAGATTTAAAAGATGCCTTTTTCTGCATTCCCGTGGCCTCAGAGAGCCAAGACCTATTTGCCTTTGAATGGGAAAATCCAGAAACCAGGAGAAAGACCCAATACACTTGGACAGTGTTTCCACAGGGATTTAAAAACAGTCCAACGATTTTTGGAAATCAACTTGCCAAAGAACTTGAGGGTTGGCGACTAGAAAATCGGGAAGGCGTTGTTCTACAGTACGTAGATGACATCCTTGTAGCTGGAGAATCCAGGGAAGAATGTTTGCAGTTAACCATTAGCCTTCTGAATTTCCTGGGAATGAGTGGGTATCGGGTGTCACGAGAAAAAGCAAAAATTGCCCAAGAGACTGTAATGTATTTGGGCTTTGAGATTTTTAAAGGACACCGGCAGCTGTCAGCCGAAAGGAAGAAGGCCATCTGTCAACTCCCAGAACCCAGGACTCTCCGAGAACTGCGGACCTTCCTCGGGATGACTGGTTGGTGTCGCTTGTGGATTGATGACTACGGACTAATGGTGAGACCGTTATATGAGATATTAAAAACCTCTGCTGATTCCTGTTTAGCATGGACTAGAGAAGGAAGACAGTCCTTCAGAGAACTAAAACAATTGCTGTTAAAAGCACCAGCGCTAGCATTGCCAAATATTGAGAAGCCTTTTGAACTGTTTGTGCATGAAAGGAAAGGAATAGCCTTAGGGGTGCTAGCACAATTTCTCGGGCCCTTACGACGAGCAGTTGCTTACTTCTCTAAGCAACTAGATACCGGGAGTCAGGGGTGGCCAGGATGCCTGAGAGCAGTAGCAGCAACAGTCATGTTAATACAAGAAGCTCGGAAGTTTACCCTAGGGCAGCACATAACTGTATATGTACCCCACATGGTAATTTCAGCTTTGGAGCAGAAAGGGAATCATTGGCTATCCCCGAGCCGAATGCTTAAATACCAAGCTGTCCTACTAGACCAGGATGACACAACCTTAAAAACAACAACTATATTAAACCCTGCAACCTTCCTGTCTGATGATTTAAAAGAGGCAAAGGAATTGGAACATGACTGTCTGCGAACCATTGAAGAAGTATATGCCAGCAGAACAGACCTAAAAGATACACCTTTGCCTGATCCTGATCTAGAACTATATACAGATGGGAGTAGTTCTGTTATAAATGGACAGCGTGCATCCGGATATGCAGTGACTACTGTGACCAATGTCATAGAAACTGAACCATTGTCACCGAGCGTATCCGCTCAAAAGGCTGAATTAATTGCTCTGACAAGAGCATTAGAACTGAGCAAAGAAAAGAAAGTAAATATCTGGACTGACTCGAAATATGTATTCGGAGTAATCCATGCCCATGGAGCTATATGGAAAGAAAGAGGACTTTTAACATCACAGGGAACAGCAATCAAACATAAGGAAGAAGTCCTGAGGCTCCTTGAGAGTGTACAGCTGCCTGCGGAAGTCGCTGTAATGTATTGCAAGGCACATCAGACAGGAGACAGCGAACAGCAACGTGGAAATAGGCTGGCCGATGAAGCTGCCAAACGGGCTGCACGAAAAGGCATCACAATAGGAGTTCAGGCACTAGTCCCACCTGGGTCGCCAAAACTGATACCGTAAAAGTCGGTCGGAGAAGAACTCTCTAAAACTCAGAAGTCAGAGTGTTAGAAAGCAGGCATTCTTTATTTCAGCGCTGGGTGCATGGGGGATCTCTCCACCAAACATGCACACCTTAAGCCAGTGAAACCCCGACCTAAATGCAGGTATCTCATACATATTCACAAGGTCTTACAATACAAACATACGTATTCATAATGATGTGTAATTAGTCCTGGAATTTCTGTATCAACAGTCTCTTCCGTAGGCCATAAATGTATCAACATTGTCATGCTTTCCTCCATCTTATCGAAACGTGATATGATGCACATCCTTGATCGGTGCCATCTTCCTTGGTTCTCGGTTTGATGTGTGATGCATATCCTTGAATGGGGAGTCATCCTTTGGGTTGCAAATCACAGGTGCCCCTTGTCTGCAGAGGTGCAGGTGTCTCCATCTCCGGGTATGCAGATCTCCTCCATCTCCAGGTGTCAGAGGCCCCAGTCCTTTGTCCGTGTTTTACAATTCAGAAATGCCTTGCTTTTACAGCTCAGAGATGCCTTGCTTTTACAGCTTAAAGGAATTTTAGTTTAAAGTATAATTTAAGTTTACTATAGCTAACTATTTTACAGTTATGCTTAACTTTCTTAATATACCTATATCAAGTTACTCCATATTTTTTTAAAAACCTTGAGCTTCTGTGAGTTTTCTCAGCTGCACAGCTTCCTCTGCCTCATCACAGTGAATTACTGCTGATTCTACCAATGATATATTATTATCTAATTCCTCAGTGACTCAGAAACAGTTGCTAAATCAAGTCTCTACAAATTTCTCCATCCTATTTCATATACATCCTCCAAGTTAGCAGCAATCATGTAGTCTGGTTTATTCTTTCATTTCTAAACTCAGTGCCCACTGTAGCTTCACTGCTTCACAGCTAATTCAAGTTATCTGCAATCAGCACTGATAGAAGCTAGACTGTGTAGGAAAGAAACAGATCTGGACAGAAGGAAAAAGTTGAGAGACAGAACGCATAGAAAAAGAGTTCAGAAGGAACCAACTTGTCACCTTAACCAGAACCTTAAATACCAGGAAAGCAATTGTACTGTTCAACAAAAGTCTAGCTTGATAGGGTAATCCAACTACCATGCAGAGTACTTACTTTATTTAAAAGTGGTCATGTTAGTATGTGCACACTAAATTATTCTGTAATGTCAATCAGTTCAAGCAGCCTGATCTAAATTCCAAAGAATGAATGGGACTCAAGCTAGAAGCAGCATTTGAGTCCATAAAATGTATTAAGTCTACATCCATAGAGACATTCTCATTTCCAATTATATCCCCAGAGAGGCCCAAATGTGAACCCCTATCTAATTTTCTATTTAAGGACAAAACTTCCTAAACTCACAGCTAGCCATTTGCCAGTACCTCAATAGAAATAAAGTCTTAAGGATATACCTGGGTTCATTTAACTGACTCCCTTTAACACGTATTCAGGAAGGCTTCATTGTTCTCCCTCAGCATCCACTATTCTTTTTCAGTTACCCCATTGCTCGTGGTTTATTATGTGTAATCTCCTCTCCCAGTGATTTTCTAGCCCCACACCTTCTCCTTTCCTTGACCTGCTAGATGCTTTATAGTTTTTCTGCATTTTCCTTGGGTCTTCTTTCAGCTTTACTAACTCTCCTATACTACAATGTCAGACAGTAACGATACTGTATACATCACAAGTTCAGGGCAATATTTGAAAGACTATTTCAGCTACTTCCAAAGCAAAGATATTTGCTTTCATCTGAAAAGACTACACAAAATTGCCAGTCATTGTGAGACAGAGTAACTATTTTGAGTAGGGATGGAGAGGAAGCTGTCACAAGATTAAGGCTATAGTAAAATCACAGCACATCAAAGCTAACCTGAAATGAACACTACACAAAGGAAAGCCTTTCCTGTGGTGATGCAATGCTTCCAGATACCACTGAAATATTAGAAGAACTTTTCCTAGTTCTATCCTAACACTGGCTTTATAAAATAGAACAAATATTGTGACTTTATGATCATTTTGCATTTGTTTTCCCATACACTATACAGAAGATGCATAATAGGATCATGCGGGCATGATGTAAATAATATTTAAGAGCCAGAAGACCAATTACAGCTGAAACAATTAAAAACATAGTGTGTCATTAGCATGAAATATTTCTGATAGAAAAGTAGAATCATAGGAATAAATAAAACTATGCAGTAAGCAATTTTATTGGCAAGGTCATTCTAATATCCTGCCTTGTGAGGAAAAGTGTTACTTTTCATCCTGTGTAAATAATGTTTATAAAACTGTGAGACATGCAGCATCTTATTTAACTGTTAGCGCTATGTAGAGAATTACCTACCACTTATAAATCAGTTAAGGAGATCTTAAGTAGCAGATAATTTGGGGTTTTGTTTCCTTTTTTTTTCCTTTTCTTTTGAGGATCCAATTTACATAAGCCCTGGAGCTAACTAGATGCATTTAAGCAAGAAGAAGTTTTCAAGTTCCAGTTCATGTTGTGTTGACAACCTGATGTTTTTGATATATTCTTCAAAAAATTCAGCAGGTTGACATTATAAAACGTCTGGTGTAAATATGTCATTTCTCATTGTAATGCTAAATACATCATACACTTCCCTGGGATCCTACTCTTCCTATAAATAAAATAAGATTTCTAAGCCTTCTGAACCTATAAGGAAGTACCTACTTTTTAAACTTCCCCTTTATTTAGAGCTACAACTTATATTAAAATTTGATGACCAAAGGAGACAAATGGGAAAACAGTAAAGCCTTCTAGGCATGAAGATAGGAGAAATATTTTTTATTTAAATACATATGTTTATGTTCTCTACAGAGATACTGAGTTTACTGAGAACACTTCAATATCTGTTTTGAAATAAGAGACTTTTCCTATAAAATGGCTAGTCAAACACTTGGGGTGTCAGCTTTCTTGATAATAATGTAGAGCTTTGTAATATTTTTCAGCTGAGAGTCTAGAACAGTCAGAACATTAGAGACACTAAAGAGTTGGATCTTGTCTTGGACCAAAACTGTTCAGAAGACCTGGAAAAAAGCACCAGTGTTAAACTACTTCTGTAAGGCACAGAATAAATATGATCAAAAGACAAAGAGCTGCAGATTCCATGGTATATCTTTAGGGGCTTCAATTTAAGAAACTAAAGGCTGATCATTTTCTGAAAAGTCATACCAACGTAAGTATTTATTTTTCCTTTAATAATTTATAGTTTATTTGGTTCTCACTTTCCTCTGAAGAAAGGCTGGCAGCAAGAAAAGAAATAACATGTACTTAATATGTAGAAATATTACCAAATTTGCTCTGATTCAGTGTTTGAAGCAGAGAAGTAACAGAATAAATCTGTGCTAGGAACAGATGTTCTATTGCAGTTATCCATGCTGAAAGATTCCAATCAAAACAAAGAGTTATCTGCCAATGGGAGTTATGAAATCAAGATTTCTAAATAGAAATTGAGTGAGAACCAAGACAAGAGTTAGTGTTTGTTTTCCCTGAGTCATTTTTGAAAATAAGTTGACTGGGAGAAGCTACCGATTTTCTGCAGTTCTGGGTTCTGTTTTCATTTGTTTTCCATAGAACAAAACAGAACAAAAAAGGTTTGGTAAATTTCTCAGCTACCTATTTTTACTTTCTCTTTTCTTCCCACTGTTCTTTACAAGTAGGCTTCTCAAATTTGTACCCTACACCTTCTGTTTTTTCACTTTTATTTCCCAGTAGCCTGGCAGCCACAGGAATCTTTAGACTCAGGACTGAACAGCAGCCCTATATATTTTAGACCTTACAATTAAGCTTCACTTTGCTGAATGTCTGCTTGTACCTACCAAATGCTATTTAAGAATCTCATTAGCACAGCTTAGACCATTAAATAATAATGTCTCTCCTTCCATGTCCCTAGAAAAATTCAATTCCTTTTTTTTAAGTTTCCTCAGACTTCCTCCCTTGATTTTATGAACAGTAATATTACATAATTAGTAGTACTATCATTAGATTTAATTTCACTTTTGAAATACAGTACATAATTTTCTAAGGGTCATAAAGAAAGAAAAAAACCCAGCAGCCAGCAATTAGAGGACAGTGTGGACCATGACCTGCAAGCCAAATAATATTTCTTTTTCTTCATAGAGAAGAACAGATTTTGAGAAATCTTCTGCATCAATTTTTATGAAATTATTGACTTATGATTGCTCTATGCTCTATAGAACTGCTGGAACATTTCATAAAACAAACTGCACAGGTTAAAATGTCTGTGTCTTGGCAGAAAGAAGGTTCAAGACCTCGATGTTAACAGTGTGAAGCTTCTATTCAGTGACAGGTGGTAAATTGAAAATGGTCACAGAGGTGTGCAGTAAAAACTTCCATAAAATTTTGTAAGTTTTTCTTCTGGTATCTGTCCTTTCAAAAAGATCCTGAAATAGCAACTGTAATAGCTATCTGAAGAGTAGTTCTCAACTTGTGAAAGGAATTTGAGCATTTCATCTCTGGAGAAGCTGTTTTTCTGGCATTTCCCAACCCTGTTCATAGTGAGTAATGTATACAGAAATAACCAGTAAACATTTTCACTGCATGATATGAGTATGATCATTCATAAGGAAAGATTTGTGTTACATCTGTGCATCACTCTGTGCAGTTAAGTTCCCTGCTAGTATTTAAACCAAAAAAAAAGATAAACCAGACAATATCTGGAGCATGAACTAAGTAGAAAATGAAACTAGGTAAGAACGTAGGCTCCTTCAGAATAGCCAAAAAATGGAAAACAACCCATGTGCATCTCAGATGTTTGCATTTTGTCAAGGCTGATGAGCTAAACTGCAGCTCCAGCGGACAACCATCTGTGAGAAACACAGGATGCGGTGTGAAACACTCTTTATTACGTTCTTGCAAGACCAGGCGCCCCCATCAAGTGGACGCACCTAACAGCCATCATGCAATGGTTTATATCCCTTTCTCCCAACCGCGAGTTCCCTCCCCTGATTCCTCACTGGCTGAGTATTACAGGGTGTACAGACTTCCCGAACCACCTACCGATACACCCCTTCATGTATGTGTTCATACATCGCATGTACATGGAAATGAACCTTGGCTTTCTCCAGGGCGGAGAAGTTGATATGCATGAGCTCATCACACAAGCGTACTAAGATGGAAAAGTTCGAAATTCAGGTTCCCCAAGTCTTTCAGTACCTGCATCCATCTAAAGCCAGTTCCAAGTACTGGGTCATCACAGTTGACAAAAAGACCACTTGCCTTCTAGCCCTAGGCCAGGGATTTCAATGGTTGTGAATTGCTCTTGTTGATTGCTTTGGTGAATCGCTCCTGCCCTTCCCATCAGGCTTATTATGTGAAAACAACATTATTTCCCTTACACATCTTTTCCTGAATTTGAGTGCAGGACCCCCACTGATACAGGATGTAGAATGACTGCAGGTCAAGAAAGCAAAAACTTACAAATTTCAGTTTAAAATAAAGAAAAACTGAGATTTAGCAGTCTTTATTAGCAACAACAATGAACGGACATACACCTCCCCCAAACAAAAAAAACCCTCAAAACCCAAAAACCCCAAACAAAACAAAACAAAACAAAAAAAAAAAGAAACAGCATAGAGGAAAGAAATATTGTTCTTATCTTTTCTTTCCATACTAGAAAGAGATACTATGAGTTACATAGGAGGAAACAGCCTTGATATTATGTAGGACTTTGTAGTACAATTATTACAACCTGGGACATACTGTCTTAAAAAGATACAACAATACTCAATATTAAAGAGAACAGAAAAGATTCAGACAAGTACCTATGTAAGGAACTGAAGGAAGTAATGCCTCAGGCATTCATCGACACAGAAAATCTCAAGGACAAGCCGTGGCCTTTATGATCAGTCTAAGGAATGTCACCCAAGGAAGCAGGGATGTATGGAAGGATGCAACTCCCACTACCTTGCAGTTGAATTGGCAAACTCCTTAGATAAGCCTCAAAGGGGGGAAATTGGACTAAGTGAAACCAAATCTTTCCCATCAAGCACAAGGACCGATAATCACTGGCTGGGTTGTGTAAGCCCTATACTATGTGGCGCTATTGTGTAAACCAGACACCATGCATGCCTTGCTAACGACTTCACTATTGAAGAGGTGACAAGAACTGGTAAGAGGTGATAATTTCTTCCCCAGAAGTGGATGATTGTTCAAGAAGTATGAAGTCAGCAAAACTCTGGGAACTGAGAAAAAAAAAAAAAACAAAGTATGCTAATCAGCTGATAGAATGAATTTAAAAGGTGACAGAAAACTTTGCTGTGTGTGCATCCACCACCCAAGATTACCAGACCTGAGACAATGCTGGATCCAGGGATAGTGATCCAGATTTCTTCGACTCTCTTTTTCTCTTTTTCTTTCTTTTCCTTTCTTTTCTTTCTTGTAGATTTATAAGAGACCACATTGCTTGTTAATCTTTTCCAAGTTTAAATTATTTTCTACCAGAAATCAAACATTTTAACCAGTTGTTTGGTGTCATTTCACCTTAATTTAACCTGAGAAGACCACAGAATCATTGCAAGTCCCTGGGCTTCCAATCTAGGTTGTGACAATATTTGGCAGACCGTTCCAAGAGTAGCGTGATTTTGCAGAAGACCTTTCAAACACTCTTCCATTCCTACCTTTTAATGAAACATTTAATAGTGATATTAAATTAATTCAAATACCTGAAGTGAGAACAAGATGTGAAGAAAGTGGACTTTTTCTCTTATGAGAATTTAAATACGTTTATTAATGGAAATAAACAATGGTTATTGTGTTCTAATACACAGTGTTCCATTATCCCTTAATGTTAGACCTCAAAAGCTTATTATTCATGGCTCATTTTTTTCAATGCTTATAACAGCTTATAAATGGAACTGTATTTTCATTAAAAATCTCATTGTTTGGGCTCCATTTTATTGGCATTTCATAAACATTATGCATCATAATGCACTGTATGTTTGTGCATATAAACAGTATTGATAGCAGTTCAATTGCAATGAGTGGTTTAATAATTGCCTGCTAATTTGACTTTGACCAGAAGTTCTTTGTTTTTCAAACTCGACCTGCTTCTAGATCATTAAAGCAATGATAGGCTGCTGCACGGGTTTTTTTAGCATCTAATTAAAGATGCTGCTTGAATTATTCATGCATTATGGTCTTCTATGAATAATTTATGCAGAAATTCCATTGGCAAAACTTAATTTTAAACTTCAGTAAAACCTTAAAACTTATTACACTTTTCAAGGTCTTTCAAAATAATCTCTCCACAACTTTTATAACCAAAAGTTACCAATTAATATTGTAAAATTGAAACCAGAAAACAAATTTAAGTAATGAGTAGATTAGTTCTTCATTAAACTAGAAGTGGAAATTCCAAAGTCAAATAAGAACAACACAGACTCGTAATCCAAACAAAACTATGGACAGGACAGCAAGCAAGGGAGTATTGAGTGTGATGGAATTGGACACAGAGCATGATGAAGTTGGCTTTGTCATAAATTTCAAACTTCTGGCTAAAATTTCATCCTCAAATTCACTCTTGAATGATTTTATATAACAAGAGATTTTAGAGACCTGAAAAACATATCATTCTCTATGTTTTAAGATAATTTCTAGATCACTTTGGTCACTGTGCTTAAAGTGCTCTGCACAAGCTGAGAAAGCTAGAGGTAATGTCCACATCTTTTTGTGAAAGTGATACAGGGAAATGATCACCTGCTTTGCAACTTATTTACTTATAGCAACTTATAATGATTTCTGAATATTGCTTAATAATCCTGCTTGCCCTGACTGTTCTGTGGAAGCTTACCAAGGACTGCTGCTACTGTGTTCATCAAAACAAAGCAGTTTGCTGTGGAAACTTATCAAGAACTACTATGTTCGGCAAAAATATGTTTCTTGTCCTTGGAAAGCAGATGTAGTCTAACAAGTTGAGTCTTTGTAGAGTATAGATAGTCATATATGGACAGTAGAAACCAATACGCTAGTGCCTTTAGATAAGAGGGTGTAAACCGGCTGGAACTACTCTTGTTGTTCAAGAAATTGGCCAAGACAATCTGCACATGCTCAGAGGAAAAGTACAAGGCGAGGAGGACTGTGAGCCTCCCTTCAAAAGACCCCTGAAGACGCCCCCCAGGAGGCAATGCACAGGTGCAAAGAGAACATAAACTGCTGACACCAGCCTTTCGAACTAACCCAGCCTTACTCATGCATATGTATGTTTGTGTTATGTAATCCAATGGATATGTATATCCACGCTCTATAAGTTTTTGGTAAAATGTGCTGTTGGTGTGCAAGCTTTGTGGAGAAACCCCCTTGCACCCCGGCGCCGGAGTAAACATACCTGCTTTATAACTCTCTCCGAGTTGTAGAGTCTGTTTCCGTGCATCAAAAGGAAACATATGCTCACAGGCAGTAATGAAATTGCTGAGCTCCATGCAATAGGTCCCTTATGCTGTGGACAAGTGAGCAGAATACAGTTGCTCATCCGTAGTATATACAAGAGAGAATAGCCAATAACAGTTAAATATAGGCTTTTCACAATGAATCTCAATTTATTTTTGTACTATTCACATTGATCATCTAAGCAAAATGTAATGTAGATTTTTCTTCTCCTGACATCACAGCAACAACCTTTTAAGTGTGGACAAGCTGAGCCATTGCCAGACTGAACAGCTGTGTGCCACCTAGCACTTAAAAGTTACAGTGTCTTGGCTGTTGAAAGTAATACTGCATAAGCAATAGTATCCTGGCTGTTAAAAGTAATATTGCATAATATTAGAATGGCTTTGAGGCTTATGCAGTAAAGCCTGCCTTTCCCATTAAAGCTTGTTAAATCGGATGATGAAACTATTACACATATACATTATGCATGCTGTAAGCTTTGCAAGAAATAAATGAGGAGACACCAATTTTCTGAGAAGGGTTGTCTAAACTAGCCAAGACAGAGTCTGAAGAAAGGAATGCTTCTTGAATTCACCTCTTATCCTTGTTTTATACAGAGAAATCATACCAACCACATCAAAAAAATTAAGAGCTCTTTGTAATTTTTCTCTGCAGAAAGAGAGTTTAAGTGTTTTTAGCTAAAAAGACATCTTTAAGACTGATTTTTAAGCAGAAAAAGTCGCTCTCTTGCTCTGCAAATTGATAGGTAAAAGTTTTACAAAAGTAAAATATCATATTTGAGCATAAGAATGGTCTCATATTTATTTCAAGAAACACTACACATTTTAAATTTAGAGTTTGTTGTAATCATAATGCTTGTGCAACATGATCACAGCTTCATTAGAATTTTACATTTCATACTATTTTTTCTGGAATTTAAACTGACAAGTGCTTAGAGAAATCAACCTTCCAGGTTTTGTAAAAGTATAATTTTCATTCTGGGTTTCCTGCTGACTGAATCTCCTGAATCTCTGGAAACATATTCAGATAGGAACACAGGCACACTTTTTTGTACAGCTTTGAGGTAATGTGTACCCAGAGATGCAGAATCAAACACAGCATGCAGTGTGAGGAGCCCTGTCTTACACAACTAATATTCCCCTTATGCACAGTTACTGAACATTTGCAGAAATATTCTAGACTCCTGAGGTGTCACACACACACACACACACACACACACACACACACTTAAAGCACCTTCATATGTATTCCATTATAATGAAGAACAATGATTTTGAGATGCAAGAAAAACATATGGTCACATTACTTGAAATATAAAATAGTGACTGTAGAGGAGAAAGAGAGGACATAAATAACTTAGATTTTCAATGACACACTTGGATGAGATCATTAAAGGAAGTTGAAAATAACCACAGTGCCAACACTGCTATGAATTAGAAAGTACTTAAGAACTGGGAAGCTAGAAGTAATAATTAACTTCTGTTCACTCAGTAATTCTCTAAGTGAACAGAAGTTAATATCTCCAATATCAGTTTGGGGGCTCTTTGAGCTCAGTAAATAAAACATTCTGATAACATTAAGCTTGTATAAGTCACCAAGGTACTTCTTTATGTTGAATGTTGCTTATCGGTTATATAATTACAGGAAAGGTATAGAAGAAACAGATAATGGGATGTGTCTGGGAAGGGACAACATAGATCCAACCTAAAAAAAGATTATTCATTGTAATATTATTCAGTACAAAAAGAATAAGATGAGATGGTCTGTAACAGCAGAGATATTCAGTATAAAATATTGCAAATTCTGCGCAAAGCTAGAAAATGCCTTAAAAGTATCTAGAAGTGATATTCAATGAAACTTAAGGACTCCTAGCTTTCAAATAAAAACTTTGCTGAAACGGTACTTAATCAGTTCATGTAATGTAAGCCCAAAGGATGTGCCATACATCTACAAATTAAACTAGTAAGAAATAAATTCACAAATAAAAATGAAAACAGTATCTATATATACTCATTTTTTTTATTATTCACTGAGTATATCAGTCACAATCAGAGAGAGAATTCAGAACAAAACTGTATTTATTCTAGAATAAAAGATCTGCATACCCATGCCTTTCTCCTGAGCAATTTTAAAATATTTTATGGTAAAGACCCATGTCACATTAAGTATCTTTGTGTTTGATTTAAAAACATTGCTATGTTAACATCAGCTTTATCAAGCTGTTCTCTTATTTTGTTTGTAAACAGAGTTTGATGAAAGTCACATATTTTGGAACAAAACAGAAACAAATGTTTTAAGAAAATAAATTTTCAGAGAACACACAAGAAGATTATATGTGTTTTAGGAAAAATGAAGGTGAACTGCATTTCAACACTGTCAAAAAACTTTGAACAGATTTGGAAATTACTTAGATGAGTTGTGGTGCAGTTTCCTGTTTAGTAATATTTTCAAAATTGGATATTAGTGCATTTTACTCATGGAAGGTGGGGATAAAGGACATAGGCAAAAGATTATTAGACTTATCACACACCTGAGATTCAATGAATGTTGAAATAAGAGCCATTAAACAATAGGAATAAAAATGAGAAAGAATATTCAGTATGTGAAGCAAAACTGACTCAGCAGATTCAATTATTCTTCTTTCTAGAAATATCAATCCAGTGAGTATACTTACATTCAGAAGGAAGTCTACAATGACAAGAACTATTTGTTCTGATTTAATTATATCATAAGATAGAAAAAAACCCACAACCCTTGTGGGTAAAACAATAGCAGTTTTAATATAAGCAAAGCGAAGCAAAGGTCCGAGTGTGGAAGCAAAAAAAGAAAACAGATTTATTCTCTACTTCCCATGAACAGGCGATGTCGGGCCTTCTCAGGAAGCAGGGCTCTGATATGCGTAGCGGTTGCCTCGGAGGACCAAGGGTGACCCCACCCCCTTCCTCCTTTCTCCCGGCTTTATACTGAGCAGACGTCATATGGTCTGGAATATCCCTTTGGTCAGTTCGGGTCAGCTGTCCTGGTTGTGTCCCCTCCCAAGATCTTGCCCACCCCGTCCCACTGGGGGAGAAGAAATGTCAGAAAGAGCCTTGGTGCTGTGTAAGCACCACTCAGCAGTAGCCACACCACCAGTGTGCTATCAACACCCTGCCAGCTGCCAACATAAAACACAGCACCATGAGGGCTGCTACAGGGGAAAACCAATTCCAGCTCAGCCAGACCCAGTACAGAAGTGTGTGCCCATCCAAGCCACAAGCAGCTAGTTTCGCCAGGAGAATGCTGTGGGAAACGGTGTCAAAGGCCTTACTAAAGTCAAGGTAGACAACATCCACAGCCTTTCCCTCATCCAATAAGCAGGTCGCCCTGTCCTAGAAGGAGATCAGGTTTGTCAAGCAGGACCTGCCTTTCATAAACCCATGCTAACTGGGCCTGATCATCTGGTTGTCCTGCATGTGTTGTATGATGGTACTCAGGATGAGCTGCTCCATCAGCTTCCTGGGCACTGAAGTCAAGCTGACAGGCCTGTAATTTTCTGGATCATCCTTCCGACCCTTCTTATATATGGGCATCACATTGGCCAATTTCCCATCTGTCGGGACCTCCCCGGTCAGCCAGGACTGCTGGTAAATGATGGAAAGCGGCTTGGCGAGCACCCCAGCCAGCTCCTTCAGCACCCTCGGGTGTATCCCATCCGGTCCCATAGACTTGTGTGTGTCTATGTGATGCAGTAGGTCACTGACTATCTCCTCTTGGAATGTGGGGGGGTCGTTCTCCCAGTCTCTGTCTTCTGGCTGAGGAGGCTGGATTCCCTCAATACAACGTCTTGTTGTTAAAGACTGAGGCAAATTTATTCATCACCTTAAATGCAACAAGCCAAGTAGTCTTATTTTATTGCATAACATACAACCATGCCTTGTCAACAAATACTGTATTATGTTGTAATTATTCTTTCTCACCTTCAGTATTCTTTTTGTATTAGTCTCAGATGATCTGTGTAGGTCAAGATTACTTACTGGAAAGTATATATTGAAGCTAGAAAGGCAACATTTTAACACTTAAATATATATGATGTTTATGATAATGAAAAAAATGTTCTGTGCTTTACAACTTCATTGTAGAAAAAATACTTTAGATAAAAAATTCTTTCATGAATCATATGTTCTACAGTGCATAGATTTGCTTGCACAAAATGTGTGAACTCATAAAAAATCATGTTAGAGAAAGATCTCATTATGTGTAATCCTAATCCATAAAACTACTGTTGTATTTCACCTGAGATAAATTTTGTGTATTAACCATACAGAAATAATTTAGGCTGGATTTGAAAACTTTATTAAGTCCTCATTAACTCCTGCTTTGAACAATGACAAATATATTTTTGAAAAGCAAAGGTTAAAGACTTTCTCCGTAGCATTCTGTTTACTCTGTCTCTACTCATTTCTCCACATCCTGGGGTTTCCATCAGTTTGATTTAAAAAAAAAAAAAAAAAAAAAAAAAAAAAAGGAGACTTTCACTGAGGGCTATTTTGTTCACATTATATTGACAAGGAGGCCAATTTTCAAATCAAGTGTTGCAAAGCAAAACTATAAGATCACATGTAGCTACTTAAATCTATATTTAAGCTCTACAGCTGTCTGCTCCTGTATATGTTTGAATTTCTAAGTTCATTATCTGAATGTCCTGTTAAATATCTCATATTTGGCAATTTAAGCAAAGACTTTAATAGCTATTTCTGGGGATATAAGACAGAATGGAAGATAATGTCCACATTCAGAATTACAATGAGTAGCATAGATAAACAATTTTTTTCTCCAGGAACTTTCACTCTTTTTAAGAAATTTTCCAGGCAGATCTAGTCTTCACGATGATTTTAGAAATTAAAGCATCACACTATCCTTAAAAAGTCATACATTCACATACAGATTTTAAACAAAAGGAATTGACTTAACAATGTTCTAAAAGAGGAAAATAAAGTGTTACAACATTTTGTTTAAAAGATGCTTTTAAGAATATTTTCAAAGAGTCTATTCCCCCTTTTATAAAATCTCCTTAAGCAGGTATCACAGTCAAAATATTGTTAAGAAATTCTCCTGTTATAACAAAAAAGTCTTGTGGCAAATGACCTCATGTCTAAAGGAATTATTTCAAATATACCATCCTTCAACGTTATTCCAGAGTAGTTAACATGACCACTCTATCTTTCCAGTTTCTTACTCAGTCTTCCTACATAAGACTGCTTCTTTAGCTCTGTCCTAACACACATGCACTGACTTCTTATATTCAAAGATCTCTTAATAGTATCATGACCATTATCAGTTTAAAAAAAGAAAAAAAAAAACACCCCACACCCCAAAAAAATGTGGTTTTCACTTTGTCATTCAAGTATTCCCTGCATCAGTGCTAAGAAAAGAGATTTATGATTTTTTGTGACATCACTGGAAACAATTTAAGGAAGATAGCCATAAGTCAGTGAAGATTACAGACAAATCTACTGTATAAATAAAATACCCATTTCTTGGTTTCTGTGACAAATCCTCCCATTCTTCTGACCTTAGATTTATTCACTTCAAATAAGGGAGCATCTCTATAGCATCTAGAATTGAAGTGACTGCTAGTACTTATAGGTCCCTTATCTTCTCTCCAGAACAGCAAGAAGGTATTTGTAGAAACAGACAAAAGATCAGATGTATCCCTTCTCAAGGACATGTAGGAATATGTCTCCGTGAACAACATATCTACAAGGATTTTTAAATCTTATTTCCTCCAGGAATAAATCATAGAGAAAGGGGTAGGGAAGGTGTCGAGTTATGGCTATGCTTCTATTTGCAGCAGACCATAGAGCTTGATCAGTGCACATTGACCACAAAGGCTCTGTGCTATTCCTAGAACAATTCTGGATTTGGTCAGGGAATAGGTAGAGTGATAAAACAGAGTTCTGGGCCAAATCAATGACTTCTGGGAACTGCTATTGCCATAACTGGAACAATTTTGACATCAGGTCCTGGTATAGTGCTGTTAAGTGTTATAAAAATTAATTACATACACCCCCCCCACACACACTCACACAGGGTGGAACCATGTTCAACATTTCCCACTACAAAGTTACACTGAAAGTGATCTAAACATTTATTTTAGTATCATCACTTTTAATATTAGCTGATCTTAAGGTAAGACATTTATAAGTGTCTTCCATCAAATTTTTACTATAAGATAAAATAACAGCTTTTCTGTCTGTAAATAAAAAAGAATGGCATTCTTTAATGTAGACCATAGTTCTACCATCTTTTCACTTCAAATGATTTCAGATTCAACTCGAACAAAAAAGACAACAAAATTAAAAACCCACTGAGAACATTCATCAGGGATATGTACATCCTCTTGTCAGTTCTGGACTGGCTAAAAAATCCCCCAACTTTTGCAGATGTGAGCATCTTTAAGCATGAAACTGGTACCTATAAAGAGCCTGAAACAGTAACTACTATCATTAGTAAAATTTCTTATTTTTTAATTAAAATTAAATCTTGAAGGGAATGAAAATTTTACCTTTATAAAGGAAGAAAGATGATATTTTCAAAACTTTTTTATTTATTCTGAACTGTAATAAAAAGGCAGAAAAATCAAAACTTGCTAAAATTATATTTTGAACAACCAAAAATAATTAATTTTTTATTTTTAAATCTCTGCCCATCACATAAGCAGGTGGTAAGCAGTCTTTATGACAGCTGATAGGTGAACACAAAGAAAGACAAAAGGCTTTACAGAATGCTGCAGTAAGCTTGAATCAGGTTTTTTCCCATCACAGAAAAATTTTGACTAGCTCTGATTAAGTATAAAATAATTTTTTTTCTCTTTTTCTTCTTGCTTATATCTGTTCTTCCATCTTCTAAAAGCCTGTTTACATATACATGCCCTAGCTCAGTCTATTCTGAAATAGAATTCCATTTGTTAGAGAAATCTTATTTTACAGTTACAAGTCAATCTAATAATCTGGGCCATAAAAAAACCACACATATTAAGAAAGACTCAAAAGTACTGTATAATACCTAAACTCAGTAAGTAGGTAACAATTCACTGCAGGCTGGAAATTTGCATTTTTAAAGTTTATCTGGCAGAAAGACTGATGTTAAGTAGGATATATTTCATTTGAAACAAATCACACTGTCTTGTCAGACTCATTAAGCTGTACGTTATTAAGGCTGCAGCTATCTATGCTTACCTGACAACCTTCTGAGAATGCCTGCAGTTCTGAAGGAGGGAAGGAAAAAAAAAAAATAGGCAGCGTACTATGTCACCAAAACATGTCACCAGTACAGATTTGCATGAACCTCCCACAGTTCCAGCCAATCTTTGGGAAATTAGGTGAAGTGAACAACACCAAGGATGAAAAAATACCCTGTCCCTCACAAATTAGATATAGATAATGCACAAGATCCTAAGTAAAGAGTTACAACTGAAACAGATCTCTTCGGAAAGTTGTAGAAAAGCTTTGGGAATACTAACCCATCTCCACAGAAGAAGTCTTACTTATAAGGTAATTCATGCATTAGACTCCAACATTCCCCCTTACAAAGTTAATAAGTATTCTGATCCTTTTTTGTGGTTCAGACTTTTTAAATGGTAGAACAGCAACTGCCAAGGTTTTAAGTTAGATACAAGATTCTCCATAATATTGATATTTGTTGGATTTGGTTATATTCCTAACCCTAAATGAAGTTATGTATATAAGCCTAAAATATTTCTAGATTTTCAGCATAACTTTCTGTATTATTCATGAAACCCAGCTATATATACTAAAACTCATTGTCTTTGTTAATTATTAATAATAACTACCTGATAATTACTGTAAGAGAAATAGAGCAACTAACACAGCACTAATGGTTTCTTGCCATCAATGATATCTAGAGTTTCGTACTTCACGAATGTCAAAATTTCACCAGACTAAAAAATTTTAAATTCAGCTACTTAAACACTGTTCTACACAGTAATCTACAAGCCATTAGTTATTCCACTGAATAACTGACTTTTAAATTTATCTTTGCTTTCACAAAGAATTTAGTTATTACCTCTGATGTACTGTAAAAACACATATTACGATATAATTCAAAATACATCTAAGGAAATTTTATCCTTAAGAAAAGACAATTCTTAAGAAATTATAGTTAAAATATAACCATGTATCTCAATCTGTTAGACATTATTTGGGATGTTTGACATTTCTGTGAGGAGGAAAAACTGATGTTTCAGGCAGTCCTGTTGTTTATTCTTTTCCTCAAAGTGGAATAAACCAAAGAGCAGCAAGAACTTTTCAGTTCACAGTTGCTGGTCTTTTGCAAACCACTATTTTTTTTTTTTTTTGGTCAAGAAACTTCTCTCTTTGTATCCTCAGCTGCTTATGCCTCTTTTGTTCTCACCTTGTCAATCTTTCTTCAATTCTGCCTGTTCAGGCTCTCAAATGTTACTGATTCCATGAGGTTAACACACAGTTCTCTACATTTGTATTCAGACTAAAATGCTTTCAGCCCCATGATGCAGACAGTTTAACTTCTGACATGTCTTGTATCTGCTAGTGTTTCACACACCGGCTGTTACTGTTTTGACCATTTCACTTCAGTAATGGAGTTCATCTGCATCTACTGAAAGAAGATTAGAATAATTGATTACTTACCTACAACACCACTATTTCAGTAGGTTATTCTTTTTTCATCACAGTCATAACCAATTACTTTTGACATTGCACCATTCTTACAGTCACATTATTTTAATTAAACTAATTGATTATAAAGCCCATTAGAAGTGGTCCAGTGTTTAACATTCATTACAGAATCACAGAATCATCTAGGTTGGAAAAGACCTTGAAGATCATCTAGTTCAACCATTAACCTAACATTGATCATTTTCAATTACACCATACACCTAAGTGCTATGTCAACCTGACCCTTAAACACATCCAGGGATGGGGACTCCACCACTGCCCTGGGCAGCCCATTCCAACACCTAACAACCCATTCTGTAAAGAAATGCTTCCTAATATCCAGTCTAAACCTTTCCTGGCGCAACTTGAGGCCATTACCTCTTGTCCTATCACTTATTACTTGATTAAAGAGACTCATCCCCAGCTTTCTGCAACCTCCCTTCAGGTAGTTGTAGAGGGCGATGAGGTCTCCCCTCAGCCTCCTCTTCTCCAGACTAAACAACCCTAGTTTCCTCAGCCGCTCCTTGTACGACCTGTGCTCCAGACCCTTCACCAGCTTCACTGCCCTTAATACCATCTCCTTCACAATATCATCTAGTTTTTATAAGATTAATTTCTTTATCTTCTTTAAAACAAAAAAAAAAAAAAAAAAAAAAATCCAAACCCTCAAAAACCCACACAAATAGATGATGTTTCCAAATTTGCCTAGCTACAATTACCGGCAAATATATTATGTATATATATTGTGACTCCTGTGTCTTCCATATTCGTTCTTTAGGTTGGTGATCAAGTCACCATTTAACTTTCTGTTCAATGAATTAAACAGATTGAGCTCATGGTCTCTCACTGCAGGCATATTTTCCTGTTTATTCTTCCATTTTTTTAGTTTTTTCAAGCATTCCCCTGCTTACATAGTCATTGCTACTGCAAGCCTTCTAGTCAGAGCTCTGCATTAAATACTTATCAAATTATCTACCCTAAGACTTCCTCTTAGGGTCTTCCTTTTCAAATCTGTTCCTTGAATAGCACTACCTCCAATCTAGAAGCATGAGCTTGCTCATTTGCATCATGACACCATATTTTCATTTCTTGAAATCCATAGGTTTTTCACCCTAGCTAGTGGAGTCTTAGGATCTTGTAGGAACATATCTGCCTGAGAATGCATCTTTGTTTATCCCATCTTGATCTTATATGCCTATGAAGGAACTAGTTTCAGTTTACCAGCACACATACCCAGACTTTCTAAAGTAACTTAATTTCCACCCTGTGACATTATTCCAGAGACAGTAGTGTATGTTCGTTCTCGTGGGAACTTTATTAGTACCTAACAATCTTCTAAAAAAATCAAATCTGAAATTTTCCTCTTGTAAAATATAATTTGTCCCATCAGATGTTATTTTCAGCTGTTTCCATCCTATCCTAACTGCAGGCCTCCTTTCAATCAAAAATATTTAAATTTACTAAATGCAGATTAAGGACTAAGAAGGACAACCAAATGTAGTCACCCATATGTGTGAAGATGTACACATGCACAACTGTCCAAATGTTGACCCTTACTCATTGCTTTCACAATACTCATATGATGACATCCTGAGAGTGCTGAGTTTTGTTGGGATGGAGTTAATTTTTTTTCATAGTAGCCCATATGGTGCTCTGTTTTGGATCTGTGAACAAAGCAGTGGTGGTAACACACCAGTGTTTTAGCTGTTGCTGAACAGTGCTTGCATCAAAGCCTTCTCTGTATCTCACACTGCCCCTCAGCATCTAGGCTGGGAACGGACAAGAGATTGGACAGATGACCCAAACTGACCAAAGACATGTTCCATACCATATAACATCATGTTCAGCAATAACACTTGAGGGAGTTTTTTCCAAACTAACTATTTCTTACAGATTGGCCGAGCATGAGTCTGCTTCCAGAAGGTGGTGAGTGACTGCCACTGCATCACTTCATTTTTTTTCCTCTCTTCTCTTTCCTTCAGTTATTAAGCTGTTTTCATCACAACCCATGAGTTTTTCTCACTTTCCCCCTTCCAATTCTCTTTCTCCATCTCACTGTGGAGGAGTGAGTGAGTGACTGGGTGGAGGTTTAGCTGCCAGTTGGGGTCAACCCACCACCTATGGTTAATATAGTAAGTAGAGATTTCACAGAGGTGAAATCCTTTCTTAGTATTTTACATTTTTTATAAAGATCAATATGGAAGAAAAATGCTGACAGCAGAAAATCTCCAACTATTTCTGTCCTGTTTCCCTTCATAATACAGGGTATTGACCTCTGGGTACTTTGTAGAGCAAATATTCTCCAAGGTTTTCTGTAATAAAGAAGCTCCAGTCTTTTTTTCCCCCCAAAAGGTGTACAACTGGATTCAGCAAATTAGTAATGAATGACTGCAGAATGAAAGAACAGATAACTCAGCAAAATTACTTAAGTGACACCTTTTTTTTTTTTTATGCTTTCCCAAAGCAGCACCAAAAACTGGGAAGGTGTGATAAAGAGGGCCTTATTATTGGTATTATTCATTGTAATACCAATTATTAAAGCCAGAAGTACTAGAACATTACTAAAACAAGAGTTTGAGCAAAGAACAAAGTTTATTTGTGATAGTGACATTGGCTTTCAGCAGACATTTATTAAACTAAAGTGTTCTTAGTATTTCTTTTCACTATTGCTTTGATTATGAGGTAAGGATGAACTTTTTTTCTTTTTATGTTTGAGCTCTTTTCATGACATATTTTTGGCTAAAATAATTTTTAATTATCTACAGCAGACATCATTAAATTAGTGTGGACAGAGCACAGAATAATCTTCACAAGATACCTTTAATTTATGAGTATGTTATTGTCTGTTGTGTGGAAATGAATAGACTAAAGAAAAAGCTCAGTGTATGATGAAGTGTGAAATGAAGTTTTGAAAGCCACATACCCCATACTTTATCAGCAAACAATGGCTGCAGGTCTATATAATCTTCAGAATGCTGCTGTACAGGCTGAAGTTAGCTAGTCAAACATAATGTAGTACAATGTTAAGTGTAAACAGGGCAGCAGAAAGATTTTTAAATGTATTATGTCTACAGCAAGGAAATATTCTGTCTGCAGGTGAAAAAAAAATACATGTATAACTGTACCTTTTGGCTACTTCATGTTTGAATTCAGAGGTTAAAGTCTTTCTATGTTTTTTTGTAGACCACAAATTACTTGCAAGGAATACTAAAATGTGCAGTAGGTATTTAAGATTATATGAACAGCTTTTTGGAAATGTCACCCAGGTCACTAGTGAAAATCTACTTGAGAAGTGGATTTGGTGTGCTGAAAGTGCACTTACCTGTTTGTTTACTAACTGGCCAGAAATAAAAAAAAGTGCAGGTAAAGCAATTCTTGTAGATTATTGAATCTGACTAAAATATGAAGTACCATAAATCCTCTGCCTGCCCTCCTCAAAGGTCTTTCCTTTTTTGGTTTAACATAGAAAATATAGACACATAATTAATTAAAATTTAGGATTCCAAAATCAATTTTTGAAACACGTCTTAAATAAAATTACTTATCCCAAATAGTTGTATCACCACGTAACCTTTTGTGAAATTTTCAGAGAACTGTCTCCATAATGTCAGCTGCAATAGATACATGTATAGTTATAAATCCAGTAAAATCATGACAACTTTTTTGTATTGTATCTGCATATTTTCACATCACATAAAGTTAATAATATACTTTCTGTTATTGTGTAGGAAGTGAATTCTGCTTCTATGGCAGCAGACTGCACACATAACTGAGATACCACAATTTATTAGATAAGGGAGAGTTTTATATTTATTTTACAACTTTGGGTGATTGTTTTGGGACATCATTGTAACATATGACACAGCACTTTTACTAGCTAAGTTCAGCTGTACAAACCCAAAATGAATCTAACCAAATACTGCTACTAAAGTACATTCATTATTGAGTAGTAGAAACAACACAGTGAAAAGTCACTAAAAAGCCAGCATCTTTTGTGAAAAAAGGATAATGCAGAATACAATCTTTGGTAGGTAAAGGCCACATGCAAGAAGCGAAATATGAATCAGCATGCACTTGAACTTCCCCAACATACCGACAAGAATTGCACGACATTAATAAAGTGTAGGATAAGTATATAAGTTTTACGTGTACAAAAATACATGATTACAATACAGAAGTACATACTTATAGATGATATACTCTAATGAGGTATTGGAGAGAAAATTACACAGTGTTAAATTTTCCTTGAGAACATATTCACATGCACACTTAGATTTCTTCAGAATAAGGCAACAAATCTGTCATAGTGCTTTGTCTAAATATAGACTGCATTATCAGAATAATTTTCACCTATGGTATGGTATAAAGATTCAAAAAACTTGCTTTATTCAGCTATTTATCAAATATGCTGCTTCATTCGCATTTAACTAGTCATCATTTTTCATAATATCTTCATAATCGTTTGTTATGTAATAGTTTTGACTACATAATGGGTGTTTTCATTTCTTGAGTTTCTTTTCTTACGTGTAAAAGTTATATAGGCTTTCATAACAGGAATTATTTTTTTATAGTGTCTTTCTTTAGAGCTGTCTGAATTCATTTAATTGGTGCCTCAAGGCTAAAGGGATATATGAATCCCAGAAAATATAAAAATTACTTTTTGATTTGAATCTTATGATAACCATTAGGTTTTTTTCCTATATTGCCCAAGATTTGGAGCTTTGAAAGTCTAATGTGCATTAAATTTAAGATTAGTTTGCTCTATAACTAAAAGCCAAAATGTTAATGGGGGCAGTGGGAATACAATTTAAATCTTTATGGCTATCTAGTGCACAAAACAAAAATAAAACAGTGCATGCATCCTGTTCTAGATTCTTTAACACTGAAAATTATTTTGAAAACATGCTGTTGACTGCTATGAATTCTATCCACTGAGCTACATTATGAAGAATTGTATTCCCGTGAAAGACCTTTGGATAGACAACACAAGCTTTTGAAAACAAGTTCTCCATATTGGTAGCTGGTTTGCCCAAAGGACAGCTAAAATTGCAACTCTGATAACGCTCATAGCAAATGCCCCTCAAGATGAACGCTGCTTCTCAAAAAGAGTGTAGTAAGAGCAAGGAATATGGTGTTTTGCATCCAGAAGCTCTGAGAAGAACCAAATTTTGCTTTGTGAGGTACCTGCCTGCAGGTGGTTTTTCTCAATTGCACAGAAATAATCACAAAAAATTTGGCTCTGAACCTGCATTATATGGAATGAGAAGGAGATATATGATGAAATGCAGAGATAGTGTAAATTTATCTGAAAAATAGAGATATTCAGTATGTAATAGAAGATGTGCATCTTAAAGGCTTCTAGAAGTTGAATATATTTTTAATTAATTCATTTATTTCTTATAATAATGATGAAGAAGGAAGTAGTAAGAGTTAATAATGTAATAGAAAAGATTAGTTTGAGACATAAGAAGTCATTCTGACGACAGAAAACTTTCCTGCTCTAACAGGTGGATATGTTGCCCACATTAGAACAGAAATCTAGAGCATTACATGACAAACCGAGTAACTTTTAATCTTATTTTGTATGGAACTGATTGAGTAGAGAACCATACTGATATTGTGCTTATTTGCAATGGGTAATTATATTTTAAAAACTTTTAAGGGTGCCAGTCAACTGAAACTGGAACTGCTGTTCAGTAGGCCACAGAATAATTACTCACGTCAATGAGCAGAATACAGAAAAGATTACTTCATAAGAGGTGTTAGAACATGAATTTTTGTCAAGAGAGTTTTGCAAACATGCTGATGAGAAGATTTGAAACCATACATAAAATTGGAATAAAAGCATCCAGACACATCTGTGCACATCAAATTTATAGACAGCAGAAGGAAATTTCAATAGAAATTATAGTGAAAGGTGCATGCTGCATAGTACAATCATTCAGCTCAAATAAACTGTCCCAGGCTTTAAAGCCTGAAGTCAGCTATTCCCTTTTATAATGAACACACCCCCATTTGCCTTGCCTTACTCTCTATTGCCTAGGATCTGAGGAAGTAAATAGATAGATGGATAGATAGATATAGACATATAGATATATTTATGTACATATATTTATACATACACAAGTATACATTTTATGTATGCATATGCACATTTATATACTTATATTTGTATGTATGTATATCACATGTGTATGTATGCATATATAAAACTAATAATTGTATATATGTGTACATAGACACATATATTTTTATATACAGACACATCTATTTTCATTTTTTTTAATAAAACATTAGTAAGAAGGTTAAGAGATCTTCCATCCCAAAACAGGGACTAGGAAGCAGGAATTTGAACACATGCAGAAAGAAATGAACAGGCATCTTACTTCTTTGTATGTAAGTTTTCATATATAGATTGTTGATCTGGGGGAAAATAACAACTACCAGAAACCATCTGCAAAAAGAAAGTGATGTTAAATCAATTTTATATTCTGTTAAATTTTACTGGTGTATATTAAGACCTTAACAGGATACTTTGGGGCAGCTACACAAGTGTTGATTTAACTTTGGTATAAGACAGGTACCGTGCTACCTTGCTCTTTGAAAACTGTGGGATGTGTATAGGAACTCCTTAAGTGTGAAATGAAAAGTTGTGTGATTTTACATATAAATATATGTCTAATAATGTAATATATGTTTATATTTATATATGTATATCAGTCCAGCTGAATATATCCTCTATTATTCAAATTCTGCCTAACTCAATTTTAGAAGTGTCATTTTTTTTACTAGTCTTTTTCATATTTTGAATCATTACTAGGGTAGAAGTTATAGTCACCTTCCTCCTGGTTAGTGTTTTCAGTATTTGTGATAAAACTATACAGCAAGAAATAATTAAAACTCTACTGATGTCTACACCATTTGTTTCTGAAGAAAATATTATTCTCTGCATTTCATTATTATTAATTATTACTAATTACTAAGACTAACTAAAGGGACTTTTTTAAAATTTGTCTTCTCTTTTTTAGACTTGAGATTGGCAATGACATAATTCTCCTGCCCTACTCTCTTCTTTCTCAGGTCAGTCATAAAATGCATTTATGAAGCTCTGAATGTACTTCATACTTTATCTATCTTTTTATATTGCTTGCATTTAATAAGAAATAAACAAGTTCCAGCCAGAAACATATTTGCCATAGCAATCAGGTTTTGATTCAATCTCTTTTATAGTGTCATCACTGACAATAACCATATCTGTTATTTAGTGAAACTTATAAATACAAATGCAGAATTATGCAAACCATTATTCTAACAGTGTTTCAAGGATAAAGAAAGTTGGTTAATTTTCCTATGAATTGACTGTGTGACCACAGGAAAATGATCTTAAATTCTACTTTTTTACTCACAGATGGTGTAACTGAGAATGACAGGCTTGTTAAATTTTGAGTAAAACAGCAAAAAAAGATGCTTGAAGGAAATTTTCCCAGAGAACAAAAGGTATAAATGTAGATATCAATTTCAAAACTTCATATTAAAACAAGTCATCTTAGCAAACAGGTGGTCATATAGCATCTTTTTAGATTATTGCATTTAGGTAGGCATAAATTACTGGATTTAAACAAGTGAAGTGACCAACTACCTCAAATTTCCAACTCTGAAAACTGTATTAACTCAGATGTGGCACAAATAATTCACAGTGTTATAGCAGCCTGAAAAGCACAAGACATCACTATGCCAACTCTTACAGTAGCTATTGTTTACAGTCAGCTAATCAGAAACATGGAAATTCTATGCCCAAATAATCTGCATACACTTAGGCTTCATATGCTTACACAAAACTTCAAGGTGAGCAGTTATTTATGCTCAAGGTTACCTGGTTGGTATTTCAAAAGAAGCTATGAAAGAATGCAAGAGTACTTTAGAGGACTGCAGTAGAGGGAAAACCAGGTTTGCTAACACAAAGACAAAAAAGTAAAATAAAGTTGCTAGTATAAAGAGCTCAGGATATCAGAAACTCAAGCTTTGAAATAATTTTTTGTAAAACGCAATGACTGATTAGTCAATGACTGTCAGTACATATTGTATCTCGTGTTTTGGAGGGATCTAATGAATGTGTCCAAATACAACTTCTTTATGTACATTCTATTGTACACATTCTAGTATCTAAAATGTCCATTACCATCTCACTACCTCATATTCATCCACTCCTCCCTTTACAGACACATTGATAAAGAACTTATCTCTTCTCTAGCTCAATTTTGCTAATTATCAAGTCAAGCTCTGCAAGTTCTAAAACAGAATGCCAATTCACTTGATTACACTAAATCCCTTTTCTTGACCTGTTTCAAACTGAATTAATCTTTCTTGGAAAAACATAATCAGAATTGTACGTAAGTTTCCAAATGGCTTGTTAGTGGCTGTCATACCCTTCTGAGAATAGTTGATTTGAAATAATGTAAGTCTTTGTGAAACACTAGCCTTCCTGTTTGTCTAAAATAATTGCAACAAAATTGGTTACCCTGTAAAATGTCTTTTTTCTTCCTTCTAAAAAAACCTAAAACAGTCAGGAAGAATTTGTATTGATTAGCCTGTGCAATTGCAGCTTGCAAGATGACAAGTCTCTGGGGAATGTTTTATCAACCAAATCAGAAATGCTAAGCATTTGTTTCCTACCACTTAAGAGTTTACACTCTTGCTCTTGTAATAACAGAACTGTTCTATTATTTATTGAGCACCTGACAGTCAGCTCAGATGGGCACTCAACATAAAGGAAACATATAATGTAATTTCAGACCTTTAGAACATTATGCAACACGGAGAACCAGATGGCATCCTAGTGTCAGGGCAATTCAAATATTTCAGTTTTCAGTCCTTTCTAATTCACTACATATCATAAAATGGCTGATAATTCTTGTGATATCTTATCTGTGAGGGAATGACCTGCATTTGTCATTTCATAAAATATAAGTCAAATTTATTATTTAATCTATTGAAAGTTAATAGTTTCTAATACGATCAGAATAAATTTGGTAATTTGTCATACAGTCCTGAGTCAAGCTGAGTGACAATGATTAGTAGAAGTGCAAGTATCTATATGTAAGAACTGCTTTTCAGGAGGCAGAGTTTCTCTTTCGTTTACGATGGTATGTGCACATGTACTGATGAGAGAAAGCAACTTTTTGGCAATAGGGGGAAGGAGAAAGTGCCACTGCATCACTTACTGGAATACAGAAACTTGTGTCTGACTGCAAAGGGCAACAGATGGAAAGGGAAAAGCAAAGTCATGAAGGAGGATTGTTATGAGGTAAGAGAATAAATGAAAAGAGAGAACATTTAAACTGACTGAAGAAATATTAAAAAAACTCCAGACCTTTAAGAAAGAAGAATGTGCTCAGCTTTTTATTAAATACCTAAGAAAAAAAATAGGAGAGATATCACTTGAGACATAACTAGGCTGGACAGCACCCTGTAAACATATAACAAAACTAAACCTGCATTGACAGAGAGACAGATGACAAGACATATTGATTCTTTTCCAACTATAGTGCTTAAGATCTATGAAGCAAAGAGTGATTGGAATGAGCAATAGATGCTGAATCTAATTTACATGTCAGTAGACTTTTTCTTTCTTAACTATTCTAGTGTGAACAGCTAATTGGCAGCACCCTATTAATTGGTTAGTCAAAGCCAAAGGGCCAGCTGGCACAATTTTACATCCCTCTCTCCCAGGGTTCATAGATGAATTCTGGGTAAGGTGTGAACAGTGTTTTACAGCAGCAATTAGTTTATTCCTGGGGCAAAGTACAAATAGAAGTGGGTATGTATGTACAGCAAGAAGCTTGTTTCCCATTCCACTGTGACTGAGAAAATGACAGTCAGCTGGCAGTGAGCCATATAGATAAAAAATACCAGCTGGCAAATGTCGGATTACTTTTTCCCACATGGCTAGAGGTATGTTGGATGACAAGATAATATGTTACTGAGTACTAAGCCATCTATTCCTTGATGGTTATTTAATTCACCATTCACAAAGTAGTTCAATACTGAAAGTGAGGCAGGTAGCAACCTTGTCATAGTGCAGAAGTTATTTGGAAAGTCTGAACACACCAGATTATCCAGAATTATCATAGTGGTGATACCAAACTGATGAGCTAACCACCTTCTCAAAGAGTACATGAAATCTCAGTTTTGTATTAAAATTCTCTATCAATAATTCTTAAATACTGTGTCTTTAGTAGTGACTGGATATTTTGGAACTCCTTGTGCCTTCTTAAGACCTTTTCAGAAATTATTAATTTTAGATTCATTTTCTGTTCAATACAGTTCTGTCCTTCAGACAGTTGGAGCATCAAATAACATAAACAAAAGAGAATTTATTACATCAGTGCAGAGGAAATAGGTCATAAAAATTTAAAAAATTATTGTCTAAACTGAAAATAGACAATCTTGAAACATCTCTGACATGTAATTCCATACCAGAAATGAAAATATATTATTTTATTTTATTTTATTTTATTTTAATTTTATTTTATACCATTTCATACAGTAAATGAAACCTTTTTTTTTTTTCTCCTTCATTAGTTCTTCTGAAAAGAGATCTCATGGTTGTTGAGCTCAGCCCTCAGGTAAATTCAGCTGTGAATAAGTAAATTATGATTCTCAGTTACAGGGTTATTACTACATTTTAATATTCATCTGCAATATCATTAATTTAAGCTGTCCTGATGGCATTAAAAGAATGTCAAATAGACATGTCTGTCTTGCAGGCTTCAAGTATTTCATGCCAGTATTTATTTGAGATTGTATTAGTGACAGCCCTTAAAGATCAGTGTACTTTTTGTATTACACATTGCACTTGCAATAGAAGTAAAGTATTATATATTAGGACAGAAAATTAACTGAAGATATGCTTTAGGAAGAATGTTAGAAACCTAATGAATGGCAACTTGAGGAAAATTAATCCTGGTTAGTATTAAAGATGACATATATTCAAAGAAGACATTGTGTACAGAATGAAAAGCAGAAACTTTGGAAAAATATTAAGCAAAAACCCTCACAGTTGTCATCTAGTTCTACCAAACTTCTCATCAGAGAGATGTCATTCTATGATGCTTTCTACATATTTTACACCAACTTTTTCATGTATGACTAATTTACTTAAAACATACAATAGTCCACATTTTATGTCCAATACTTATAGTCCTCAAGAGTTAGGAGTTAATTAGATACCAAAAGAAGTTTCATATTAATAAAGCCCAGTTCTTCCACTGGTTAGCACATAACAATTTATGTAACTGATATTCTTAGATAAGTCTATTTAAATTTTCCAGTACTTAAAACTGTCTGGAAATATTTAAAGCAGGATGTATCCTTTGAAAAGCTAACACTTTATAGCTGTTTGATTACAATAATTTAAAGGGTATTGAAATCTTGTAGAATGAGATCTCAATGGTCTGGTAGATCTGACTTAGTAATGTATGCATATATTACTAAGTAGATATGAAATATAAGAAGGCACACGTGTAACATGTACATCCTGAAAATGCCAGGTTTTCTAACTTCTGAACAATTCTTTTTTTTTTTTTTCTGCTTATGTCTGGAGAGGCATTACCACTTGATCACCAATACAGTATCAGTTTTAGTTGTCTTCACTAATTAAACTAATTAGACTGGTTTGTTCTTTTTTCTCTGGGGTTTTCTATTTGTTTGCTTGTTTTAAAACTAAAATATGATTAGCTTGATATTGTTTGTATTAAAGCCTAAGTAGAATGTGTTAATTCAGCTTTTAAAGCAAGAAGATTTCATTAAAACATATTGTAAGATGCAACCATGAAATGATTGCCCTACGTCTTCCCTAGCTAACTTTTTGTATTTTCCAGTTGTCTTCTATATCTGCCAAATAAAAGCTACTTTTGAGAATCCTTGTTTCACAATTTACTGTTATTAACACACTAAATCTTGCCCTTGGCTAGTAATAATTCTGTGATTTGGCATGGTATGTACTTAGTGACATACTCAGAAAAATATTTTTGCTGTTAACTTATTAAATAGAAAGTGTCATATGCTGGCTTGCTAGTCACATCTGTTTATAAAATACAAATTAAATTTTTAAAAAGGTACAATATATTAACTATAAATTACTAACTTGAAGATCTACTTATGTAATGGTTGGTCCATGATCACACCATTTACTCTGCATTATTGCACAGTTATTATAGTCCCACCTGCCATGACATAAAACAGACTTCAACTCATAACATCCAAGATTCATAAACAGCTATTGTGTCTCCTAAGGTATAAACACCAAAAGAATCAGCTGTTGTCCTGTATTTATGTGAAGGAAGTGAGACAGCATAACACCTCTACTACAGAGAATATTACTTCCCTATAGATGTACAATCTGTAGGTTACTTTTTCAGTATTATAGGAAATCTACAGGATTAAGTACATCACACTGAGATTCAGTGAAGGGAATATTGTGAAAAGCTGAGCTTGAGTAAAACTGGTTTTTTCTTTGAACCATGATAATGAACATACTTATGTAAAAACTAAACAAATAGCTGTGTAAAGAATATGCACCTTATCATGATTTGAAAACGAAACCCACTTATATAGGTCAAAGTATTTTTACAAGATATTTCTGGACCCACAGAATGTAATAAATAAAAGACGTATGTCAAGCACAGAAGGTTCTCCTTTATCTTTGTTATCTAAATTCATAGCTTTAGAAACGCAAGGTTTATTGTTATTCTGCTTAATTCTTATGTATTTCAAAGATTCAACTTGTTTGGCACCATGTTGGTATTCAGCATTTTAGCTATTAATATAAAAATAAGAGAAAACACAGGCTACACAGAAATTGTTAATTAGAAGGCTTATCTCTGTCTTTAAAGGTAAAGTGTTTATTGTAAAGATGTAGATAAACTGAGTTCATTTAAGTTCAAAATAATACTGAGTATATCTGCTGAAAGGAGTAATTTAAGGAGCAGCTAAAAACCAGACGTAAAACAATAAGGGCAAACAAATCTCTCTCCCTTTTATTATTACTGTTTTGTTGGTCTATTATAGCAACACACTTTCATTAGGAATGTCAAACTGAATAATAACCTACATACAGTTCATTCAACAATTTCCACTGCCAAAGGAAAGTACAGACAAAGCCCTGAGAGAGTTATTATAATGGATGTAAAGAGGGGAAATAGTGTCCAGAAGACACAGTATCTGCCCAGAATATCTCAGAATAGCTTAACACACATTTTTGAGTATGTTCTTACTCTTCTAGCTTCTCAGATAGAATCATTATTGGCTTCCTGTGCATATATTTTTACGAGACTAAAGAAAAATGGCCAGTATATTTTTGGAGTATCTAGGAAGACTGACTGATAATGAGCAACCTACTGAAAAAAGTAGGTTTTTTACTGAAAAGAGCAGGTTTTTAGCATTGCAAGCCTAAGCACAGTAATTGGGCGTGGGTATCAAATTGAAGTAAAATACAATAAAATGGTAGTTCTTTGACTTTGCAATTTTTTTCATGATTTCTTGAAGATTATCAGCAGAATGCATGAACTACTGGCTGTCTGATGTGCAAAAGTAAAAAACCACTTCAAGTATTTATTTTAATGTTTTTTTGTGAAAAAAAAGAGTATCTCATCTTTTTAAAGTTATTTCAGGGGAAAAAAAGATTTCCTGCCACTAACTGGTGATGAGAAGGCACTTTGTGAGGTTGTTTCACAGTTAAGCTTTAACTTTGCAGTTTAAAATTGAGAGTGATCCCTTTTCACTCACAGAACAATTTTTGGATATGCTAAAACCTTGCTCTCCAAACCCACCCTGTTTACTTCTCCTTTTACTTTCTTTGTTTTAAGAATATTGTAATCCATAGAAATGTCTTACCAGTGATCAACAGATTTACTTTCCCCATGATGATCAAAATCAAGGAGCCAAATTAATATTTCTCAATTTCATTTTTGATAACTGCATAAAATTAATTTTGCTTTCTAATGCACTCTGTTCCAGTAAGGCTACCTCAGGTTATAATACCAATAACCCACTTCATTCAAGAAATGTGTTGTTTTAAACTAAAATCTAATAATATGGGATTAAGCTAAACTATCTACAGCTATATCTAGGTAAAGGTGTTTTATCACAAATTTTTACATTAGCAAATCAGTTAGCTTTTCCCAACAGAAACCTTCCACCTGCATGGCCTTTCTGACAGCATTGTTTCTGACAGAGTACCACATTTCATCTCATGCTTCAGGTGGGCTCTCTTTAAACATATTACGTCAAGCTGATTAGCCCATCTGCTTATCCCATTGAGACAGATAAGCACATCTAGAGCATTTAAGAAAAAAAATCAGAGAAGTATCTTTTGTGCATTCAAAATGTTACCATGATAACCTTATACTAAAATAAGTACACTAAAGAACTATTTTATTACTTTCTATACTTATACATAGCTATTATCTTAGATCAGTATGTGACATATGAATGGGTAATATCATGCGATAACTGTTACGTATTTAGCAGTGCAATAGTAGATGACATTTTATAATTCAAGATCTGGTAATAAACTAACCACTTGTGAATGAACCAGTAAATAGAAATAATTTAATCAACATCAGCCATCTACAACTTTTATTGGTGTTAATCTGTCCCCCATATTTCTCAAAAGAAAAAAAGATAAAACAGACAAAAGTGGTATCTCCAGATGCATAATTAATGGAACATTTTTCATATTTTGCAACAGACCACAAAAGAAAAGAAAAATATGTAAAATTTGAATCTAGGTATTTGGTGTCATATGTAGCCCTACATATGTGGACTTACAGATAGATTTTATCTTGCTAAATTTCTGAGGAATCAGAATCAGAATCAACATTGGAATCAGAATCAGTTTGTACCATTAAACAGCTTGTGCTTGCAACATATATTTTGTATGTAATTTTTACATCATATAAACTTTGCTTTCTGTGTCCTCAAGAAAAACATGAACTGTCTTGTGATCTACCCCACTTATGTATGGAGTCCTTAATAAAGATTTACAGTTTCCTTCTATTTCGAGATGTAACACACTTTTTAATGGACTTAGTTTGTACTATCTTGATTTTTGTGTCATTCTAATTTCTAGGTCAGTCCTTGTCTAGAGTGAGACATCTTATGTTAAATAAACTATTATTATTATCAGCCAAACTTGAAAAAAAATACTGTTTTACAATGTTTGTTTTCCATAAAAAAAACCTAGTGTCATTACTGTGCTACTAGCCTTCAGTTCTTTATTTAGTGATTTCATCATAGAATGGTTTAGGTTGGAAGGGACTTTAAAGGATCATCTAGTTCCAACCCCCTGCCATGGGCAGGGACACCTTCCACTAGATCAGGTTGCTTGAAGACTCATCCAACCTGGCCTTGAACACTTCCAGGGAGGGGGCAGCCACAGCTTCTCTGGGCAACCTGTGCCAGTGTCTCACCACCCTCAAGCAAAGAATTTCTTCCTTATATCTAATCTAAATCTACCTACTTTAAAACTGTTACCCCTCATCCTATGACGACACTCCCTGATAAAGAGTCCATCCCCATCTTTCCTGTAGGCTGCCTTTAAGTAGCAAAAGGCCACTATAAGGTCTGACTGATTCATCATTTCTATTATTTTTCTCTGAGATCAATGAAGAGTTGACAGTCCTACAAGAACTTAAGTCATCTGCTTGCCATTTTAAAATATTGGCACAAGATTATCTTTCTTCTAGCTTTGTGGAACATCTCCAATACTTTAAGACTTACTGAAAATCGATATTAACAGTCTAAGGAGGTTCTTTGTCAGCTTTCTTAAAATTTTTGGATGAAAATTACCTAAACCCACTGCTCTCAAAAGTCTACTAGCTTGGTTGAAAGCATTGTTACTTTATTATATGGTTATTTTCCCAAAAAAAGAATCATAATTCTAACACTTTGAACTCTTCTGCATTATTATCAGTATTTTTACTGTTCATGTATACCAAAGAATCAATACTATTGCTGGGTTTACTTTTGTTCCCAAGATACTTTGAATTTCTTCTTGCACTTCTTTTTTCTACCACAGTTTCACTGTGCTAGAAACTTTTGCTTTCCTTACTGATTTTCTGATGAAAATATTTTTCAGTTTCATATTTTCATACATTTCTGTGTGTATATGACTGCAAATGTATACATACATCTCAGTGTGTGTATATGAACAAAATACGAATGCAGTGGTGAAAACAGCTTTACTCTTGATTCTCCTCACAGGCCAATTTATTCTTTTTTTTTTTTTTTTTTTTTCTGTGGGTTAAGAGCCTTTAGGGTCTTTTAGGTCAACAGAACCATTTCAGAACATTCACTACTATATATCTTCATTTAAAAAAATCAAATACATGGAAGTTGGTTATGTGTCTCTGATTTTAAATAAACTTCATTATGGACTGTACTGATCATGTTACAAACATAAACATGTTAATTCAACTTATTATCTAAACCAAAACCAGAAATATCTAAGACAAATTAGCCATCTTTCCTCAAGAAACACCCTATTTTTTTTTCTGTTCTCAGAAACATTTTTATCAACACAGAGACAAAATTCTTCAGGGCAGTGTAGGAGAAAGTGAGTTACATGGAAGATACAGAAGACCATTATAGTTCAGGAATTTAGTTTTCACAATATTAACTTGCATTGTTGTTCATTCCTTCACATTTAATCAGCATTTTGTGCAAATAAATATTGAACTTTCATAATAATACATGTTTCTTCAACACATGTAAGACATTAAAGAGATAGTGGTTCTGTCAGTTGATATACTAAGACTGAGAGACTAACAAGACCGATGAAGTCGTATGTTCTGCATCATAGTTTCTTTTACCTGAAAATGCAATTCAGTGGCAAGTTTTCAGTGCTACAGAAGTGAAGCACTGGAGTGTTGTATGTTGTCCTGGGCATAAGGGAATAAGCAACGGGCTTTTGATTTCAACATGTGTTAATGTCATAAGAGAGATTTGGTTCATGCAGTTAGGTCTCAGAGCACAGGGGCAGAATCTTGCATATATAAAGAGGAGATGAGCCAGTTTCTGAAATGTATACCTGAGAAGTTTGTGCATAGAGTTTTCTAAGTGTCAAAAACATTGTCCATGTAGACTGTACCAAAAATACCCCATGCTTCAACTCTAGGATTTCTTGTGCCTATAAAAACTCATGATGTGTTTTCATAAACCTGGAAAGCAGTATTTTTGTCTCAGTACATTGCAAATTGGTTATTTAGAAAAGAAAAAAGCAAAAAAGCATTTTGTGGAAAAAAAAAAAAAATCTGGATTAAAAGTAAGTACTTTAAATGGATGTAAACATGAAATTATATTCACTTTTGAAATAGCATGAACTAAGTGTAAGGAATACTGAAAAAATCAGGATGTATTCCTGTTCAAGAATTCACTGAATCACTTGAGTATGCAGTAAATTAATGTACAGAAGATAAGTAATATTTATGCTTAAGTAAATTGGTTATGTGATTGGGTGATTGTGTGGAAGCTGTCAATTAGCTTTGTGAATAGCATTTAGGTGCAGGCAGGGACACATCAGCAGCATGATTTGGTCCTTTACTATAGCTGAGGGTACTGTGGTTTTAAGGATCATTGGTTTTACTACATCTAAAGTTACTGGTGTTTATATTTCCTGTAATGTCCACCAGCTTGATGGAACATTAATAATGTCACAGAGCTAGCCCACAGCCAAAATCTCATATACAAATGGATGGGAGTTTTGGTTTTGTTAGTTTATTTTTCACTGATTTAAATTGTTTGGCTCACAGTTTTAACTTTATGTCTAGATATTTCTTGTCAGCATTTAGTGGGCTGTCATTCTGACAAGTATTCATCTTGGGAGGAGGACACCTATTGAGGAAATCTTTCAAGATCGTGTATTTAATAAGATTAAAAGTCCCAGCTGACGAAATACATGACAGCACACTAGTAGTATGACTCCTTTTGCCACAACCAGTTACAATTTCCACAGCCAGCTGCATCTAAACTAAGATTTATAGAAAAAAGCATCTGATTACAGTATGTTTATATTAACATATTTTGATACATCATCATTTCACTTTGTCTTTTTTCCAGCTTTATATTCTGGGCATGAGAGCTTTTAATGCCATAGCTCGTAAAGCTTGGTTCATAATGCTCAGCAGGTATCAGAAAGTACATACCATAAATGTCCTGAGGCATCAAGCTAGAATGTCTGTACACTGAGATAAGAAACTTTGACAAAAAAAAAAGTTATTGTCATAAAGAAATGTTGAGGCTGGAGAAAAATCAGTTAATTTTCTTGAGGATTCTTTGCAAAATGAGTGAGGAACATACACAGTATAAGATAAGTACTTAAACAATCTCTGAATTAACACCAATTGCAGATGGCTAACCTATGAACATAATTGTTTGCAAAAAATTGGAATTATTACAATACTTTGTATTTTTAAATTCCTCAACCTTTCTGTGAATATCTATTTAATATCACTTATGCTAGGCATGCAGAAAACTATCTGTCAATGATATGACCTAGTCTCCTCTGCAAGGTACTTCTGTTTGCTTCTTTTTCCTTTGATGGTCAGAACTAAAAACTTTATTTGATCTATTATAAAGTGATCTATTATAAAGCCATTTCAGAGGGTCTTGGTAGATAAATGACTTTCAGTAATCCATAGACTAATTGATATATGTCAAAGGTGGTAAAGAAAGAAAGAAAAAAAGAAAGGTGCAGTGATGAAATAGGACTGGAAAAATACTATCAGAAGAAAACTATTTAATTCTTTCAGGGCATGATTTTATTTGATTCAACTACATAAGGAAGAAGCAGAAGTCTTCTTACTCTATGCAGGAATCTATATGAGGGCAGATGAATGAAGGATACTCATCCAACTTCAATTTACAAGAGTTCATACTTATGTGTGAAAAGAATTAGTTACCTATAACCACTTATTTTCACAAGACCCCTAACAGTAAAATAAAAAATATATGTTTTTGTTTTACAGATAGCTATATATGCATACTTATTCCCATTTCAGATATAGCAAGGACATAAACTGAGGAGTCAGAACTGTGCCTCTGCATATACTTACTCAGTAGCCAGATTCTAGTCCGTAGCTTAGAAAATGCATTGAACAGCACCAAATGGAACAGCAACCCTTGCACTGCATCTTTGTTTTCAAAACCACACAATACACTGAGCCTCAGCATTCAAGATGTGCAAGACTTTTCATTAAAGAGAAGCTGGATTCAGTGAAAAATACTGTTTCATGAACTGAAACTTTTCAGAAGCACATGTTACCTTTATATCTTGCCTGTAGGAAAGATTTCTTAGCTCCCAGGATGTAAAGCCATGTCAGTGAATAAAAGCATGTAGTAACTGATAGTCTGTGCATTACAGTACTTCTCTGGAGTACTTAGTATTCCAGTCATACACTACTACTGCAAGATTCCTCATTTTTGAAATCTGCATTCCCTAATTCACAGCGGAAACTTTCCCAAAGTTTTCAATAGCTTTCTAGTCCTGGAATATAATTTCATTATTAAAAATATTCAGAATAATATGTGCATGGAGACATGCTTTCCTCTGGCCAATGTTACTAAGGTACAGCCAACTCGTGGTCCATATCCAGGTCTACATGCATGATAGAATGTTTTCTCCACTGAGATAGATTAAGTAGATAAAGTTAAAACTTATTATTTTTCAGAAAGTATGTTCAGTATTAAAACTTTTGTATTTGGCCCTGGGGGGAAAAAGAAAAGAAATCAAATGGAAATCTGCTTTCTAGAGCTACTTTCTTTTTTTTCCCTCCCAAGTAGCAATTTTAATTTTTTTAATTTTGGGCATATAAACATTACTTTACTGGAGAATAGTTTGCAATAGGCTACTCACTGTGGGAAAAGCTGTAATGGAAAACATTACCTTCCACTTGAGATTCATTCTGGCTTGTCCAGCCTTTGTAGTCAAAAGTTGTTTCCTCTCAGCCTGGCTTCACTAAGGAGAGTAACATTGCTTTGACTTCAGACTACATCAGTGAAATCAAGATCTGACATAAAAAGAGAAACAAACTCAATGAAACAAAACAAGCCAAAACAAAGTGCATATTCTATCCAACATTTTGCTTGGACATTTCTCATTTTGAAAAAACAGTGTTTCTAAAGGGTAATATATAAGCATACATGACTAAGGGTTTATGGAAATGATGTTGGGTATAACAGATGATTAAATTTGTTTAGAAATACAGGGAACATGAAAAGTCAGTGAGATTTCAGCATTTACCATCTGCAAACTGATCTGCTATTGAAAGCCAGCATTATTTGACATTATAAATTTTATAGAATCAAATTACAATATCCCGCTGCTTTATGAAAGTAGTTAGGCTAATAGGATTTCTGTAAAACCATTCACAAATATTTTTTCTAATAACTATTTTAAAGGTATGGATTTATCTCAGTCCTGAAACTGAAAACAGCACCCTGGACAAATTCATGCATTTAAAATAGCTAATAGAAAAAAATATTTGTGAATTATTTTACTGAAACTCTAGCCTGATATTTATAAACCAAAGTATCTGTTATAGTTGCTGAGTAAGGAATGGCTTTTACTTTTATTGAGGAGCCTAACAAAAGCAGCCTAAGAAAAAATCAGTCAGATCCTATAATGAAATTTACATTTTAATGAAACTACGAACACATTATTTTTCCTAGCATTAATAAACTTCCTTTAATGAATTACAAAAGAAGTTCATGCAACAAAAAAACCCCTCTTCTCCACAAGTCATTTCTTTCTGCTTGCATTGCAGGAACAGAACTAAAGTAAATATGCATCTTCTGTCTTCATATTAATTTTTCTTTATCTTAAGTTTTTAGTTGCAGACTAAATATTCTGGTCTTAATCCTTACAAAACTATAGATGCTGTAATTGTTTGTATAGCAGAAAATGAAAAGTAGCAAGAAAACCATCTAAATATACACTGTAAGATTATCCTTTACCCCTACGTAAATGTCACCTTGGCCTCATGTTCAGACCAGTCTCAAAGTTAGAAGCCAAAAGCAAAAGAATCCCTAATGTCTGCTCTGGTCCTCTAAGGTCCTGCTCAGTATGGGTATTTTTAAAACAAATCTGACTTGTGCAGACAACTTTACTGGTGAAGAAGGTATCATTTAGGAGAGCTTATTACAATCAGAGTGGTAATTCAGAGGCCTTCCAGACTGGCTTTTCTGGTTCTTAAGAAAAATTCTTTTTTGATTTACTTTTTCTTGAAAGACAATAATATTAAATCCCTTAGGAAAGATAGATTTAGGCAGTTACTCACCATAGCAAAGATGGAGCAAGCAGTTTGAAGGGGTATTGCAAAATTGAAATTGGTAGAAAATAATCTATGGAAGAAATTTAGAAAAATAAGCGTGTTTCAGGCTTCAAATATATAGTTTCACAATTGTTTATATACATACAAATATATGTAGCTAACACAACCTCTCCTTTGGGAAGCGTAATTTTTTGTTTTTTCTTAGGATTCACTACTTCTAAGAGAAAGATCCATAATGTCACATACTAGCAAGCAAGTGCCGCTTGAATTAACGAAGACATAGCAGAACCTGAACAAATTGTTTCCTAATAAACAGCAAATACAAATCTGTGCAATTATTTGGTTAAGCTTCTAATCCATTTACAAATATTTTCACTAACTGGTTACAGAAGAGGTAATTCTGGAGAGCGTCTTTATAGCAATGTTATCCTCCCAGTATAAATTCTCCCTATTGCTAAAATCAAAGGCAGTTCTACAGACAAACTGTCTTTCATACCCACAGTCCTGACATGGCACAATCAAAAAACCTCAGGTGTTGCAATATCATCTTTCACAAGGCTCCCAGTGAACCACTGATTAACATTCCCTTTACTTTCAAGCCAGCTAATTTATCACAGAATCACAGAATTGTCTAGGTTGGAAAAGACCTTGAAGATCATCCAGTCCAACTACTGACCTAACACTGACAGTTCCTAACTACACCATATCTCTCAGCGCTATGTCGACCCTACTCTTAAACACTTCCAGGGATGGGGACTCCACCACCTCCATGGGCAGCCCATTCCAACGCCTAACAACCCGTTCTGTAAAGAAATGCTTCCTAATATCCAGTCTAAACCTTCCCTGGCGCAATTTGAGGCCATTCCGTCTTGTCCTATCACTTGTTACTCGATTAAAGAGACTCATCCCCAGCTCTCTGCAACCTCCTTGCAGGTAGTTGTAGAGGGTGATGAGGTCTCCCCTCAGCCTCCTCTTCTCCAGACTAAACAACCCCAGTTCCCTCAGCTGCTCCTCATACGACCTGTGCTCCAGACCCTTCACCAGCTTCGTGCCCTTCTCTGGACACGCTCGAGTAATTCAATGTCCTTTTTGTAGTGAGGGGCCCAAAACTGAACACAGTCATCGAGGTGCGGCCTCCCCAGTGCCGAGTACAGGGGTAAGATCACTTCCCTGTCCCTGCTGGCCACACTATTGCTGATACAAGCCAGGATGCCATTGGCCTTCTTGGCCACCTGGGCACACTGCTGGCTCATGTTCAGCCGGCTGTCAATCAACACCCCCAGGTCCCTCTCTGACTGGCAGCTCTCCAGCCACTCCTCCCCAAGCCTGTAGCGCTGCTGGGGGTTGTTGTGGCCCAAGTGCAGCACCCGGCATTTGGCCTTATTTATGTATACTTTTGATAAGTTTCTGCCTGGTTGTACAGGTTTTGGCTGGAAAAGATTTAATTTTCTTCATAGCAGCTTGTATGGTGCCATGTTTTGGATTTTTGACCAAAATAATATTAATAACACAAGGATGTTTTAATTATTGCTGAGCAGTACTTACTCAGCGCCAAGGCCTTTTCTGCTTCTCATGATGCCCAGCCAGTGAGTAGGCTGGGGGTGGGCAAGAAGTTTGAAGGGGTCACAGCTGGGACAGCTGACCCATACCATATGGCATCATCCTCTGCAATATAAACTGCAGGAAAAAAGGAGGAAGGAGGGATATTTGGAGTCTTGGTGTCTGTCCTCCAAAGTAACCGTTACATGTGATGAAGCCCTACTTTCCTGAAAATGGCTAACCTTCTGTCAGTGAGTAGTGAGTGAATTCCATATTTTGCCTAGCTTTCACGTTCAGCTTTTGTTTTACCTAGTAAACTGTCTTTATCTTAACCTATGAGTTTTCTCACACTTACCCTCTCCTTTGACTCCCCCACCCCACTGGGGAGTAGTGAACGAGCAGCTGTGTGGGGCTTAGCTGCCTACCAGGTTGAAACCACAATACTGGTGTAACAGTGTTTCAAACGTCAGTACTGTATTGCTATGACCATTTTATTTACTCTTTTTCCAATACACTCAAAAATACTTCAGTCCTAAAAAATGGATGCATGATAAAGTATATCATTGTAGAGCTAGTTAAAAACAATAAAAACTTGATGTATGTCAGGTCAGTGATTTCCATCACTTCTTCCATATTTAACAACACAGTTACTAAGTGTTGAGGCCTTTATTTCTTCAAACTCAGTATCTTTTCCTTTACTATTTTCAACACAAATACCAAAACAGAAACTCATTCCATACAAGGAACATGTGAAATATTTTGAGAAGTATATTTTGCATTACTTAAGGATAATAGTTAAAAATCAAGAGATCTTTGAGAAGTAGTGAGTAGTGTAGATTCTACTGTAGTCATAAACTGGAAAAATATTCCAATGCAAGAAAAAATAAGTCTATGACTGATTGTTTTTTCTCAGCACCTTTCAGGTAACTGTCAGCTAGTAACCCAGATATCAATAGAAAGGAAAGTATCCACCCTATTCTCTCATTAAACTTAGCAGAACCAGAAAAGCTTTCAAATGTGTATGCAAATTTAGATTAACTCATTTTTCAGCTGGATATTCCCCAAACCCCTGCCAAAGCTCACACACAACTCTAAGAAGATTTCAGCTTTTCATGACAGATTTCAAAAATAAAGTATCTACAGCCAAATGAAGTCTCTTGCTGTTGTCACTAACACAACAACAGAACTGTATACTTGAACAATCTGAAATTTAACTTAAATATCAAAATAAGATGGCACAAAAACCAAGTGTCTGACAACTCTGAAAGAAACTTTAGCAGGAGAGATCTTAGACTAAGAAAGTTGTCATCATATTTATTTAGACAGAAGTTTATTTTAGTTATTTTTTTACTGGTGCATGACAAATGTTATGTTCTATGGTGTTCATTTAAGGTCCTAGAAAACCTTATGAATTTTACATTTTCTGAGGAAATCATAGTGAACACATTCCACAGGATTTCAAAAAACCCTGAGGTGAATCATTGTCCTTTGGTTGATTTATGAATCTCTCAAAACTATTAGTCATCTAATTAGTGGGTTCAAGTGGTATGGATTAAAGCTTTCTACTTTTAGCCCACAATGCTGGAATTTCTGCTAAACCTGTTTATTTTTCCTTCCTATATAAGAGAGCTTTGATTAACCTTAAAAGAAACAGCTGTCATTTCTTATCATACTTTTTAGCTCTTCAAGAGATCAAGCTCTTTTCAAATAAAGCTGGTATCAGTGATATTAGTACAGAGAATTTATTGCATTTTAGAAAACAATAAATGTAATTTTAGAATAGCTTTATAGAAATTAATAACCTATGTTTTTTTCGGATCACAGTAGTCCTTTATAGCTCTAGGTCATTTACCACACTGTAATAAGTGGTCAATATGAAATCTATTCTGTGTAAATAAATCTGCAAAATGAGTGATATAAATCCATACAGTTTTCATGTTTTGTATAAATCGTAAAAATGTACTATAGGGATGCATCAAACCTAATAGACACTGATTTATTTTAGCTGAGAACCTGAACCTAGAAGAAAATTCTTTTTGTATTGTTTGCTTGTCCATCTTTTAATTGATGTTGTCTAATAATCTGTCCCTTTAAATTAATGTAGGCATAAACTCTTATGCAGGCCCACATATATTATCAGCATTTGGTTGAAATATGACAATTTAGCCATCAGCTCACACTATTCTGTATGAGTAACTTTTTCCTCTCAATGTTTACTACTGTACTGTAACCTTTATCTTTAAAGATTTTATATCATGATACAGCTTACTTGGAAAACTTTTAACCATTGGGGGTGCCATGAAACACAGTCTCACAAAAATGATCACCATTAATGATGTATATTCATTCATAGATTAGTTGGCAATATATCAAATATACAGTTTAAATACTTTTAATACAGGCTTGTCAGAAAAGATAATATTTGGTAACAAACACAAAAAAACCAACCCTGAGAAATCCAACCATATCAATGAGTACCCCTTAGAAGTAAGTTCTGTAATTGAATCAAACAAATCAAACAAATCTAACAAGCTTCCACAGGCAAGATCTATTTTCTGTAAAATTGTGTTGACTACTTCCTGTAAAGTCAGTTGAAATTTGGTTATAATTTTTGTTAGTGAAATTCTTAATTATACACTTGTTGGTCAATGCACATTCTGCCTGAAGTTCCTGATGTTCTCTCACCAACAGAATTTCAGGATTTATAAAAATAATCTCTTCCATTTTTAAAACTTTCTTCTGTTAAATAAATACTACTAATAAGCATTGAGAAAGCTCCTCAACCACTACTTTTAAAAAATCTGAGTGTGAGGCATCTCAGCCAGTTCTTGTCAATTTGATTTTACTACTTTACGTGATTACAGACATTGACCTTTCAATCCAAGAGGCTTCATGGATGAGAAATTTGAAAGATCCAAGAATGGAACAAGCAAGTTAATCAATGTAAATCTAGTGAGAATTATGAATGACATAGAAGTCACATCCTTTTCAGAAGACTGAGATGCATATGTTTGGAGGATACGCAGCTACTAGAGGTAAGTATCAAATATACATTCCTTGTTCTCACTCTTCATTTTTACACTTTTGGCCACCATCTGAGACAAGAAAACTGACTAGAAGAGATCTGGTTTAGACATAGCATAGACAATGTCTTTTAACTGTGATGATACACTTCAAAAAAAGAGCAGAAATCTCAGCCGAGATTTTCTTCCTTTCTTATATTACTTTTAGTTTTATCATTTATAGCCAGCATCAGATACAGTCTAGACTATGTTCTTTTCTTGCTTCTAATACTATTATAAAAGAACTACTAATTTTTCATGCCATTGGCCTTATTATTTTATTAAATCTCTCTTCAGCTGTTAATATGCATGGACGTATATATACATACACACACCTTTACATCTTCATTGTCCTGACCTCTCTACTTTCTAATGGCAATATTTTTATAACGTCCTTCTCATTTTCTTTTGTCCTGTTTTACAATTTGCCTGTGGAATTATGACTTTTCAGATGTCCAGTAGATATCCTGAGGGATTTCCCAGTAATCTATTTTTCTTCCCAGTAGTCTATTTTTATCAGACCACATTACTGTTTCATCACTTTAATCTTAAAAGAAAGATTGGCAAACCTGTTTAAGTAAAAGTAGGAAAAAGCATACTGTGCATATGCTATTTCATGTATTACTGGAATCTTTATGTAATTATATATATAATTTTATTCTGAATTGTTCTGTAACTGAACAATTGCATAATGATTAAACTTAATTTAATGTATACAATATATACGTTTCTGGGCATTATTTCTGGTAGAATTTGTAGGTTAATTGAGATGAATAATAGCTTGAACAGTGATCTTCCTGGAAATTCACTTTTCAGTTCAGACCTAAACATTTTCTTAATATTTATCTTCTATCCTCAATACCCAACAAATTCTTCATGCAATCAAGTTGTGAAATAATACTGGTTTTGTATTTAAAGGCCTTAACTATTCATTAAAAAGCCTTTTTCAGGTTTAGGCATTTATCTCCTCATACTTTGTGAATTCTATGTTGTAGTTTTGATTTACTGGGCAAGGGTGTTGCTTTGATTTTTCAGTAAAGATCTCAGGAAGAGTATAAGATACATCACATGACACATCTGCAAATGTTGCAAGGATTCACTTTGCAAAATAAACTTTTCCAGTGAATCAGAGACAGAACCACAGGACTGTTTCAAGCTTCTGGTGTGTACATTAGAAGGAACAATTGTCTTCACACTGCAGCTAATAATACCAGCACTGAGAATGTTTTGTTTATTTCCAAAGAGTTAATAAGCAAAAGTTAAATGAGCAGCATAAGTGTTAACTTTCAATTTTGTCATGAAAAAAGTACATTTCCTTAAGTTACATTCATTTCAACTGCAGTCAGAAGTAATATTCTCCATGTGTACATTCATTTACACTTCAAAATCTGCATTTCACTTATCTCTGTAGTTTATGAACTGCATCATGCCTACAACATTTGTTGGAACATTGGTATTTCAGTTATGTATAACCCATACAGACAGAGGCAAAAAGATGCCATCGAAACTCATTGAAATGTATATGTAGAACTGTTATCCTTCATTTTAGTTAACTGTAGGATTTAAGCACATTATGTTTGCATCTCAAAAGGAAAACAAACTCAAGGTTGCGTGCCTTCTCATTGCTGGATAGAAGAGTTGACAAGGTTTATTTTAGACAATATATGTGGAAAGAAAACAGTCCAAGTGAAAAAGAAAGATATGAAGCAGGAAGCAGGGAGTAGAGCTTCAGCAATGCCTGAGCAAAACAACTACATGGCCTTGGAAAAATCCATGAGTAACATTTGGCTTGGTAGCACTGTCTGAAAAAGCAGTGTGGCTGAGAATAGGCAAATAGTCTCCAGCTGTTTGATCCTTCTGCTCATTAATGTATGCATCTTTGGCAAGATAAAAATTGTATCATTACACCCAGTCTGTCACCACTTTCTGATCCCATTTAGAATAATTTACAATCCACTCATTTCAGCTTCTGACTTGGATGACTGTATTCCAAAGTTAAAAAAATAAAAATTTATCTAGAGACACTCTTCTGTAATTGTTTCAGATCACAAAATACAAAATGATACTGTCAAGCATTTCTGTTTCAGTTATCCTTTCAGCTTCCTGTGGTAACATAATCATGTGTATAAGAAAATGTTCTTTCTCTTTTCTCCATTTTAAACTCATGTCATGAGCATAACACTTTTAAACTCTAATTTATCTCTTTCTTTCCTTTTGTTCTGCTTCAAATGGATACCTGAACATTTCACTAGGGGTTTTTTTTATACTGCAATTCCCTGTTCACCTTCTCTGTATCATTCATTATTGTAGAAGCTTTATCAGGTGACAGTTGTGTTACCATTGTAAAGAACTCTCTTGTGTTTATTAGCCTGTTTTGTACAGAAAGTGTTCCACCTCTCTCATTATTACCGTCATCCTACTTCTAGCCTTTTCTAGTTCTATTAGAACCTTTTTAAACAAAAATTCATGCAATAGTCAAGGTGTGGATGCATCACAGTTATAAACAGTGTTGTAATAAAGTTAATCAACTGCAGTAAAAACGGATAGAAGTAGGCTTTTTGTACTTAAATATGTATGACATATTTGAAAAGAACAGATGAGTGCAGCATGATGAGGTTATAAATTATTTTTAACATACAGAGAAGATGTGGCTTCAAAAGAAACAGACAAAACAAGTGAGCAGCAGTCTTGTAGTCTTTGCTTGTTTATTTACAGCTGCTGCCAGGCAAACATAATTGAGAAAAACTTAAAAGTATTCAGAGTTTCACCTATAAATCAAGTGCATGTACTTGAGTTCTCATGATTAGAGCTTGCCACTATTTTCTGACTTTTATTTTTTGTCACTTCTTTTTGTCAGAAAATACTGATTTCAAAACCAGGCCTTAAAGGAGAAATGTATCATCCCCTGGATGGAATTTCTGAACAAGACTGCAAGGAGACACAGGAAAGAAACATTTTTAGATCAGATGCTAGGACTCTCATCAGCGATTCCGAGTCAGATTCAACTTCCTATCTAATTAGACTCATGCTTTGTACAGGTGACCTTGGGTAGAGGTCTAGCCACACTACTTGCTGCAGTATCCTCAAACCTGGAACTAGCAGAGAAAACTGGTTCTTCTGACTATATTTTACATCACACACCAAGAACACATTTACCTTTCAGGCTGATTGACAGGTCTCAACAAATTTTGGGATTTTTTTGCAGATTTTATCTATTCTAGCTGCCCTTGCATCTGTGCCATATGACTGTCACCGGACAAGGAATCTGTAGTGTGTCCATGCCGGCTCCAATGAGTAGAGACAGCGAGCGGAATTCAGGCTATCAATAAAAGAAATATGCATGCTGGTGTCAAGGTTCACAACCACCTTGGTCTTCTCTCTAGTTAGATAAATATAGATGTAACAACTCAGATCAGAGACAGTCATTTCTCACTCCAAAGGTTTGTACTCTTGTTGATGTTTTGGCACTCACATTTTCCTTTTGCTTGGCAAGCTTCACACTCCACTGAGGACAGTGGAGTTCACTGGAATAGCTTCTAGACATATGGAGTTTAATTTCATAATTGTCTAAGTCTGATCCATCTAGTGGTAAATGCCACAAATGACAAGAAACATATAATTAGGTAGATTTTCCTTTAAAAAACAAACAAGTAAAAAGAACAAGGATGAACACATCCTCTTTTAAAGAAAAACAGTCTCTTGTTTTTTAATAGCTTGAGTCCTTCTGTGAAATGTATCATTTTCCTGTATGGAATGAAATTTCTGAAGATATGTCTGTCATGAATCCACCTGACAGCTTTTAACATGATTTATGTCAGTTACAGTAGCAAGACTGAAAGCCTGTATTATTTGCAATCAAGCAGAATACTATTTGTTTTAGAAATACATCTTGAGCAGCTCACTGGTAATGAACACAATTCACTTGCTGACACACTGGCAGTGCTGCTGTTCCTTTGCTTAGCTGCACATGTTTCCATGATCAAAAGGTTATGTCCCAATAGGGCACTTAGGTGAAGGTAGTCAGTATTTCCAGAAATGCAGACAGTTATTGTATAAACACAAGCAAAACCAACAAAAAACCCCAAGAGGGCCGGGACATTTCTCAATGTGTTTTGCTTCCAAGAATTGTTGGGTAAAGCAATTTAAGCTTGCTTCTGCTTAGTACCCTACTCTTAAAGAAAGGCACCTGACATTAAGAGTTTCTTCAAAGAAAAAAAAAGGAAAAGGAAGAAAAATATCTAAGCTTGTGGTGTTTTGAGGCATTTCATCTCTCATTTGATCTACCACCTGTAGCTCTGACCTTTACTTGTTTTGATTACTCAGAGCCTGTGTTCTGGCAGTCATATTCTGTCTGTTGACAAGCATTACCAGCTCCTCACCTTGTGCTGGTTGGAAAGTCTTAGAACTCAGGAAGTTTTTACTTCAGTGGGCTTTTGGATGAGGAGCATAACAGAGTAAAAACACTAAACTCTCTGAAAATTTCAGGTGCCTAGCTCACATTCAGCAGCAGACCATTCTGTGCTGAATCACTCTTATTGCCAAAAGGTTAACACCATGCTTTAGGGTCAATAAGGAAAAAAATGTTTTGCAGAGTTAGGATAGATCATTGTGAATATAAGGATGAAGTGAAGTAACCCATGCTGAATTAATTTGGAACTTCCTCCAAGAAATTCTCAGTGACTCACTGAACATCACTTGGAAAATCTACAGTAGAGAATAAATCTAGAAGAATATGGATACTATAACTATTATTAAGGACATACTGATATGTCCTGCTATTGTAATTACATATAGTTTACAAAACATACAACTACCTTATCACATATAAATCTGAAGTCTTTTGAAACATCTCTTCAGGAAAGGAAAGTGGGCAGGGTTATAACAATACCCATTTCTATTTAAATTTCAAGAAAAGGTTTAACATTCCAAGTGTTATTTTGGTACTTCAGAACACTAACATTTTCAGTGATAAAAATTTTGGCTAAGACCAACTTTATCACAGATAAATGGAATTAAGTTATCTGTGAATTGCATCTCCTATTCATTGCATCTTTACCTTTTAATTCAAACCATTAATTTATACTCAAGAGGTTTTAAGGGGAAACAACTATATTTTTATTTATAATAAACATATGAAGAATGTATTCTAAGAATAGATACAAGCACACAATATATATATTCACATATACATCTCTGTTTCAGATATGACATTTTCACATGACTCATAAAATATGAGGAAATCATGATTGCACTGTGGATATATATTTTAACTGCATTTATGCATGAAACATATCTCTGTATAAGTGAGATATGACTTTAGGCACAGTGGTAAACACACCATAGCTTTTCTGATAACAGACCTATTATATTTTTTGTCTCTTGAAATGTCTTATTCAAAAAACCCATCTGTAATTGTCTCTTCATGCTTAACAGATTGTAAAACTAACTGACAACTAATGATTGCATAAATAATGTTTTTTTAGAGGACTGGCATCACGTTCTAATCACGTTCTAATACGTCAGGCCATTACTGAATTACTTTGAAGACACGTTTGTCACAAAATAATTGTCCTTCATTTTCCACTAAACCTTCTTTTTAAACTCCTCAAAACTTTGGTGAAGAAGGTGAACTGACCTAGCTGTTATACTTCCAGGATTATACTAAAATTAAAGAGCTGTCTTATAAACCTTATTTGTTACATCTTATCTTACAAATATCTTCTAAACATTCAGATGAGTTTTTCTGAAATAAATTGTATTTCTGTGCGCATCAAGAATTAAAACCTTCATCTCGGCTACCTACTGCTTAATTAGGCAGTTGACAGAAAACACAATCTGTAACATTGCATAGTGAAAAATGTTAAAATCCTGATCAGCTCTACTACTTACTGTCAGATTTCAAACCTTTTGTTTTACAGTAATTATATTAGCTTTCAATGCTGTAAGAATAAAGATATTCAAAACCAGATCAGATACTCCATTCTTATCTAATGTTCTTATAAGTAGTTAATTAGTTCAAGTACTGGACCCTCCTTTACCTGCAGTTGCTGGCCTTTTCAACTGATGTCAAACCAATTGTAGATGCAGATTTATTTTAACTAAGATATATCCATTTGTCATTCTAATTGTCTTAATGTTAGATATCTTATATATTTATCTACTTGCTAAAGTCAGTAATTTTCCATATATTGGAATAAATACAATGTCCATTGCTGTTAGGTATTCTCACACTAGAATCTTGACAAGAAGTGATGTATTCTATTACATTACCTGGTCTTACTTAGGCAGAAATGACACTGGAAGCCTAAATTGAATGGTGTCTATCCACATTGGTGTTCATCCCACAAATATCATATACTTCGCAGAAATTTTGTATTATAAAACCATCATGAATGAGCTCTTTCTTTTTCAAATATCATTATGGCTCCAAAACCAATCTTTGTTCTATAAGTCTTCTTAGCTTAAAGTGAGCCAGAATCACATTTGTACTCTTCAAGGACTTAATTTCAAGTTTACTGGCTATTTTCTGTCAGCCTTGAATAGACTTCAGCTATCTCTGTTCTGTGACACTAAGAAAGATTACAAAAAGAGTAGGTCTTTACAACATTTAAACTGAAAAGAAAGAAAATATTAATATAATAAAGCCAAGAGTTTAACTAAGGTGCTCACTCTGTTCACGTAGTTTTAAATTATTCCTGACTCTAATTTTGAATTTAACTTCTGTTACAACTCCAACTTTGGAAAAGTGGACATAGTTCTATGACCAAAGTAAGTTAAAGTAATTCAGACATAAAACAGCATCTCATCACCAACACCAAGAAATGGTGGAGATTTCTTTTGTGGAGAATTCAACACACTGTTAAACTTCTGGCTTGATAACTGGTAATTACATTTTTTAAAAATATAAATATACTTACTAGTTTCTCACCATTACTAGTTTATCATATTTTTTTGTCTTATTTATGTGGCTAGAATGTTTTTACAACTGTGGAACAACTTTCAGGTTGCATGGAAATTTCAGGTTATGACATTGAAAGTCCTTGTTTTCAGGTATTTTTAGGGAAAAGATTCTCCAGTGTGGGAAGGTGACGGATATAAAACATTCTCGTCATGCTCAAAAATTTTGTCCGCAGTATTGTCTACAAAGAATCATAAAGAAAACATGCAGTTTTCAGAAACACAGAGAAAAAAGAAAATTCCTGAAACATCCTTTTGATTCCAGCACCGCATGATTAACTGTAACTTATCCAAGTCTGTATCAGAGCTGCTAAAGCCTTTTAGGAGGTAAGTAAAAAAATATAGGGTTGTTTTTTTTCTGTGGGAAGAAGGCAAAAATTTGTCCCCATTTTTTATTTCAGATTTTATTTCAGCCTCTATGTTTCAAAAGGTACTTTAGCTTAAGTGTAATTAATGAAAATAATAATATTTTGTGAACACCACAGCTGGATTTCTTTTAGACGCCATTCAGTTGCTGAAGTTAGCTGTTGTTAGAAAGACCTCTTTCTGTCATGTGCTACATTCTCCATTCCTGGAAGTGTGTAGAAAGGCAGAGGTTGCAAGATGTTGTTGAAGGCTACATTTTCTCAAACATGTTTAAACTGCACAAAGAAAAGTTCAATTCTTATGAGACAAGGATCACAGCTTCAGCCATTTTTTTTTTTAACTAAAAAGAAGGGCAGTTTGTACAAAATTTCTTGCAACCTACATTTTTTTGCATTTTTCAGCACATTTTTCTGTGCATTTTTTCAGGTCAGGCCACTGAATGAAACAACACCAACTTCCTCATTCTGTGGCAAAGAATTTCTGAAAAAAACCTATACAGATAAAAAGTTATGAATATTTTGATTCAATTCTCTGACACTCCATGAAAGAGAAAAAATTAACATATCTATTCATAAGGTAAGAGAAAATTGCAGTGAAAAATCCTTAGAAAAAATTTTCTGGGAAAAGAATGGAAAATTCCACAATAGAGTTTTAGCTTATAGTCCCATTACTATGGTTTTTAAGTTAGTGATTAGTTCCATTTGAGCCTATTCACAGTCATTCTTTGACTGAGATGATTCACAAGCTACATTTACTACAGCCTTTCTACTGAGGGAGGGGGTTTTAAATCCATCTCTATGCATCATTGTTTGGAAAAATAACGTTGTATAGCACCAAGTAGGGCTTAAGTATGTTTGCATTTTTACTCCTATTGATTTAAACTTAAACATTAAGAGTGTTTGCAGGGCTGGCATTCCAGAGTTAGACCCACACAGGAACAGGAAAAAAACAAAACAAACAAAGTCAACAAACCCACCAAAATTTGAGACTTTTTTTTTTTCAAGAGTACTTTCAGGCCAATAAAGTTGGTCTTTTGACCTTACGTTATGTATACAAAATTTGGTACTTAGAGAAATTCCTGCAAATCATCTGCTGGTAGTTACTAAGTTACCTGTTATTCAGCAGTGGAAAGAGGTTGTGTACTGCAGAATATCTCTAATACAGTCTTTGTTCTGGGCATCAAGGTATCAACTATCTCATACGAGCTCGCAGGTTTTAGCTTTCTCACAGAGTTAGGAGTTTTTACCAGTATTTTGCTGTATAAAGAGATAAAACTATAAGAACTGTGGCCTTTGTGATTTAATAGTTCACTTTTAAAGTACTCAGGTATAGTGTATTGATCTGAAATTTTCCCCTCTCACTTCACTTTTGTTAGTCTCTCCTTATTACACATCCTCCCTCATAGACTAAAGGGAATGCTGGATAAATAAATGTATCTTCTTCTATCCTCAGGAGCTGCACTTTGCATAAAATAATTAAAAGTTAATTAGAAGAAGAAAAAGAATGTTTATGAGCATGACTTTTCCAGCAGTTATGGCTTTGATTTGGGAGAAGTGGCACCCATCTCTGTGCTGACATACTTAAGATAAAACGCCTCAATGTTCTTTAGAGCAAGGATTTGAATAGAAATCTCTGCTTTATTAGCTTACATTCTTAGTTATAAAATGAATTGGGTTTGCTTATTTTTCTTCTCTGAATTCTCAACATTTATATGATTAAAAGCATGGTAAAGCATCATAAATTTAACTATGTTTGACTTAATTATTCTTATGGATAAAATATTAAAAAGTAATGAAACTAAAACATGACATTGCCTAAGTGGATGTCCCTGATTTATTTTTCAGAAAAAGAGACAAAAGGCAAAACCTGAGCCTAACTGTGATTTTTTTGCAGTTACATTTACACAGGCAGACCTTTAAGTAACAAAGATCTAACTCAGAACTCAGGATTTTAAAACTTGTTATATACATTAATATTCCCCTGAACTTCACTTTCTCCATCTATCTTCCCTATACATTGCTGACAGATTTACTTAAATGTGGAACACAAATTATTTCTAAATAGGCTCTTGGGGAAAAATTAATAAACTTCCAGATTACTGCAGAATAGGTAGTCAAATGATACATATAGTCCTATTGCAAGCACCTTAATTCCTTCCTGTGCTGGGTCTGGGTGGAAGGAAGAAAGGAGAAAAGAAAGATGTCCTTACACTTTGATTGTATGATGCTTGCTTCTCACTATTCAGTATGGTGTCCTTTACTTTTCCAGCACCAGCAGAGGTCTTGTGGAGACTGTGATTTCTTACACAATAATTATCCTTGAAGTCTTGGTCATGACACCAGGGAGTATTCATGATGTATGCCTATGGACTTCTTTGGCATGCCTCCAAGGGGAAACTCAGAGAGTAACCTCCATCCAAGATAATTTATGTTAACCATTCTATTAAGAAGCACACTTTCTTCCTCTCTTCCCTTATCAGAAGTGAAGTCTTAAGTACAGCTTTAAGTACATTGCTATATATACTTAGTCCAACACTCTTAATGTGTAATTAGACTTAGTTCCTGCACAGCACAGCTGTCTTTGGGTACAGGTGCCTTAAGAATTCCAGTTATGCACTACTGACGGACAGAATAAGAGTTAATTGTCAGTTGATGGAAGCTAAAAAACCCACAAAGGCTGAAGGATCAATATCAGAAATATATTTAAAAGTAGAGAAAGTAAGAGGAATAAATGCAGTAATAATTACAAAAGAGGACCTCCAAATGTACTGATGATCAGTTAGAATGTTAGTTTTCCAACTGTGTATAAGGGTTCTTCATTCTAGTCCAGGGCAATGTTTGAATGCCTGTTTCCTTTCACACACTGCTCATCATTCACAGACTGGCATTCTTTTGTCATATGACTGTTTCCAAGGACATTATGGGTGTTCAGCTAAGCCCTTGATTTAATTAGCATTTCCTTTGATTCATCTGGGTAATGGATTAAACCCCTAGTCAACTATTTGTATGCTATAGCAGTCTATGGACTAAAGTCTGGAGAAAATCTACTGTGTATGTGTATCTGACATCAGCTATACACGGAAAAATACCTTTCAGTTAAGTAGTATTTATATGCCGAGGTAGTGAATTGACAAGTTAATTCATACCTCTAAGACATAAGATAATCAAAATCATCACTCTAAATCTTAATCATATTTGTAAAAAAAAAGAGCTGAAAATCAAAGGGTAACCAGTCCATTTTGCATACAAACCAAGCCCAACTATAGTGAGTAAAACTACAATGAGGAATATATAAAATATCTGAGTATTTACACTCACTACCTGTGTAGTTAGCTGGTGAGTGAAATACATGGATGTATTATAGATAATATACATAGCTAATCATGTATGTAATTAAGCAGATATTTATCTAATTTGTCTATAAAGCCCTCTACTAATGATGGCAACAGAAACTTTCTAGTCTCCATTTTGTCCAAGAAAAGGAAATGTGAGTCATGCTTTACAAAAGAAAAGGATAGTTCCATTAAGAAACAACATAGAAACATAAATTATTCCTTCACAGTGCAGACCATTGGATAATTTGCCTGTAATTTCATGGCTGTTTCTTTAAGGCTATTTCAGCTTCTTTTAATTATTTTTTTTTTTTTTCCTTTAGATTTGTCTCTTACAGATGTCACTTGCCCTTTTCACATTTACTGCTTTCCTGAATGTCATTGTTCCCGATCCTCTTCTTCCTGAGTATCAAAACTTTTGACATATCACACCCTTGACTGCATTGCCTTTTTATTGGTAGTTTTAGCCATTTCCTCCTGGCCAGATTTGCTTCTGGCTACAATCAAACCAAGAAAAGCACCCACTTTAGTTGATATATCCACTTTTGGGGTGTCACAGAAGAGTGATTTAGATTACTTAGTCACTGTCAAAGGTATTAGGCAAAGTGATTTTTAATGTGAACTTGTAAAAGTGCAACTTAACAAAGTTTGACAGTAAATGCAATGGTTGTTTAACAAGATCTGATGACAAATTTCACTTAATATTTACTGCATGGAGAAAAAGGCCAGACAACCTGTCAGGGAGACACTCCTGTTGAGTCACGAGGTTCAGAATGGACCCTCTTGTTTTCTAAACTCCTTCTCAGAGAGGAGTCTAGGTGTGGCTGGATCCACTCCTAGTCCCAGACTTGGTCAACGGTTTATGTCTAGTGGAAAGGTACAAAGGATAAGGAAAATCTTCCCATTAAGTTACTACTACACCAACTAATGTCATGGAGGCTCACAAGATTAACTTAAGTAGGTTATAAATTGAAAGGAAATTTGTTCTAATCAAAAATCATTTAATACTCTGACAACATTAGTAAACCACAGGTTCAGGATGCCAGAGGGGTTGATGACTTCACAGCTTATGAATTCTTAAGCTTTAGAAATGATGACCCAAAATGCACAAATCTCTCACCTAAAAGATGAGGGTTCTCATCTGTCCTGATCCAATGTCGGGGGAGGTTTCAATACCATCCCAAGAGCGAGATTAAGACACAAACGAGGTCAAATGCCATACACCCAAACCAGTTTTTTATTATTAAAAAGTGAAGAGGGGTAGCAATAGGAACGAATGGAAGGAAAAGACAGCAATCAAGCAAGCATCCGAAATAGAGTCACATGAATAGTCACTGCCATGGATCCAGCGGCATCCTGTTGGTCCTCAGTCTTCAGTTCTTCAGTGGTGGGTGCACACGCGGCAAAGTTTTCTGTTGCCTTTTAAGTTCATCGTATCAGCTGATTAGCATATCTACCCACCTTTAGTTTTTTTTTCAGTGATCCCACAGGTTTTTGCTGCACCTGGCTTCTGGGGCAGAAATGCTCGCCTCTTATCAGGTCATTAACAATGCATGCATGGTGGCTGGCATACACAATAGAGTCACAAATGGCTACATGACGGAGGCCACTGGTAAACATTTGGTTTCACTTAGTCCACGTCTTGCCCTTTGAGGTTTATCCAAGGAGTCTGACAATGCAACTGCAAGGGAGTGGGGGGTGCATCCTTCAATACACTCCTTCTTCCTTGGGTGATATTCCTTAGACTAATCCAAAGGCTACAGCTCGTCCTTGAGGTTTGCACAGACACAAGCAAGCTTTGAGACAGTCATTTGACATTTCAGTCTCTCACATCATCCCTGAGGATTTACCTTGGGCAGCATCCCAACCCAAGGGGAGAATCCCCAACTGCAGACCCACAGCTCTGAGGATGACTGGCTCCATTTGCCCTCTGTTGGTATCCCATTTATACCCTAGTCAAATCTGATCTGTGGTCAAAATATGGTCATGTTTGTCTTCATTGATGAGGTCTTAGTCTTCAACCAAAGTGTGGGTCTAACAATAGCCGGTTGTGCAACCTTATTGTGACCAAAATCAGAAGATGTTGTGGTTACCCGAGTCAGACAAAAGTCAGCAGATGTTTGCAGAACTAGCAGATCTTTTTATATCTCACAGGAGATCAAAGTCAGTAGATGCTTTTTGTATTTCAACAGAGTTAAAAAATATTGTAGCTCAATCATCTTTCTATCAGGTTGGATGCAGCTGTCATATGGGGCAATGGAAAAAAAAGACCCACCAGTATATTAATAACTAACAGGCAGTCTGTTTCACTATTTCTTTTGTAACAATCAAGGTAACTAATATCCCTTATTGTCAACAAATTTGGTTTATGTCATTCTGCTGGTTAGTCCTAAAACTATTTCTTCACAGTGGTGTTTAGTAATAGAGGATTTCCCCACATGCACTTTTAGTCTTTTTCTCTTTATAAACTAAACATTAGAGGAGATATATGAATTGCTGGTATTATTTTTGTCAAAGATTAAACCAGCATTTTTTACAGCACTCTCTCATCAGAAATTTTGATAATATAGTATTAAAAAGACATAGCATGTTATTTTCTGTAAATACTTCAAATTTACATTAGAAATATGTTTCATAATTATTATGAAGGCATATTTTCAGTTATGGATATAATTCCACAGTCTTATTTCTCCCTAAACAATGTATTCTTTGCCTTAAAAACTTCAGTGGACTAATCCAATCTCAGGTGATTTTATACACAAGTTAGGATTGATATTTAAAGTGCTTTATTTATACAATTAGGCAATATATTAAATTCTATCAAGTAATTATGTACATTATACAAACTGCTTTCAGATCTTGTTGAGAAATTATCTGATAAAATAATAAAAAAGAATCTTTACTATTCTCTTTTCAGATTTTTCTATTTTCATTCATTGTTCCAAACCAGCAGTTCTGTTTCCACACCCATTTCTTTCACATCCTCTGTATTTTACTGTAGCAGTGGCAGGTCTGGATTAATATAGAACTGTTTGCTTCAACCTATGCTTGTGTTCAGTGTTTGTAGGTTTATAAAAAGTATTTTTTGAGAATTTTTATATGGTTTCAAATGCTTGGAACACGTTGTATGGAAGAGATCTGTTTTCCTTCCTTTGGCCTGAATCCAGTTTCTGTGATATCCTTTGTTTCTGTTATAAGTATTTTCATCTGCAAAAATGCTTTGGCTGTTGAAGAGTAATTCCTTTCTAATATTGGTACTATTGAATGTATTTTTTTTTTTTTTTTTCCCAGGGTCGCTTTGAGGAGCTTTGGTCCTCAGAGAACCTAGACATTTACCTAGAAAATGTCAGTATTTTTTCAGCTAGTTTTAAGCCAGTCTTCATGTAATTCACTGAACAGCTACACAAACAGTTGCTTTTGGCAAAACAAGAGACAAGAAGGATCAGTAAAGATATGAGAATCACAGAATCACAGAATCACAGAATCAACTAGGTTGGAAAGGACCTTGAAGATCATCTAGTCCAACCATTAACCTAGCACTGCCAGTTCCCATCTACACCATATCTCTCAGCGCAATGTCAACCCTGCTCTTAAACACCTCCAGGGATGGGGACTCGACCACCTCCCTGGGCAGCCCATTCCACTGCCTAATAACCCGTTCTGTAAAGAAATACTTCCTGACATCTAGTCTAAACCTTCCCTGGTGCAACTTGAGGCCATTCCCTCTTGTCCTATCACTTGTTACTCGATTAAAGAGACTCATCCCCAGCTCTCTGCAACCTCCTTGCAGGTAGTTGTAGAGGGCGATGAGGTCTCCCCTCAGACTCCTCTTCTCCAGACTAAACAACCCCAGTCCCCTCAGCTGGTCCTCATACGACCTGTGCTCCAGACCCTTCACCAGCTTCGTTGCCCTTCTCTGGACACGCTCAAGTAATTCAATGTCCTTTTTGTAGTGAGGGGCCCAAAACTGAACACAGTAATCGAGGTGCGGCCTCACCAGTGCCGAGTACAGGGGGAAAATCACTTCCCTGTTCCTGCTGGCCACGCTATTTCTGATACAGGCCAGGATGCCATTGGCCTTCTTGGCCACCTGGGCACACTGCTGGCTCATGTTCAGCCGGCTGCCAGTCAACACCCCCAGGTCCCTCTCTGACTGGCAGCTCTCCAGCCACTCCTCCCCAAGCCTGTAGCGCTGCTGGGGGTTGTTGTGGCCCAAGTGCAGCACCCGGCATTTGGCCTTACTGAAACTCCTCCAGTTGGCCTGAGCCCATCGCTCCAGCCTGTCCAGATCTCTCTGCAGAGCCTCCCTACCCTCGAGCAGATCAACACTCCCACCCAACTTGGTGTCACCTGCAAACTTACTGAGGGTGCACTTGATCCCCTCGTCTAGATCATCAATAAAGATGTTAAACAGGAGTGGCCCCAAAACCGAGCCCTGGGGGACACCACTCGTGACCGGCCTCCAACCAGATTTAACTCCGTTCACCACAACTCTCTGGGCCCGGTCATCCAGCCAGTTTTTTACCCAGCAAAGCGTGCGATCATCTAAGCCTCAAGCAGCCAGTTTCGCCAGAAGAATGCTGTGGGAAGTGGTGTCAAAGGCCTTACTAAAGTCAAGGTAAACTACATCCACAGCCTTTCCCTCATCCAATAAGTAGGTCACTCTGTTGTAGAAGATCAGGTTTGTCAAGCAGGACCTGCCTTTCATAAACCCATGCTGACTGGGCCTGATCCCCTGGTTGTCCCGCATATGTTGTGTGATGGTACTCAGGATGAACTGCTCCATCAGCTTCCCGGGTACCGAAGTCAAGCTGACAGGCCTGTAATTTCCTGGATCATCCTTCCGACCCTTCTTATAGATGGGCGTCACATTGGCTAGTTTCCAATCTGTCGGGACCTCCCTGGTCAGCCAGGACTGCTGGTAAATGATGGAAAGCGGCTTGGCGAGCACCCCAGCCAGCTCCTTCAGCACCCTTGGGTGTATTCCATCTGGTCCCATAGACTTGTGTGTGTCTATGTGATGTGGAACAGCTTAACCAGTATTGCTGCTACCCTCAGTCCAGAAGGATCTGAAAAGCGAACAGATAGTGAGAAAAGCAAGCAAAAGCATGGCTTAAGTGTGGATAAAAGGCAGAGCTTTCAGAATTGGACATTGCTGGGCAAACAAGTTTCAAAATTTTTGAGTATAAAAACTGCCTTTTTATTTTCATTTCTACTTTAGTCACAGATTTCTCTATGCTTTTCTTTCCTGAACAAAGAAGGATTTCACTGAAGACTACAGCTGATTCATAAAAATGTTTCTCCTCTAAGGTGAACAAGACTATAATGTGACAAATATCAGGTTATTACAGCATCCACAGTACTATTTTTTCCTTTATTTTTTTATGTTCTGAAGTTCTTACTAGATGATGCAGAACCTTTTAGTTTGGCTGTTGTTTTTTTCTTTTTTTATGTTTTTTAGATTGAGACTTTTTCACCGGCTACAGAAAATTGACCAGAGATCAGAGCCATAGTCTGCAACCTAATGCAAGATCTAGACTCACCACCTCACAGACAGTGCTCTACTTACAGAAGGATCTACTCTTTGAGATCAATACTTTCTGCTGAAGTGCAGCAAAAGTATTGATAAGGCAAATATTTCTACTATAGCTAAACATTCAGAAAGTTTTTTTTTAATTCACTGTTACTCACGTATAGTATCCAAACATTTGGTAATACTTTCTGCCAATAAGGAAACAGGTTTTTTTCTTTTTTTTTATCTCAAATTTGCTTTCAGTCAGGCATTGTTGCTGGAACTCTATTGTGTGTTAATAAAATAGTTTGGTTCCCAGTAAATAGAAAATCTATGTCACGCCTAGGGAAGGAATATTTGCCTGCTGATATAAAGCAGAAAGAAACAGCAGACACTTTGGTTTTGGCACATGCCTAATAATAAGATTCCTGCTGTCAGATGAGTTCCTAGTTGACAGGTGCCTAAATAACAAAAACAAACAAAACATCTCTCACAAATGACACCTTCAGAGTGTCCTACCTAAAAGGACAAGAACTACCAATGGACCAGAGTTGTCAGAGGCTAAATTCCATTTTACCATAGCACGAGGAAACTTGAACTGACTTTTCTTATGCTGTGCTACTCCTGAAAATAAAATGGGGGGGGGGGGGGGGGGGGAAGAAAAAAAAGAGGGTTTTTTTTTTTTTAATGTTATCAATCTATTCTACTTCTTCTCTAGGGGAATTGAAATCACCTTTAAATCTCTGAGCTTTTGGATTTGAAACAAAACAAAAAAGTGTTTAAAGCTATTTTTTGACAACTAATAGCAGTCACTGCAGCAAAAATTAGAAAATATTATAGTACTGCAAAATATACTGGAGCAATACACTTTACATCAGTTATTTATACCACCATGCTGTTGGAAAAAACAGGTTTCAAAGTTGTACAGACTTTCCAATTTTTTTTGAGCAACTGAAGCATGTTATTAAATTCTTTTGTATTTCATACCTAAACACTTCATGATGTTTTTGGGTTTTTTCCATAGAGAATATGTAGTACAGAAAATCAATTTATTCTTGGCAAAACCATTTAAACAGCTGGAAAAAGATTTATCTTGATTTTCACCAAAATGCTTTAGACTACAAACCTTTACACTACAACTAGTGGAAAATTTCCATCAATGGAAGCCATTAAAATTGCTTTAAACGAAAGAAAAACACATGTTTATAAGCCATATAAAATTATGCAAAACACCAACTTGTATGGATGTCCTCCTAAAGAAACAGAACATGCTTTTGGAAAATTGTCTCTTATTTAGAAAAAAAAAAAAAGGAATCCAGTGCTATACAACTAACAACTGTGATTTAGAGCAGACTCTTGCACTGTTGGATTATTTTAACCAATCTTGTCTTCCATCAGCATATTTACCAAAGAACAGTGTATTTGGGATGATATTCTGTTCTACTTCCCTAATTTGGAAAGTGATATGATGTTGTGGTTTAAACTCTAGCCGGTAGCCAATCGCCACGTATCCAGTTGTTTACTTTCCCCCCTCCCCCTCCCCGGTGAAATAAGGGAGAGACAATAGAAGAAATTCGTAGGTTAAATAAATTTAAAAAAATAGTAATAATAACAAAAACAACAGTAAGAATAGTAAGTTCAAAACAGGTAAAATGCAGCGGTGGCTTACCGAGCGTGGCGACAGCTACGCAGCCCGCCTCCCACCCCCCAGCAGCCATCCAACTGCACCAGAAAATCCCACCACACTGACCTGGAAACTGAAACGGGGCGTGAGAGAGCACATATCCGCCTATATACTGAGCAAGATGTCACATGATATGAATACTCCAATGATCAATCCAGACCCAGCCCTTCAGCTGGGCTCCCTCTCAGCCCAAGGAAAGTTAACTCTGTCCTGGCTGCAACCAGGACATATGGCTCAAAGGGCTTTTTCTCTTCCCATAGTACTCTTGTAGCAGCTGTGATTTGTGTCCTCTCAGAAAACAAAGTGATAGCATGCTGACAAGAAGCAGTGTGCCTTACCAACCATGTGAGCAGTTGTGTGAGACACCATAGCTTTAAGATTCTGGAGCTGCAAGAGGCAACTTGAAGGATTGTGCAAAAGTCTTGTGTAGGAAGTGTCAGTGAACTTACCCCCTTGCTACTCAAAGTTTTACACATAGCTTTATTTAACATTATTGCAACTTAAAACTTTCTGGATTAACTACCTGAAAACTGGTAATGGATGTATGTTGTAATTAGATTTCCCATGAACTAGGGTGAAATTATAAGCCACAGAATTCGTAAAAATGACTAGCTGTAGGTTCAGCATCTAATAAAACTTTATTTTCCTGCTATTTCAGAGATTGAAATAATCAGTGTCTTTCTAGTCAACTATAATTCTTTCGAAGTTTTGAGAAAAAGAAATAAAAATGTCCCACTTAAAGTGACAGAAAGAATATATTCACCTAATGACTGAAATAAACACATTTATTTATTCCTAAATCATTATATAAGATTTAATTCCTTTATAGGTTTCCTACTCACACATTGCTGCAATAAATTCACCAGATAAGTTGTTGCATTTGTGCATGAGAAGAGTAGTCTTTAAATTAGTGTTTCCAAGAATATTATGGCTTGTGAAAATACAAAAATTTTATCAAAATTATGGAAAACAAACCTTTCTGAGATGTCTGGGAGTACCACAGAAGGAATCTGAGCACCCTTGTAAAATTAGAACTAGTTCTAACTTACCTGTAAATTTTATTGGACTATGATATGTCATGAAAGGTGATGATATGTGATGACTTGTGTATATTTCCCAAACTTGGACCCTTACAAACACAATTACATCCTTGTTAATGGAAAGGTCTATCAGTAGCAACTTAAATGAGAACTTTTCTTCTTTCTTCTATCAAAGAGGTTTCAAAAGAAACAGACAAAGGAAACAATAACATATATTGAGATTTATTTCACAACTGAAAGAAATATTATTTTAAATACCTGAATAAAGCACTAAGCAGCAGTGATAGTTTGTCCTGCCAACAGTTTTTAACAGAAGTCATGGGTGAGCATAGACAACAGTAAATTTGATTAATGGATCAACTGTGTGAGCCAGGGGTCTCACAACCGAAGATGTGAGAGTCATGTCAAACTTTTTGGTACAGAAGGGATTAAGGCTGATACTAATTTATGACCTTCTTATTTGCCAAATAAGAGTAAATTAAAAGGTTTATATTGAGTGTCAAAACCTTAGCATGCTCATAATTTTCCACTCTAAATATATAAACCTCATAAAGTAATGAAACAGAGACCAGCAATCTGATTTTTTAAAATCAGTTTTCTTTGCTTTATTTCTTCAGGAGAGGGATGGCGTGTGAGAGATGACTGGTCATATGTTGCCCTTGACTAAGAATAAAATGACAGGGATGTCAATGGGAGCTGGTTGCATGGGCTGAGAGCGGTTTATAGCCCTAGGACATCAGTATTTCTGAAGTCTCTCAAGTGAGACAAATGGAAAAATAAACCTCTCCATTCTGAAAATTGCTTTTCTTTTTTACATAAGCAGAAAGTTAGTTTCTAATCTCTAAAAAAAAAAAAGCCTCCTTCCTGAAGAGAAACAGGTTAACCCTGAACTCTGAAGATTATCAGCATGCAGATTCACCACTAATTCATTAGAAGTAACATACTAAAATTATAGTAACACAGAAATGAGGAAAAGGACAGAAATTTTTTAATAATTTAATACAGAATTAAACAAAAGAACATACTGGTTCACATTTAACTAAAAAGGTCTCTGATATTCAGAGAAAGCTTATAATTCTAGAAACAGAAAGTAACTTACTGGTTATCCAATGTTATTAGAAAGGCTTGTATTATGAACCCAGTATCACAGTAAAGAAAATATAAAGCTACGTTTTACTGGATTTGATCAGAACTCATCGGAATAGTTTCAAGGACTCTGTTAACCTTTCCTTCCCAGTTATACTGTCGTATTCACTGCCATGAAATACAAGATCATTTGAGGTTCCTTTGGAAGATATAAAACCATGATTTATTGTGCTTCCTTTCACTTTGTTTTTTAGAGGATTTTTAGATCTTTATTTTCTTCTAACATTTTTGACTCCTTACTAAACCAGCAAACCAGACCAATGCAGGTTTAGTCAAATTTGACCTACTAATGATTTTTCTTACAGATCTCCTTCTTAGTCTCTGGCTTTCTTATTTTTCACAGAAAAAAAAAAAAATTGCAAGATAATATTGCATTATGGTACATCGAAGTGATGTTTTCACACAGTTAAAAGAATAGAAAATGACAGCTTACATCACGACTTCTCAGCTTGACAGAATTTTACACCAGGAAAGATCTCTATAAGCATAAAATCTAAAAAGCCTTTTTTTTTTTTCCCCTCGATATTAATTTAATGCCTATAAAATCAAGTAAAACAGAAAGGTTACAAGTGGCACCATTGTTTTTTTCAGGATTACACAAAGAAGAACAGGTCCCCTCTAATGCACATTTTTCTACCACCGTGCAAAAGGACAATTCACATATTGTTTTTATTTACTTGACTCCAGATTTTTCTGTGCCCTTATGGGTGCTTCCTCTCTAAGAGAAACTTCATGTACTGAGAAAACACAGCAATCCAGAAACTCTTAAATTTAAATCCTCCAGTTCTGAAGTTTGATTTAATCCTACATATTCAGTAGAAATATGCTTACCCAATTAAATTTGTTGCAGATCTGGCCAGCAACCTAACTCAGGCTAGATTACTTTATAAGTGGTTTAAGGAGTATGTTTTTAGGGCAAGGGTAATTTTGAAGTAATATAACCTCTAGCTTTGTTATTAGTATAAATTCGCAGTACATACATTCTGTATTCTTTTTATTTTTTTAGGAATTATTTTTAAGAAAAAATTATTCAGTGATGTGCATTCTGTAAAACACTAAAGGAACTCTGGATATTATTAGGTTTTGGAAGTAATTTGGTATTTCATTTTAATAGTTATCTTTTTTTTTTCACTCTTCTGCACACTATCCCGTTCATGATCATCTCCTGAAAAGAAAAATGTTTTACCTCACACCTCAAAGTCTATTTCATAAAAGCCACAGGTACAGCTATTTGTCGTTGGATTTTTCTGTGAGAAACTTGGTAGTTTACCCATCTTACCCATTACCTATCTTTCCTGTACCCATATACCATTGTGGTAACTGGGATAAAAAGTTTTTATATCACTAGGTGTACTGTGTATTTCCAAATAGTAGGTGTTATGAATTGGTTTTTAATCTTTTTTCTTTTCTTTTTTTCTTTTTTTCCATTTGGATTAGGTACTGAAGTCCAGTCAGGTAGTGATGGAACGTGCTGGCTGAAGGAGACAGAGAGGAGAGAGCATACCACTTAAATAATATGCGAATACTTACATATACAGGGAGGTATAAAGCATGACTGTAGGTAAGTCTGCAACACTAACAGAAGTGCCATGGAAACTATAAACCCTCAAAACCTTCAAGTGCTTCTCTGCAACAGGTGTGATAGTCAGACAGATACTCATGCAGTCAAACACAACAACTTAGTTGTGAAGAGACTTTTATCATCATGCAAATGCATACATGTGCACACATAAAAAATAAAAATCAATAAATTTGAGTCTCTTTCAAAGCAAGAGACTCAACTAAATGTTCTAGTGGTTCTTGCTCACTATAGAAACCAAGAAAAAAGAGATACAGAATTGTCTACTCCACAGAGTGATACACAAACATGAGGAAAAAACAAAGTAAGTTCAAAACCCTACTAAGTTTACAGTGTATGCAGACATAGCAGGGGGTTTCAGTCTCCATTCTATATCCTTAAACATGACACTAGACAATATTTCCAAACATTTCCAGCTACATGACCATTGTTAACATCCTGGCACTACCAGAGGTGTTTGAATGATTCTTAGCCCCAGCAGCCCACAGTTCAATCTCCACTGTTCTTCAAAAGATAACTCAAGATATCTCAGCAGGTTCTACCTAGGTGTCTCACAAGATGGAATTACCTTCACATGTGTCAGAGGCAGATAAGGCTGAGGCTGGAGAGCATACGCACATATTAAGAGGGAGAGCTAAATATCTAGCTTCTTTTTCCACAATCTGACTGCAAGGAACATTGTACTTCATCACTTGTCCTTAGTCACTTTTCCTTTCTACTTCCCCCTGGAAGATCTTCTCATTCTTTCAACTTCTAATGGAAAGCAAGCACTGCTTGCTGTACAAGTTGCCTCCAAGACAGGTGGAGGAAAAGCTCAGTATTGTATGCTAGTACAAAGTCTGAAATTAGACTAAAATACAGCAGAATAGAATAGAACAGAATAGTTCAGTTGGAAGGGACCTACAATGATCATCTAGTCTAACTGCCAAATTACTGTGGGCTGACTCCAGCTGAGTTTAGAATTACCTGGAGTTCCTACTGCATGAAAAGTTTGCCTATTGTCTGCTCTGAGCAGATCCACATTTGATACAAAGTGGCTAATCTTCTCTAAGATGCCTGAATTCTTGGAAGATATGAGAAATATTAGTGGTTCAGAAGTTTTTCTTCAATGCAGGTGTGCATTATTGCCGCATCTTGTAAGGCTTGGGCTTTTCTCTCTTTGATAAAGCTACAGTCCCTCTTTAATGCACCCGTCCTTGAAAGTACTAAGGAAATATTCCTCTCCTCCTCCCATGCTGATGTTCAGGTACCCACAGGCCATCTCAGGACTGAAGAATCTTTCTGTTTGGGGAACATGCTGTCTGTCATCAGCAGAGCTCACCACAGAGGGAAATAGGTAGGGAATTTCTGGAAGCAGGTATTATATATCTTATTTTGTGTTGTAAAACCACCATTAACATCTGTCCTTCCATTGCTATTTATGAATCACTATGACATCACTATGGCATTATGAATCAGAGTCACTATGACATCATTTTGAAATGGCAAGCATAACAATTGCCTTCATGATGTAGTGGGAGGACATATGAGAGTGTGGATGTGCCTCGGTACACAACATTTTTGTGTTGTTACTAGTTGTGCAACTAGTTACAGCTGATTCAGTTTTACTTCAATAATTAAATGTTCAAATGTAGAGCTTGTTGTCTGTGAATGTGTTCTAATTAATAACCAAAGGAAATGTTGGTCAGATTGACCAATTCTTCCACATTCTGTTATTTTAAAATTTACAGTCAGATTACTGTCTACAAAAAGACAATCATCTCTATGACTTGATACATTAGCTTGTTATAAGCGTGTTTTTAATTATTATTATTCTGATCTAGAACAAAATTTTCCCAAAGTACTCATGTGGTACATTCATATACACATTTCTCAGCTCAGGGCCTAACTCTCTTTACCACTTTTGGTCATCTTTCTGTGTCTCACTTGTGCTCTATTTCATTTAAAATAGTTCAGCAACTGACAAACATTACCTGCCAGCTGAGAACAACAGAGAGAGTCAAAATGTCTGGAAAGAAACTTCATCATGTGTCTCCAACGTAGAGAGCTGAGATGGCCTAAGGTGATGAATTATTACTGGATAAAGGCACAAGATTGTATTGCTTCTTAATACCCTACTACATAGCTTTTTTTCTATGGTTAGCACAAGGCAACATTTTATATTTTGTTATCTCACTTCATGCTGTTGAGGGCAAGAGCTATCAGTGGTACAGTGTATCCCACTGACACACATGATGCAGTGAAGATTGATCAAATCTCTACATAGTTGGGGTATCTTAATTAAAATTCATAAATAAATAGCCCCCAGGGAGATCTTTTCCATGGGCAGGCTTTACTATAAGAACAAAGAGTTAAAACCATCACCTTTAAGCTAAATGATCAGAGATCAGGTTAGGGAGAGACTGTAAGCTAAGGAGAGGGACCAGCTTCCAGTCCTCTCACTGCTTCAATCACTTTCTAACAAAATGGAAAGTCTATCAAGACAAGAAATGCAAAATTGAACTATATACATTTTTATGTATGTATCTAATACTTTTCTTCACTAATTATTCACAATATCTGACTGATATTGTGACAAGACTTGAAATCTTTATCTAAATAAAGCAGAAGTGAAGAACTTTGAAAAAGTTTTTCAGATCTTTCATCATATTTCAGAACAAATTCAGTCATATGCAAAACCCATCAATTAATGTATGTGAAATATGCGCTTTTCTATTCTATACATGAGAATGAATTTGTCATGTCTATGAGTAACTCTGTTTCCATTACTATTCAGAGTTAATACGTCTCTCTTCTATGAAAAGAGTTTAATGCATGACAAAAAAACCTTTGTTTCTGCTAAACATGAAACAAAGTCAAAATATGATTTGGCATTATCATAGTCATCACCGAGTATAAACTGGGGTGTGTGGGGACACAACTGACTTGAATGTTCTTGTACATTGTAGTTAACAAATTGAAAATATTTACAAATCAATTAAAAAAAGAGGCAGAACTGGTAATACACAGCTTAAGGAACAAAGAGCTACACTTTTAATTCCATTTCCATCACACATATGAATCTCGAGCAAGTTGTGTACAATTAGATCTACAGATTTTAGTTTTAGGTACCTCAATACAGAATTAAACCATCCAAAATCTCAGAGTTCATGAGATTCCTCTTTTTATATGTGTTTATATGTAAACAGAAGCAAGCTTGATTATGTTGCAGGACTATATCCATAAATATGCAAAAGTATCATGGAGACTGGTGAATGGAAACTCACTAGGGTTGTGTTGTTAGAACAATTAAAAATCATTCAGCTTGCTTCTTATTTTGCAATTACCCTAAATGTCTTGTTAGCTCAAGCAAAATTTGGAACAGTTGGATGTTCTGAGGTAGATAACTAAAGTTACACTGCTAGAGTATAGAAGACTGCTCCTTTGCTTTTATGTGTGACCTTTTTTCGTACATATTTGCCAAGTTCCTGATACTATTCAAAATACTATTAATTTTTAATGAATGCTAAAATTTCACTTGAATTTCTGTGGTGGAAAATGTAACCTAAAGCAACATTAACAAGTCTTTTCAAAGATCAACATGAGTAGTTTTTTCACCTCGGTTTCATACATTATTTGAGAAAATGTTTTTATATGCAGTTAATTTACCTGGTTCAAGGAGTTAATTAGTGGATAAGTTTAAATATTTTTCAGGCAAAACCTGGTAGTGACATTTCAAAATCTATCACTTTAGGCTCATTTTCTTTTCAGAGGTCAACCTTAGCCTCCTGGGTAAGTCAGTCAAGCAATATTTTTCTCAACTTTGCTTAACCCTTGACTCCAAATGCATTAGCAGCTTGTTTTGGAAGTCTTGACAGAGATTGCTAGAGGTTAAGGCCATAAATTCCTCTAAGACAGTTATTTCTAATACAACGCTTTATGTACCAAAACCTTAGAAACATGCTTCATAAAATACAGTTTAAAGAAAAATTTACTGTTAAATTGTTAAATTGTCTTTGTAAAGATTGATTTTATTACATTTTGTATAGATTTTATGTATTAATGCATACAATTTTCTATCAATGGATTACACAACAGGAAAATTATTCATCAGAAATATGATACTGTGTTTTCATTAATCTTACTATGAACTTTGTGAAATGAAAATTACATTTTTGTTTGCATTTAAAAAAATTATTTGGAATAGAAACTAGTAGCAAATTTTCTTGTAAATAATCTGTCCTCATACAATAAAAACCACATATTACTGTCTACATTGTTACATCTAACATGCTACAAGCAGTAACTTAGTTGTAACTATCTTAGTAATAAATACTATCTTAGTAATATGCATTTTCTATTGTACAGGGACAGAGTATTTACAAGGAAAGTTACCACCAGTAGCATGTATGGGAATCATGACCAGCAGAAAATTCCATTGTTGGAAGGGAAATAGAAAATTATCAAAATGAATATTACCTATCTCAACCTGTGTCTTTGTTCTTTAGCATAAATTAGTCTTCTTTAAAAGGTCTTATCTGTATTTTAGACAAAAACTAATCTCAATATTTGTGAAAGTTTCTACAGAACATAATAAAGACATTAAATTAATTCCTGAAGGCTAATACATTCAATGGAATAATTCACAGAATAAATATTTTTAAATTATTTTTTAAAAAATACAATAATATAAAACTTAGCTTTTAAAGTTATTTTTTAAATAAATTGTGAATCATCATCTGATTTTATTAATATCACTTTGCAATACCTTTGAAATTGTACAAGGATATCCTTGATATTCTCTACTTAAAGGGAATCCATTCACAAGTATATGTATAAACATTGATTATCAGAATATCTACATTTCAGTTAAGGAAGCTGCAAATAGTCTCAGATACTTTAAAGAAAAAAAAAAAAAAAGTGGTTTTCTAGATATTCATTATATTGTACGCAGTCCATCCTCAATTGCCTAAGGGAAATTCAGAAACCAGTCCAAGAGGAGGGGTGCAGAGTTGTCATACTACTGAAGATATTGGTCAAACACTGGAACAGGTTTCCTAGGGAGGTGGTTGATGCCCCATGCCCGCCTGTGCCTTAAAAGGAGGCATTTGGACCTTAATAACATGCTTTAACTTTTGTTCAACCCTGAAGTGGTCAAGCAGTTGGACTAGATGATCACTGTAGGTTCCTTCCAGCTGAGCTATTCGATTCTGTTCTACACATATTCAGTTTTATCAGATTGATATCTTGCGAGCACAGAAACACTGAGGATGGCATCTATTACTGTGATTATATAGAAAAATACACAATGGTCACTGAGAATTAAAATAAGAAATAAATATATAGAAACAGGAAATAGAGGTATTTAGCCCAAGTCTGAAGCTATGACAGATGTTAAAAATCAGCAAACATATAATTAATGCAATGTATGAAACATGTTGGTTAACACGGTATAGCTTAACTATAGCTATTCTAGGTTGTTATGAATTTTATTTTATATCTTACTTCCAAAGCTATTGACAAGGTTTTTTTTTATTCTCTATACAATCCATTTTTATTTCTGCTCACTTCATGTTCCCTTCCCAGCTAATAACTAATAACTGTAAATCACTCTGATTTACAACTTTATCTCCCTTATCTTCACTTCCAAATTTTCACTATGTCTATCTCAGAATTTCAATTTCTTAAGAAAAAGTTTAATCTTATAGTGTTCCTTACTTTTTCTTTCCTTTTTACTTCTCACTATGACCATTAATCCATTCTTTGTCTTGGATGCTGTGTCCACATATCTAAAATATGTAAACATGTTTCTTTCTAATCCCTGGTGTGTTTTCTAGGTAACATAGTTTTAAGGTCAACTTTTCTTTTTCAGATGCTACATGTAGTAGCATTTTATCATCTGCAAAGACTCTCAGTCTATTGGGAAGTATGTGGGGTTATGCTACTTGAAATAGACCAAGCCAGTGTTGGGAAGACAGTATCAGATTCACCAGCCATAACCATAGGCCCATTTTTTCCAGTTCTGTGCCTAGACAGGGACTTGTCTCATAAGGCCCTGAACAAAACCACAAACCCAAACAAGAAAAAAAACCACCTAAAACTAAAGCCAACAAAAACCAGCCTCATATTCAACATGCAGAAACCTACAGCCAGCTGATGTAGACACCACTTAGAAACATATTAATAATAGTTTGACCTTTCCCTCTGAATGAAGCACAAAAATAATGGAATGAAAGTTTGTCAAACAGGAAAGAGTACTTCATTCTCCCTTCCCTGGGGTCTGCTGGTTGGTATAGGATTTTGCTTTTGTGTTTTTTTCATTCACAATGTTTATGAAATTCCTAAATGTTCATCTTCAAAGACAGCCTCCTCAAAAAACATGAATAGTCTATCCAGATGATCAGGAAAATCAGCAGGCACAGAAGGAGGCCAGGCTACTCCTCTCTGAATGCAAGAAAGGGAGCCTATGGGAAATGTACAGCAGGTGAAAGTGGGGATAGGTTGCCCAGGAGGAGTAGAGAACTGGACGGCTGAAGATGTAATTCAGAAACCCAGAGTTCAGCTGAAGCAGAAACTAGTGAAGGATGTCAATGGCAATAAGAAAGTTTTCCACAGATACACTGACAGTAAATGTTAAACCAGATGAGTTCAAGGGTGCTGAAAGAGCTGGACAGTATCACTATAAGACCACTCTGTATTATCTTTGAATGACATATTCTGGAAAGCTTCCTAATGACTAGAAAAAGGAAAATACTATGCACATTGTCAAAATTACAAGAGTAAAGGTCCAGGAAATCACATGCTGGTCAGCCTTACCTCAGTCCCTTGGGAGATTATGGAACAAACCCTCCTGTAAGATTTTTAACAACATGACAGACAAGAACATGAGTGAGAATAGACTGCACAGATTTATAAAGAGAAATACAGGCATGACCAACCTGATTGTCTTCTATGATGAAATAACTGGCTTTGTGGACAGTAACACATCAGTGAATACTATTAACCTTAACTTTAATACAGGTTTTAACATGCTCTCCTTTAGCATCCCTGTAACTAAACTTAGGCAGTGAGATCTCAGTGTCTGGACTACAAGACGGATGAAAAATGGGCTGAAAAAGTCACGATGAACAGTTCAAAGACTAACTGACAGATGGTTATGAATGTCATTCCTCTCAGACCAATACAGGGACTAATAATTCAAATCTACTAAATCTACTCTTTCAGTTTAAAACCATTACCCCTTGTCCTATCCCTACACTCCCTGATAAAGAGTCCTTCTCCATCTTTCCTGGAGGCCCCCTATAAATACTGGAAGGCTGCTATAAGGTCTCCCCAGAGCCTTCTCTTCTCTAGGCTGAACAACCCCATCTCTCTCAGCCTGCCCTCTTAAGGGAGGTGCTCGTGTCCCCTGATCATCTTCATGGCCCTCCTCTGGACTCACTCTAAGAGGTCCATGTCTTTCTTATATCGGGGCCTCAGAGCTGGACACAGTACTCCAAGTGGGGTCTCACAAGAGTGGAGTAGAGGGGGAGAATCACCTCCCTCAACATGTTGGCCACACTTGTCTTGATGTAACCCGGGATACTGTTGGTTTTCTGGACAGCAAGTGCACATTGCTGGCTCATAGTCAGTTTTCAATCCACTAATACCCCCCAAGTGAATCTTTGCAGGACTGCTCTCAATCCACTCATCGCCCAGCCTGTATTTGTGCTTGGGATTACCTTGACCTGTGTGCAGGACCTTGCACTTGGCCTTGTTGAACTTCATGAGGTTTGCACAAACCCACCTCTCCAGCCTGTCAAGGTGCATCTGGATGGCACCCCTTCCCTCCAGCATGTCAACTGCACCACACAGCTTGGTGTCATTGGCGAACCTGCTGACGGTGCACTCAACCCCACTGTCCATGTCACCACCAAAGATGTTAAATAACGTCAGTCCCAATATCGACCCCTGAGGAACACCACTCGTCACTGCTCTTCACTTAGACATTGAGCCATTCACTGCACCTCTTTGAGTGTGACCATCCAGCTAATTCCTTAAACACTGAGTGACCCATCCATCAAATCCATGTGTCTCCAATTCAGAGACAAGGATGTTGTGTGGGACAGTGTCAAACGCTTTGCAGAAGTCCAGGTACATGGTGTCAGCTGGTCTTCCCTTATCCACCAGCACTGTAACCCCATTGTAGATAGCCACCAAATTCATCAGGCATGATTTGCCTTTAGTGAAGCTGTGTTGGCTGTCACAAATCACTTCCTTATTTACCATGTGCCCTCGCACATTTTCCAAGAGGATCCACTCCATGATTTTACCATGCCCAGAGGTGAGACTGACTGGCCTGTTGTTCCCCAAGTCTTCTTTATTTCCCTCTTTAAAAATGGGGGTTATGTTACCCCTAAACACATGAATGGTTTAGGAGGGAAACTGAGATAAAAGAGCTTGTTTAATAGGGGGAGAGAAGGCTTATGGGGAACCTGATGGAAACTAGAGAGGAAGTTATTGAGAAAACAGAGCCAGGCCCTTTATGGAGACACAGAAAAGGAGACAGAGACCAACTGAAACAGAAGAGGTTCCAGAAGACATAACTCATCACTTTTTCATCTTGAGGAATGTCAAGCAGTAGAACAGGTTGCCCAGAGGCCTTGGGTAGTCTCCATCTTTGGAGGTTTTCAAGCCTCAAATGAGAAAAGCCCTGAGCAACCAGATCTGACCTCCTAGATGATTCTGCAATGACCAGAGATTGGATCAGAGATTTCCTGAGGTCTCTTCCCATCTGAATTATCATATGAGCTGGGTACTCTGTGTGATGACTCCATGTGTACATGGTTGCTTCTGTTCTCATGGTTTAAAACAATTCATCAGTACTACCAATACATACACTATCTTTCAGTATTACCAATAATTTAGCTGTATTGTTGTCAGCAGCCAATTTAACAATTATACTACCACTACACTATGCAGAATCCCATCATCATTACTTCATGGAATGAATATGATATAGTCTTAACATATTCCTATAAATGGTCAGGATCACATATATTAACTTGAAATACTTAGTATGGATTAGATATTATGTAAATGTTACCCAGTAGTGAGATTTAATTAATTGTAATTAGAGAGTACACCTGATAAACTATTAAAATTTAAAAAGAGAAAGAGCAAGAAGAGATCAAGAAGAGAGCAAACTGGGCTGAAGCAACACAGTGTTACTGATTTAAAAACAACACAATATTTTTATCTATCACAACTGAAACAAGCTTTGAAGAATCTCAAATTACAATTCTCTATTATAGTTACAGTGTTGTAAACAAAGATTGTACTAGTTGAAACAGCTTTGCAAAATTGTTATTGAAATACCAATCAGGATCCCAAAGAAGAAGAGAATCAAATCTTCTGATTTTCATTTACTTTAGGGACTTTTCAATTCAGCACCATATCATGTAGCTTCTGTCAGCAGATGTCACCTATACTTTATTGCCATGGGACTCGTCCCTGCTAGGTGTGAGATAAATGTAATAAAGAGAGGGTAGGGAAATTAATGCAGTTTTACATGTCACTGTATGAAGGGTCATTAAAAAGTGTTAAAATGCTAAAATCCCTTTTGGATTTTCTTACTTTTTTTTTCCAATTCCCGGACTACTTTCTTCACTTTGAAATTCTGCTGAAGTGTAAATTTTCATCAGTGGAGTAGTTTCCATATGGGCTGAACAGTGAACAGTTCACTGACAACACTTCCATATGTCTGATTGAAATATCCAATTCAAGTGAAAGTTGGTGCACTTACACGTGTCATGAAATATAGTTGTTTCATGGTCATTCTCCCATGCTACATGAAGACTGTAGGTTTTTTTTTTAATTTTTGCACATTATTTTCTTATTTTCCTAAGGCAGCAGTGCAGGTACATAGCCAGAAATGCTGTCTGATATCATGCTGCTATGAATAACACTGGGAAAAAGACATAAAAAACCTGGCGTAATCTTTCATTTTCAGGAAAAATCTTTCAATTTGTTGCATGGGTCTGTTTCTGGGTCATCCTCATGACCAGTTTTGGAATGCTAATCAGACTGAAGAACACTGCAGAGTGCTAGATATCTAGGCAAAGTAACTAAATACATACAATTAGAGCACTAAACACAAATCATCAAACAGAAAGATATTCTCAACGTGGCTGATGGTAGTCTGACATAGTGCTATAATCTAATCAGGAGAGGAGACAGAATTAGTACTAAATCCTGTTGTATATGATTTCAAATAAACATAAGTGTGTTTAAAGGTATCATCACACAACTAAAGATACCTATAAGATTTACTGTTTGTAGGATAATGACCAGAATTATGACACAACTGAAGTAAAGAGAAATTTTAGACAAAAGTGTAGCACACCATTATTTCACATATGAAGTGTTCACATGACCTAATAAAAAAAGAGTATTCCAACAAGCTTACAAGGTAACATTCTTTAATTGGGAGTTTGAATAATGTAAAAAGACTGATGGAGTGAAGACTAATGAGCTTATTTAGAAGCAAGACGGAAAAAAAATCTCTTGATCTCGGGAACATTGCACTTTTATGACTTCTGCTTTTTAGCTACTTTAGCAATTAGTCATAATAGCACCAATGATCTAAATAGGAATTATTAAAATGAATTAACAAGACTTAAATCTCAGCCAATATTTGTATGAATTCTCTGTTGTATGTATAGGAGTCTCACAGTTTCACAATCACCCAAAACACTGAGAGATACTGTGGACTCAAAAGAAAAATGTCTCTAGTGTGTAACACTGAGGACTCAGGGATATCAATTGCCATATAAGAAAACATTTTAATGCTAATCTCAGCCCTTATCTATTAAAAATTGCTTCCCTCTAATAACTGAATTAATCTGTTTCCATTTATGCTTAACCTGAAGAATGGAACTAGCAAAACAGTCTGTCTCCCTTGTGAAAGACAACTGGTCTAAGCTGTACAACATCTCAGCTGGAACTAGCTATGCATACAGAAACAGTACAGCCACGGTAGTACTGTCCTGTACTCAGCTGGTTAATGTGCTGAACTGCTACACTCAAATTTGAGTGCAAGGCCACAGTAACATTACTAGTCACTTCCAGGATGTCCTGAATTATTTGTTCCAGATGGATGCCTCCCCTGGATTAAACCAATTCTTGGTTCTCTGCTCCATTCATGGGCATAGTTATGTCCTTCATAAACACATAATTAAGGCAGAAATAATAGTAACACCTAATATTCTGAGGAATCCAGCATATCTCCCTTCCCCAGATTTACAGTTTTCCTCTCAGGATGCACAAAAACTCTAAACAGTAAGGAATAATCCCTAATAATTTTCAGATTCAGTATATAGTGCTTTTCTTGCTGAGTCTGTAATGACTCTGATCTACTTTCCCCTGGTATCGGATCAGAGGAATATCTATAATCTTCCTCGGAGATGTCCCCGTTCAAGTGCAAGTACTAAGACTGAGTATAATATGACATGAACCAACATCAGTACTTTACTACTTTGCTCTTCTTTCTTGTATTAATTTCTGTCATAAGAACCACTTTTCCAAGGTGTCTCCCAGCCCAGTTACCTTTCCCATACCTCTAGTAAAGCCTTACAAGAGTCATTCTGTCACTAAAATTCTCTATGTAGTAATTTCCATTCTTTATCACAATGAAGGCTTATTCCCAATTCCACTCCTTTTTCTATCATCAGAGAGAGTCTAGGGTACAATTCACAGTCATATGTAAAGAAACCTGGATTGTGGTATTTAGTCCATCCCACAACAGGGTCAGTTTAAGATGGGCAGCTTTCAACAGCATTATGCTCTCAGTGTATGAACTTCCAAAGTGCAACTGCCTGAAAAATTGCAAATTTTTCTCACATCACCCTCCATCTGCATTTTCTTCAAGCTCCTAATTTTGAGAATATTATTGAAAGCTCAGGTGCACATGTCTTTCTGGTTCCTTATTTTATCCCTTGGAGAAACTGTTGTGCATTATTCTGTTCAGATATGTGAAAAGCTTTACCAATATACCAGTTTTCTACAATATATTTGTTATGTCAGTAAAACTCTTATTACATTTCATAACTCTTGGCTTTTTGTTTATTAGTGAACTTTATTATTGTTTCTATGTATGGTAAATATTGTTAGCTGATGTGAAATTATAATGGCTTTATTTTTTTGTTTTAGTCCTTCCAACAATGTCGTTAAAAGAAACTTTCATAGCACCAAGCTTTTTTCCTTTGTTTTTCTTCTTTTAAAATCCTATTATCCAAAGCCTCTCAGTCTTACTAATTAGTATAACTCAAATATGTAATAAATATGCAATAAAACAGTTTCCCTTAAGCAGTTTTCTATATCCTTTTTAGTTTAATCTATAAGTCATAGGTGAAGAGCTTCAGTTAACAATCAGGTAGGTAAAAGCAAGTTGGAAAGGAGGCAGAGAAAACAAGTCACTGTGATGACAAATATTAATCACATAATAGGAAGGAAGAGTGTGTGACAACTAGTACACAGCTATGGCAGATATTTCCTGTAAAAAAAAGACCAGTGAAAACCTAATTATGAAATTTATGCTTATTTCTTTTTATTCATAATTATCATCTGTATTTGGAAGCACAAAGCTCCAGTTATGGACTCTGTGTAATTATTTAAAATATTTTTGCAAAGCTCTTTCAATACTGTATCTTTTTTAAAAACTGGAAAATTTATTGTTCATTTTTATAAAAGACAGCAAATATTGATACTGCACTTCTCCCTTCCACTCCCTCATTACACCCTCTGTGTAGATTTCTTTCAAAATTCTTATAGGTAAATCCTACTTAATATCCTGGTACGTCTGCACTATCTTTCAATATTTTGTTCTCCATTCCCCACAGAGAGCATGTCTGGAAAGTTACTCAAGCATGTGAAAAGAAGTCAAATTGACATTTGTTCCGTTGCTTTTCATATATTGTCAATAGTTACCTTCACTCAAAATATGTCAATTTCAGCTCTAGAAAGGGTTATTTCTGAGAATCTTCTTATAGGTCATCGTTAGGAAAACTGAACATGGATTTCTTTTCAGCGACCTCTGGTGGAAAGGCTTGCTTTCTGTTGGAATAAACCAAGGACGGTCTGGTTCCATTTTTGATTTTTTTTTTTTTTTATTTTTTCTGGAAATCAAATGCAAATAATAATGAATATTGTATTGTGAATACCTAATATTCACACTTAACTGCAGTGTCCACCCTGCTGGATAACTGAAGTTATGTGAACTTCTAGTTTTTAAAATGTTACTTGAATAATTTCTCCTAAAATTCCGTATACACCAGTGAAAATTTCACTGTCACATAAAACTAGTTAATTACGGTGTAAAAGTTGTCAAATAACTTGTATGACTACCAGATCGATGTGTTCTTTCTAGTCAAAGTGCAATCATCCTTCTATTTATAATAGAAAAGAGTAGGAATAGGTGTTCCAAGTCAGGTTAGACAGAGCTTTGAGCAACCTGATCTAGTGACAGATGTCCCCACCCATGACAGAGGGGTTGAACTAGATGGTCCCTTCCAACCCAAACCATTCTGTGATTCTACGATTAAAGCACTTCCACTTTATATGAAAGAGTATGGAAGACAATTTTTAAAAAGTCTTATAATGAAATTCCTTTCAAGATATATAGAAATACAAAAATATAAAACTAAATACCAGTTAACTGAACATCAATAATACACTTACAAATATGCTTCAGATTTTAAAACCACAAAATCTGCAAGATTAAAACTTGAAGTTCCCAAAGTCATCTTAATCTTCTTTACAATTATATAATCAAATGATCTTTTTCATAAGCACAATATTTAATACAAAGTGCTGTTTAACACATTCTAAAAAATTGTGGAAATGAGATTAGATAAGCTATTATATCAGCTATCAATTCCTTCAGCAAAAATATTTTATGAATTCTAGTTCTACTGTTCACGGTCTAAGGCATCCTCAGAATCACTTGTATGTCACCATATTAATTTTTCTTCACTGTCTTCAATTTCTGTATTTTTCAATAGACTGAGAGGTGTTGCTCAGGTCTTTGTAAATGTCAGTGATAACAAACTAGATTCACATATGATGACACTTATGACAGAACTGACCTACCTGTGCTCTGTGAGAATGTGTTGACACTTGCTGGATGATTAAAATGTGTGCTGACATATCTGTTGGAAAAATTACAGTTTTCAAAATACACCTAAGGAATGCAAGAAGCCTATTTGAAAGAATGAGGAAATTCTGAGGTAAAAGGAATTCACATTCTCAGTCCTCTATGGTATTATTGAATGATCTAAAGAAAGCAGTTTGCTTACTGAGGAGACCCTAGCAAGAAGAGGAAAGTACAAATAATAAAGAAAGACTAATTGTGTTACTTAAAAGGCAAATAACTCAAAGACAAACAGAATTAATGACACACAGAGGAACAAATGCACAGAGAAAAAACGTGTGTTGTCTAAGGCAGCATTAAAACACAGAGCCTGTAAAGTCACCTGAGTCAAACGCACAAAGAAGCATCCAACAACCTTGAACTGATAAGTTCAAGCAAGTCAGACTTCTCACACTGCAAAAAAACAGAAATCACAGTGTGTCAAAAATAAATTGGCAAGTTGGGTCAAGGAACTAAAGAGAGAAACACTAATGGAGAAATGTAAGTGAACAGCATTGTGCAAGAGTTTGAAAACATGCAATTGAATAACTGAATTTTAAGTATATGATTACAGGCAAGGAAATATTATTTAGCCAGAAACCATGGTTTATGATTAAGGGCAAAACACTAAATTATACACTTTATTTCCTCTTCTGTTGCTTTTTGTACTTGGATTCATTTTATTAGTCTTCACTTTGTTGGAAGTACAGGCTTCTCTTCAGTGGACCTACACCAGTGTACATAGTTTCTACCAGAAAGATTTATTTAGCTGCTAATATGGTTTACAGACCCATATTTATAAATCTAAATCTGTATACGTATGTCTAGTTAACTGCATATTAGTGTATCCACCTAAAGTGAAGGAGGACAAAATGTAAAATGCAATGACAATCGAACATCATTTGTATAGCCGTAAGAGAAAGGCTATCAAGATTGAACTCCGTATGGAGAGGGGAATACAGAAAAGGTTCTGGATTCTGTATTTCTCTTTCTGTGCTCTGTAAAAAAAAGATCCTTTAGAAAACTTAAAATAGGCTCACCATCTTAATCACTATAACCTGCAAAACACTTCAGTTTAAAAATTTCAGTACCTAATTCGTAACCAGAATGGATATTAGAAACAGTTAAGAGTTTCATGTCAGATCCAACAAGCCAGGGTAGTGCAGTTCTGTTTGCCCAAGTGCAATCAGTAGGAAGGCTGAAGATGAGTTCCCAGAAGGCACATACATGCAAAGCACACATATATACCAGTTGTATACATATATGCACAGCTGACCACATGGATCACAGACTGACACTCAGAGTACTCACATGAACATAGATATAAAACAACAGCCTCATCCTGTTCCTCTCTCTGGCTGAGCAAGGTGGTGGTCCATGAGTGACAATACACATACTTATATGTATGCATTGCGTCCCTCCAACAGCCTGGTTCAGACCCACAGCCTGCACAGCAGCTGCACCTGAATTCCAGTCTCCTCAGTTGCTGGCACTGGCCCCTACAATCCCAAGGCTACAGCCCCACTCCAGCTTCTCGTTCAGTCCATCACACACACATACGCACAGAGAGTTGAGAGCGACTATCCTGTCCTCCATATCTAGACATTAGAACTGAGGTTCTCCTGGGATAGCCCTGGGAGGGGCCTGAAAATGTGTCCTTTCCCACCTTCAGCTGTTCTTCCCTGTTCCTCTAGGCTTGTGCAGGCAGGTTTTTGATGGGCTGACAGCACCTGTGATGAGCCTAGGTGTAGCTGGGCCAGTGTATTTATCCTGCCATTGTCTCTATGCTTCTTGGTGGATGTACAGATGAGCTTCTATCATGTAACCAAACAAAACCCACAATGATAAAGAAAATAAGGAACTTTAAAATTACTATCCATCACAACCAAAATATTTTTTCTGCAGTGGTATATAGGAACTTTACAATTTTCTTAGTCAACATCAAGTTGTACCTTGCTAACCTGAGCCCTGCATTTGCAATTTTGAAAGCATAACTATCCTATAGAAATAAAGTTGCAGCTATACACAAAAGCATTATCCACCTTAGGTCAAACTGACACAATTTTCACTTAAGCAATAAGCCTGATTATTAGTGACCCTTCCACTGTAATCAGTAGCAAACACTCCATTAATTTTTACTGCCCGACATTGAGAATACACTAAATAATCTTCTGTTAACAATTTTTTTTTCAGACAGGTGTTAATGCTTGACAGTTTGGTAAATCTGTACAATATAATGTGACTTTTTGCTTTTTCCAAATTAAGAAAAATGTGAAGTTATTTTCCTATGCAAATTGGTATTACTCTCCTCTGATAAAAATGTAAATTTAAAGGAATGTGATAAGAATTTAGATTTCAGTGATTTTTTTCTAAAATAAAAATTAATATGGAATGTTTCTATAAATTTGCAATCTTTCAGAAGCAGTAGCTTAAAATTTAACTAACAAACATGGTAAAATGCGCATAAACAGTGAGATGAACAAGATACCTTGAGAAAATCTCCAGATGGCAATGTACCAGAGGAAGAACAAGCAAAACCTGAAAAATCTCCAATCCATTACTTATTTTAAAAAATTTGCTTTTTCACAGCTAACCTGTTTCTTTCTATCATAAAAAACATTTAGAGCAGATCAGTGGACAGTCCTTATTTGAGGTTATCCTTTTCAGGATTTGTTCATGGACTGGTTACAAGCTCGTGTAGACTTGAAAACATCTTTACTTCCTTACAAACATATGTGGGTTTAGTCAATACTCAACAGAATGAGAGGGTACTATTTCTCCCTGTACCTGACTTTCAGAAAAAAGTAACTTTCCAAGTTGTTCTCAGAAATACCTCAGTAAGTTGTAATTGAACTGAAATCACTTATCAATTAAAGTAAAAAACCCACAGAGTAATTATTCAGGAATATTGTTCATCATCATTACTGAAAAAGTTGTAATATTTTACAAGTTAGAATACAGGCAATTTCAAGTTCATTTCCTGAAACATGAAGTTCAAGTTAGTTTTTCAGGTCGTTCAAGGATCATTCACTTCATGCACACTTAAAAACAGAACATTCCCAGATAGTAGCAAAGATGTGTGCTTTGTCTTAAGTTGGATGGAACAGTTTGTTGACTTGGTCTTTTTTCCCCTCCAATGAACAGAAGTTAAAAAGGTGTATGAGCAGTTTTATCTCTCTAGACTACAAAGTGGCATATACAAATACAATTTTTAACTTGATAAATGCTGACTCTTCCTGATGACTCTATTGGAGTCTTAACAAATCAAATAATGAGTCATGATCTTATTCAATTTAACTTGATGAAAATAGAAGAGCTTTAAACTGGTACTGGGTGCTCTTTTCATCAAGAAGGCTGAACTCTGTTATTTACTCATATCAATGATGCTATCTATATGACTAACTTGAAAGAAATCAGTGGGAGTAATTATGTAGTCATAATCAGAAAATACTACTTTCATAATGTGTAAAACTGAAATGATTGAGTGTTTTAAAAATATCTGTCTTTTTTTTTTTTCCCTGTTAAAATAAGACTTCTCTTCTTTAACCATGATTTTAAACAGAAAGAATAAGAATGTGCTATATGTTTTTTTATTGAAAAAGTTACCTCGTTTTAATTGTAAGAATTAAGCTCCCAAATCTTCAAGTATAATTTTCATGTTGGTCAAAGGCTTGATCTGCAAGCAAAATATTGTGGTAAAGGTGGCTGCCAATTTTAGCATTCTTTTTAATATTCATCTTCCAGTGGAGATCATTATAATAACATTTTATAATTGTTGTTTGAAGTGTTGAGATCATAACTGAAAAAGATCGGTAGTTAGGTCACATTGGCCTAAAGGTATGCTTAACTGCAGTTCTTACAAGCAAAAACTTCTATAACCAGCAGAAATGAACCAGTATAATATGGAAGTAGACTTAAATGGAAATTAGTTGTGCACACACACACACAAAATTGAAACAGCCCTTTCTGTTCAAGAGAAAGACTAATACAATATGTCATTTGGCTGGCAGACAGATTTTTGAAGACTCATATTGTAAACCACCTTCCCAGAGCATGTAGATTTAAAAAATGGTGAGAATGCAACATCATAACATCCTGGTGTGTGAGAATGCAATATTGAAATACTCTGGTGTTGTGACATAATGTAAAATAAGAGACACAAGTCTTAAATTCTTTTCATATTTACTACAGAGGAATAGTAGTCTTTCTACTGCCTAGAATTCTCCAGGTCTTGCTTCGTTCCATATGAATGACACATCATGAAACTGTTGAGAACTATGTCTTGAAAGACAGTAGGTTATAGCTCTCAAATCTTTGGAGTGTCTTTCAAAGAAGTTGCTATGTAAAGGAAAAAAATTCTTTCAAGGAAAAAAAAAATGCTTCTGCTTCTTGTAACATCAGCTATATAACTGTCATGGTTCATGGCTCAGTAAGCAACTGAGCACCATGCAGCCACTCACTCACCCCTTCCTCCCCAGCGCTGGGAAAGGAAAAGTAAGCAAAGACACCGCTCACTTCCCCCTTCCCCCACAGTGCTGAGAAGGAGAGAAGCAAAAGACCCAAGAACCTGAGATAACTCTAAGGAGGCATGACATTATCCTTTAAGGCACAGGCAAAAACCAGGCTCATTAGGGGTAGAAAAAAAGAACATAAATTTAATACAGACGCTTAACACTACTTAACACTACTTAACAGACAGAGTAAGACCATGAGAAGCATTACCACATCTTGAAAACACCTTCCCCCATCCCTCCCTTCTTCCAATTCTCAGCTTTGCTCCTGATATCTCTACCACCTCCCCCACAGCAGCACAGGGGGCAGGGAATGGGGGGTGCAGTCAGTCCTGCCAGTTCTTCCACCATGGGGCAAGGGGAAACCTCTGGCATTCCTCCCCCATTCCAGCATGGTCCCTCTCTAACAGGAGACAGTCCTTCACAAACCAACTCCGACATGAGTCACTGCCACGGATGTGTGGCTCGCCCCACATGTTGCAATCCTCCCCGCACTGAACTACAACAACAGGGGCTTCTTCCCACAGGGTCCCGGCCTTTGGATGCAGTCACCTGTTCTGGCCCTACAGGCCATAAATCAGCATCTGCTCCACCATAGACCCTGCCATTTCACCACAGGATACAGGGGAGTCTCTCCTCTGGCGCACCTCCTCCCCTTCTCCTCCATTCTTCCACTGACCTTGGTGTTTGCACAGATGTTCTCCTCGCAACTCCTACCACTCCTCCCAGGTTCCCCTTCCTATGTTGTTGGAGAGACACTGCTAATTGGCCTGGCATTGATGCAAAGGTGGGCCTGACTTGGAGCCGGGAGAGCTTCAAGAAGCTTCTCACAGGGGGCTGCTGCTGTAACCCACTCCCCTGCTATCGAAAAACCCCTACCACTCACTAAACAAGAACAGTAATACACTGGAAAGTAAAACAGTTTTAATGTATACTTGCATGTACAGAGGGATGGAAAGACTCAGGACACCCATTAAAAATACAAGAGGGCAGAAACTATTGGAAAGAAGCAAGGAATCTCACTGGACCGTGTGAAAACATACATAGCAGTTGCAGAAGGTCTCATTGAAAAAGCTTTGTATAAATATTTTATCTTTAAAATGGTTCTGGATTATGCTTCTATCACTATTATCTAGTCTCCATATAGTAGCAAATAGCCATTTGTTCTAGCTAAGAAACTAATCTAGTATTTTCACATTTGATATGCATGGTCCTGAGCTAGTATCTATGTGGCAACATTGCAGTAAAGGTCTTCCTGCACAGAATATTAGAACAAAATCCCATTGAAATCAAAGGGATCTATTACTAATCCTGACCTTCCCAGTACTTTTTTCTCTTGATCAGTTAATCAATAACTTGATGACTAGTAAAATAACCCCAAAAGAAATCTTCATATCAGGAGACATGAGGAAGAATCAAATAGAGAATTAAACATTCTCAAATTATTATAAAGTTTAGAATTTGATTTCAAATCCCAAATCAACATTTTTAGTCTAATTTCCACTTGTAACAAGTTTTTTTCTTTTACACTGAATCATACATGTATGTGATTCTGGTGGGGCTGGATAATTTTCAACCTAGGTAGTTTCTCAACCTATTTTAAGTGAATCATTAAGTCTATGAAATTAGATTATTTTAAGGGAATCAAAGTACATGGTCCACCTGCTTTTTCAGAACATAAATGTAGATTAATATTTTTTTCTAAAGGGGTAAATTATGAAATACAATAATGGGAACAGTGCCTCAGCTTTTGAAAACTGTGTAAGGGATTATCATGTTTAGCCTGAGTTGAAACTCTGTTAAAGTTTCTTGAGAATTCATCCCAAATACAGCTGAGAAGTCTAAAGTTATAATATTTTATACTTATGCTTATTCAATTAAATGGCACATTCATGTAACATCAATTCATTTAACTGAACATTGTCTATTTAATAGTCATATGGGGATAATTCTCCTCCAGGTTACATTGCTTTAAGTCTGAGCAATGTCATTCAAATTAATGGACTTAATCATTATAGTGGTGTTTTTTTGTACATATAAGTATTTTCAGGATTGATGTCTTTAACTACATACTTTTTAAAGCAGATATATATTATTTATCTTTCAGTGGTTCTGTGGTAATCTGACCTCAAAAGGTTCAGGAGCAGATCATCTTCTGGCAGTTCTAATTGACAAGCAGCTGAACATGAGCCAGCAGTGTGTCCAGGTGGCCAAGAAAGCCAACAGCATTCTGACTTGTATTAGAAATAGCGTGACCAGCAGAAGTAGGGAGGTGATGTAAGGAACTGTGTTAGACATTGTTTGTCTCTACATTGCTGCTCCGCGACCACCACTTCCCGCCCCCAGCATCCTGTTGTTCTAGAGGAGTACGCTTTGGAGGAGACACAGAGTCCCCGACAAAACCACAACATCTACTCAGAGCAAGAACAATGACAGCCTTGGCCGTGCCTGCCAAGCTGCACCTGCGTGCAAGCTGGGTGCGGGGCGAGGAAGACATACAACTGCAGGTCGACACCCCCCCACCCCGCCCCCGCCAGCACGACCACCATGGACACCTGGGCATGCGCGCATAGAAGACCACGGGGCGGCACATATTACAATGAGTTCCGTGGAAATGGGCGGATCATTCGTGGAAACGGCGGGGACTGGGACCATAAAAGGACTGCGTACTCCTCTCTTGGGGCCTTCGTCTTCGGCACCTGTTACTTGGAGCTGGGACCCCGGTGGAGTTTGGAGCTCCATCACTTGCATCGTGGCCAAGCCTACGGAACAACGCTGGATCCCTGGTGGTGACAGTAACTAGTTGCATCTCTACCGTTCTCTTGCTTAGGGATTCTAACTTTCTCTTTCTCTATGTCCTATTGCTGTTATCAGTTGTTGTAGAAAATAAAGTTTACAAGATTGTACAGCATCTGACCTCGTTTGTGTCTTAATCTCGCTCTTGGGAACGTTTAACAACCCTCCCCGATATTGGATCGGGACAGATGATAGTCCCCCTGTACTCTACATTGGTGAGGCCACACCTGGAGTATCGTGTCCAGTTTTGGGCACCTCAATATGAGAGAGATATCGAGGTGCTGGAGTGAGTGCAGAGGAGGGCAATGAAGCTGGTGAAGGGCCTGGAGAACAAATCCCATGAGGAGTGATTGAAGGAGCTGGGACTGTTTTGTTTGAAGAAGAAAAGGCTAAAGGGAGACCTCATCACTTTCTACAACTACCTGAAAGGACATTGTAGAGAGGTTGGTGCTGGTCTCTTCTCACAGGTAATTAGTGACAGAACAAGAGGGAATGGCTTTAAACTGCAACAGGGGAGGTTCAGACTGGATATTAGGAAAATATTTTTCACAGAAAGAGTGGTCAGAAAGTGGAATAGGCTGCCCAGGGAGGTGGTGGAGTCACCATCCCTGGATGTGTTTAAGGGTCATTTAGATGAGATGCTGGGGGATATGGTGTAGGGGATAACTTTGTCGAGTAGGACTGATGGTCGGACTAGATGATCCCAAGGGCCTTTTCCAACCTGAATGATTCTGTGATTCTGTGATCTTGAATGCCATCACATGGCACATACAGGACGAGCAGGTAATCAGGCCCAGTCAGCATGGGTTTATGAAAGGCAGGTCCTGCTTGACTAACCTTATCTCCTCTACAATGAGGTGACCCACTTAGTAGTTGAGGGAAAAGTTGCAGATGTTTTTTCATGGACTTTAGTAAAGTCTTTGGCACTGTTTCCCACAGCATTCTTCTGGTGAAACTGGCTGTTCGTGTCTCGGACAGGTGTACTCTTCGCTGGGTAAAAAACTGGCTGGATGGCCAGGCCCAAAGGGTTTAGTAAATGGAGTTAAATCCAGTTGGCAACTGGTCACAAGTGGTCAGTTCTATTTAATGTCTTTTTTAATGATCTGGATGTGGGGGTTAAGTGCATTGTCTGTCAGTTTGCAGACAATACCAAGTTGGGCAGGAGTGTTGATCTGCTTGAAGGTAGAAAGGCTCTACAGAAGGGTCTGGTCAGGCTGGATTGATGGGCCAAGGCCAATTGTATGAGGTTCAACAGAGCTAAGTGCTGGCATCTGCACTTGGGTCACAACACCATGCAGTGCTACAGACTTGGAGAAGAGTAGCTGGAAAGCTGCCTGGCAGAAAAAGATCTGGAGGAGTTGGTCAACAGCCGTCTGAGTATGAGCTGGCAGTGTGCCCAGGTGGCCAACAAGGCCAATAGCATCCTGGCTTGTATCAGAAAAAGTGTGGGCGGAAGGACTAGGGAAGCAATCATCCCCTTGTAATCAGCACTGGGGATGCTACACCTCAAATAGTGTTTTGGGCCCCTCACTACAAGAAAGTCATGGAGGTGCTGGAGCATGTCCAAAGAAGAGCAACGAAGATGGTGAAGGATCTAGAGAAGAAATCTTATGAGAAGTGGCTGAGGGAACTGGGGTTGTTTAGCCTGGAGAAAAGGAGGCTCAGGAGAGACCTTATCGCTCTCTATAACTACCTGAAAAGAGGTTGTAGGGAGGTGGGTGTTGGTCTCTTTTCCCAAGTTACAAGTGATAGGACAAGAGGAAAAGGCCTCAAACTCCTTTTGGGAACTCCTCCTCCTCCAGGGGAGGTTTAGACTTGATATTAGCAAAAATTTCTTCACTGAAAGGGTTGTAAAGCACTGGAACAGGCTGACCAAGAAAGAGGTTGAGTCACTGTCCCTGGAGGTATTTAAAAGACATGTAGACATGCTACTTAGGGACATAGTTTAATGGTGGACTTGGTAGTGTTAGTTTTATGGTTGGAGTCAATGATTTTAAGGGTCTTTTCCTACCTAAATGATTTTATGATTCTATGATTATAATCAGCAGTAACAACAATTACCATATCTTTACAAGAAGAAAGCTTAAAATTAGAAAAGTAAAAAACTTTAAATGTTCAGACTTAGTAGATATTTAAGAAATGGAAAACACTCTTCCTTCTTACACTCAGATTAAGATTATACAGGCAGACAACATTGAAGATTCATGTGCAATTCCAAAGATGATGTTGATAATAATAATAAAACAACAACAACAAAACACAGTACAAAACAATAGATTAAATATGCATCTTTACACATAGAGAACATATGTCCTTGAACTCCTCCTTGGGGCAAATTATGCTCATTGAAAAGACTATCAATAAATCTTCTGTTGTCCTCTTTCCCCACACCTGTAAACTGGAGTATACAGACAGCAGAATTTACTAAAATAAATAACTGAAAAGACAATGCTGTCACTTCTCAAAAGTCAAAGAAAGATTATTTGATCTGACATTAAATTAAGGCTAGGTGTCAGTTTCTTAGGGTTTTTTTCTTTTTTAATTTAATAGCAATAGATTTAGGAAGGGGCATGGTGTTGATTTCATGTCTACTGGTTTGTTCAGGCAACCTAATCTGTAGGTCTACTTTCATATTTCTGTTGCTGTTTAATATCTACCAGGTAAACCTCTGATAAATCACATGTTTATACCCTTGCTTCTGCTCCCACAGCTTTCCATAACATTGTGTCTGGACTGCTATTGAACACATGTGAAACAATAGAACCCAACTTCTAATCTTGCAGCTAGGCATTAACATATTATAAACAAATTACAAAGCAAACTGTCCTGGATTTTTAATCACATCATCTAATATATCATTTTACACATCAGTTATGATTTTACTACTGATTACAAGGAGAAAACATTTCTATGATTATTAAATAACAAGGAAGAGAACAGATAGGATAAAGGTGTGACCCCATGGATTTTTCAAAACTATACATCAAAAAAGTCACATAAATAGATGTGAAGATATCAAAGGCTGAAGCAATTGTTAGAAAGCACATGGGTAAAGTAAGGATGATCTAAATTTACACTTCCTTACCTTCAAGCAATAAAGAATAAAAAACCAACATTAATATCCAAAAATTTATTGCTGAGATGTGTTAACTACCTTCAGTCATACACTGATGGTAAAACATCCTATAACAATTTCACATCAGAAGTGTTCAACCTGTTCAACCTGTGGGCCTTCCTGAGGAACTGCAACATTAGGCTGTTAAAGATTTTTTTGTATACTACACTTACCCTTGTAAACTATCAAATGTAATGTGTGAGACAAAAACCCAATTTTTCCTCATTTTCAAGGGGCAAATATTCAGCTGCTATATTGAAGTCAGGAAGATGCATACAGACACAAACATAGACACAAAGGAATCTATAGAATATAGATGGTGTATGGTAAACTTTTATTAGTGTAAGTTTAGAATGGGTGCACTACTCTGGGTAACAAAACCTGGCACACTCTTTCCAGCTCAGATCAAATGAAAACATTAAAATCTTTCACCAGAGCACTTTGCTTCCATTTGGAAAGTCAAATGCCCTCATTGCTGGAGCTGGTCATGATATTGTCAATAAAAGAGGGTTTAAAAATTGAGAAAATTCTAAAATAACAGATAATCAGCTGCCTGGTTTTGTTATGATGAACTTAAGAAATCCTCTCTGAGAAATTTCATGAAAATCTAGTTTTAAGTCTAGTTCAAGGGTGAGTCTTTTTGAAAACGTTAAAATTTCTCATAGCACATAAAATTAATTTACTACCGGCTTTGGCAGTTTCCATTCATTACTACAGACCACCAAGGAAGATAGAAAGTTCATCAATAATATATATAAATTTCAACTAAGTAGCTTTGCAGCGCATGTGCATGCCATGCTTCAAAGTGCAGCATCTCAAAACCTTTCAACATGAGGAAAGTCTTTATGAAAGCAGGTGATGTGAATCAAATTTAACAGGTGGAATTTTTATTGTTATAGTTGCATGAAGTTCCTTTTTTTACTCCATAATGTAATGAAATGAATAACCCTTAACATGAAAGCAGATCAGAAACTGATATTGCTCATTTTACAGCTTGAATGATTATAACTTTGTAAGGAAAATCCTATATGTTGAGGGGGAAAATATTCTATGATGGCAGTCTATAGTTACTAGTTCTTTTTTTCAGTGATGGTTGTTTTATCAGTTGTATGATATTCTCAAGCCCTGAGGAAATTGGTTTCAGAGGACTTCTTTGGTCTGTGAAAAGAGTTTGCTGACCTTGGTCCTTACAAACATTTTTCCAGCTGCTAATAGCTTGGCAAATGTAAAAAAAAAAAAAAAGAAAAAAAAATCTTCATTATGCAATGTTCTATACTGACTCCCTGTTTTATTTTGGAATTTCAGGTGGTTTTGCCCAAAGTATGTCAGCTATTTCTGAGAAAAGGTTAGTAAAAATAAATAATTTATTTCATACCAAAAAATTCCCAAACTTTTTCTCTCAGTTTTGTTGTCTCCAGACTTTGGTTACAGGACTACAAAGTTCACCTGTAAGTTAAAGCTCTGCTATTACTAATCATGTAAAATCAAGCTAAATTTAGCATAGCAAAAAATTTCACGGACATATGATTTACTTGTACCCAGCTATTAGCTTCTGGCAGGTGCAATAATCTAACTATTTGTCTCTGGGGAAAGAGTTTCTTCTATTTCTATGAAGTTAAATTTTCTAATGTCCAACACACAGGGAAGACTGTTCCTTCTGTGTTCTTATCTGTGTCCTTATTCTTTTGCTTGAGCAAAGGATGAAAGGAAATGGATCAGATTGCAGGAGGCTCAGGAAGCCCTGGTAGACACAGTAGAGGCACAGTGGAGGCAAACAATTAAATATGATATGAGCTCATGCATTAGAGATCTGGCCTGTTACTCTAAAAATCTTAACACTGATGATATCACGTTAGGTATCAAAATTATATATTCAAAAATGAATATTACCAGAATAAGGGGTTGCTTCATGTATCTAGACATGTCAGTTTTCAGTTGCACAGACTGCTCTACTTGCTGTAAGATAAGCTTATACACTGCATGTTGTTAAACCAAAAATATACAATGAAGAATTATTGTGATTAAGATGATGCAAGAACAGGAAGATTTCCAAACAACATCACAGAGAAGAAAGGACACGATATTCCCCAGAGAATGCCTGTGCCAAAGAGATCATATGAGAAGCTGGGCAAGTCACCAGCACTACAATATTTGGCCTGTGTTTTTTTCTCATTTACTGAATGGTTAACATAGAGACACTGTGATCCACAGTGGTGAAAGTACTGAGTTAACAGCTACAGCTGAAGTGGATTTAAAGATGGACTTTCAACATAACAAGTAACCTACAACTGTATATTGTGTTACTCGGATGCTGCTGAATGTTCAGGGAGGATTTTCAGAATTAGTAGGAAATTTTGCAAGTCTTGTAGAATCTTAATGTTTAAAATGTACTAATTCACTCCAGAAAACTGTATTTTTAGAGCAACAATCTCTAAACTAGCTGACTACACGTTATTAAATTTTAGCAAATGTGATAAGGAACTGTTTGCTGGATCAGGATTTAACTTAAAATATATACCTGTCTGAATTGTGTCTCTAATTCTTTTGCTCATACCCCTTGACACTCATAAAGAGCTCTCCAAAGGCAAAAAGGCATTCTGAAAAATCTATTTTGGTCATATATTTCCCAACATGCTTCTATGTCCATCTTACTATGTCTTTCTAACTTATTGCAAAATGTTTATGTAAGGTAAATTTGATCCAGAAAATTATATTACTTACAAAAAGAAGCAAGTCTGGAAAATCTATTTGTGTTCCTTTTGATTTTAATAATTATTACCGAGGAAGAGTATTGATGTCATTCCCTTTACAAGCCAGCCAGTTCAACCAAAACCAGAATAGTATTCCAAGTGTGAGTATGAATAAGGAGTGGTGGCTGGCTGGAATTTTAATTCTGGTTTTTACAGCTTCATTTGAAAGTGTTTAGTCTAATCAATAGAAGAAATCTAAGAGGCTGCCTGTATCTCGCTGATATGTTGCCATGACAACAGCTGACACTGACACATCAGATAGCAATATCAGATAGATTCTGTAAATGTTTCTTGACATTAGCAGACAAATGCTTTCAGTATATATGACTCAAAAAACCTCATGCTTCCCCTACTCTGTAGTCTGTCACTTGCAGTGGTGCAGTAGAGTGACCACAGGACACATGACAATGATTTTACTGGGGCTGCGTAAGGTTGTGAGTTACACTGAAATCATCACTGATCTCTCTGAAGAATGCTCATGAAGTAACAACCTTATCTTTCATCTTAGTGACATTAATGTCTCATTTAGCATTAAGAGACATGAAGTTTCAAATAAGTTACTCATTTCTGGTTTTATTTATTTGGGACTTGCCTGTCTTAACATTCCCTTAAAAACAGTGAAGCCAGTAAAGACAGTCTCCTCAAATCCATCCCTTTCTTTCTGAAAGAAGTATACCAGTTCCCAGCTGACTGACTGCCCAGGTGGTTCAGGCTAAAAGCAATGGCCAGTGTGACAGCTCTGATGTTTATGGTTAATTTACAGGCTTATTTCTGGTACTTTTAATGAATTGAACTATAGAAACATGTGCTACTTCTTCGGAACATGCAAGTAGCATTCATATTGAACTGAAGTGACCCTCCTGCAGTGACCTTTAAACTGTTATAATCTGAGGATGTATGCCAGGATGTAAGTATGACTCTGTGTGTGTGGAAAGGCAGTGAAGCAATCTTACATTTACTTGGTTCAGTGATTAACAGAGTCACAGAACATGAATTTAAATGAAGTAATGTAAAACACCGTTGACTTGTATGAGATAAACTGAGGTGCCATATCTGTAAACTTTAAACAAATCTTTTTTTTTTTTGTAGTTTATTTTAAACAAATCTCTTTTTTTGTACTTTATCTATATGGGGGCTTGCACATAAAACTGTTTAATTTTAATCCTTCATTGATTGAGAAGATTACCATATCATATAAAATGTTTATATAGATAAAACACAAGGTGAATTAGCATTTGAAAATGTCTTTTTAAAATTGTTTTTTCTTCCAGTATGAGAACTACAAAAGCAGTCAGTGAAGTCCTGATCTTACTGCCCCTTTGATGTCTGAGAAAATAAAAATTCTGAATTTACATCAAGTATGCCAAAAGCAAAAATGTTCCAGTGTATTTATAAATTAAAGGGCAATCATTTAGATAAATTATGTTCCTCTCAATTTGAAGCACATTAAAGAAGAAAACCTTAGCTAAATGTTTTGAAAACTCCTTTTCTCATGAATTTGCAATGCCTTAAAAAAACTGGGATTCCTAAGTCTGACTACTAACACCAACATTCTTTTTTTTTTCATTACTTCCTCCTTCTTTGATAAGTAATATGAATGATAATTAGGTAGCTCCATAATATTGCATTATCATGTGATAGTTTTTAAAATACTGAGGTGAGTTCAGGAAAAAGTCTATCATCTGTTCAGTTATGAAAAATTCTATCAGATTACATCGTAGATGATCCAGAAACATGTTTATTTATTCAGCCTATTAAGCTGCTGAAAGTTTCAGAATGCTGATTTGAATCATTGACTCCCAGTCCTATACTCCTCCTCCCACCTCCTAAAAGCCCAGCAAGAAAATAAATAAATAAAATAAAAAATAAAGATAAAAACAAACAAACAAACAAAAAGCCCAGAAAATAAAAAAACAGAATAGGTTATTTTTAATAGTTTAAGGTGAGGAGCTGTAACCTGGGCTAAACAATTATTTCAGTAATACTGATGAAATTCCCTAGGAACTCTATTGACTTTCCCCAGTCAGGTTAGAGGAGGTTTCTATTGCATTTATAAGATATAAATACTGCTCTGCAATATATGTATCATTCTAGAGCAATGCTCATAAAGGCAATAGAAATGTGGACTTTCACTGCAGGTACTGCTGATACTGGTAATGTTATCTCAGTTATTTCTAAGATTTATATTTGGGGACTGCTAAAATGTGCAGATACTCTTTTCCCCCTGCTTTAGTATAAGTTTATCTATCCTAGATCAACTGTTTAACTTTGCTCATATATCGATCCTTTGCATCCACTGCACAATCATTAAAGAGAGACATTTCAGTTCAGTTAATTCTAGAGTGACAGCTGAAGAGGCAGGCATAAATTCTGCATAGAATTTGTTTCTATATTTGAAAAAATAATTTAAAACAAACAAAACAACCCAGTATACCAATATACTATAAGGTAGTAAATGGTCTCATCTTTTCTTCCTCTGACCCTGTGTAGCTCCTTTGCTAACATGGTGAACAATTCTGAAAATCTCAAATTTTCTGATTTTTTAAAAGATACTAAATATTCCCCTCAATAATATTAGAGAAGTGCAGCAAAATTAACTTGATATTACTACATGGACTAAATGGATATCACTGGATTATTTTAGTGGTGTTTTCTGTCCACTGAAATCAAGTGACAGGAAATAGGTGATACTATACCATGAAAATATAGTTCCTTGTAAGCTCTTTCACAGTTGATGCATATATGAAGTTAAATGGACAAGCTTGGGCAATAAGCCTTGTAGCCAGTACTCGTGATGGTAAAGAGGACATGCCAGGACATAACCTTATGCTAAATAATGAACTATATGTTATTTCAGTTGTAAAATACAATAGACCTGTTACCAAAAATTTGTGGGGCAGTTGGAATTCCTCTATGTGCAATGAAAAGAAACTGATGATATTATTCATCTTCTGACACAGAACAAAAAGAAAGAAAAGTCCCCAAGCTTAAACCCTTTAACAGAAAGAAACAAGCCCATGCAGCAGAGTAAGTACTCAGTTTCCAACTAATCCGGTTTCACTGTAACTCTCTTCAAAGATGCCTGCACAGAAATGAACTTTCTGCTTCACAGATTGCTATTCACTATTTTCCACTCAAACTACAGCAAGGCTGTTCTATCTGTCTCACCTGAACATCAGAAGACAGGCCCCAGAGTTTCCTCCTGTGAAACCAAAGAGTTATGTAGAGCGCCAAGTACTTTAACTGAGCAAGTGGTTCTCATTACCTTACACATGTGACCATCACAAGTGCTATGTGGAACACAACATTGTTGGGAGAAAGTTTCGAGGATTTCTGTTGAAAAGAAACATTAGACTCTGTATTTTAGGGCATCTATATTACAGTGTACATGGCAAAAGCCTAAAAAAGACATTTTTGTTCCTTGGATTGGTAACCTATCAATTAAAAAAAAAAAAAAAAAAAAAAGTCTGTAGTCTTATACCAGTATCCACAAAAACTTCACTATTGATGGGCTAGTAATTTGACAGTGAAAATCTACAGGCTTACAAAACTAAAACAGTCATAGAGAGATGTGAATTAATTTCAACTGAGTTATGCTTTAAAGACTTTTTGGTTTATATTTTTACTTAATAATGTAATAATAATGTAAATAACTTCTACAAAGAGTGGCAGTACTGAAGATGAGGGACTACCATGTTACCTGCTGAACTACTCTAGCACAGCTGAGCTATGTTTCTCTGTCTGTGCACAGTGATGATAATGTGTCAATCACCTGTATTATTAAAAAAATTCAATGCCTCAGATTTTCTGTCAAATCTTCCAACTCATTCAAAACAGTTGTGCTATTGGCATGAATAGAAATGATAATGCGTAGTGATATTAGAAGTGTGACCACCTACTCCAGCTACTCTGGCCCAGGACCCTCCCTCCTGCCTGGCCACTGGAGCCCAGCCCCGTGCCCCATGGACCCCGGGTTTCTACCCATGCTGAAGGATGCAGGTGCCACTTTCCCTTTTGCAGGTTCAACCAGTAACAAAGCTGAGCATGTATCCCAGAGACACACAGACAGACAGACACACAGGTACATACACACACACAGAGGACACTGAAACACACAGACACATACAGGACACTAACACAGACAAGGTGCTGCCATCAAGACCAACCACATAAAGGGCTCACCTAAAACGAACACAGACAGCCAAGTCCCCGCATAGTCTTGGGCTGGCAGAGACAGAAGGTCACTAGTGCAGGCACACACACAACACGTTCACAAGCACATGCACATTCACAGACACCTTGAGTACCAGCTCAGCTCCTATGCCTGTCCTGAACATATGCCCAGATACTGAGACCTCTTATCCACCCCACAGGCCCCTAATTCACCAGGTGGTCTAGCTTGGTGCTCACTGCCAAACACAGCACTCACACACTCATGCCACAGACACCCCAATCTCACAAGGTCCCCCTGGACATACTACCATGGACCCTTCACCCACCTGGTAACCTGGCCCAGACCCAAGTCTCCCCCTACCCATGGCTCATCCAGCTTGAGATTTGTGGAACAGTATGAACACACGTCCCATACACACCTGGTTTGAGTAAGATGCAGATGTGCAGTGCCCACCCAGCAGCTGACACCAGTCATATGGGCTGTGACCTGCAGTCCTCGAGCCCCTGCTGTTGAGCCCCTTGCTCACCTCATTCACACCAGTCCTCCAGTATCTGTTTTTTGGAATACACACTATTCCCGCCCTAGTCCCCACTCTCTCCAGTTGCTGACACCACAGACGAGGGGTGCCTACACCTCCGGTCTGACTCCAGTAGCTAGCACCATACACATTTCACTCATACACATACAGATGTCACCAGTAGCTGACACTTAGTCCTTGCCACACACATACACACAGGATAGAGAGTGACAATATGTGGAGAGAGTTAAGAAAAGATTTAAGAAGAAGAAAAGACATACTGGAGTGTCTGGGCACAGGGATCAACCAGACATGTGTACTGACCAGCCCGGTTTTTACACACAGCCTGTCCCTTTGATATCTTTTTCTGTCTATCCCTGCTTTGTTCCTTCCTGAACCCCCTTTCTTCTTTAGTCCACTCAGGTGTTTGCACAGCTCCACTGATTCCCATACCCCTCTGGGTCTGGTCCAGCATCCCCTCTAGATTAAAATTTTATGCAAAGTCCAGGTTGATCTTTCTGGAAGTGGCACCTGTAATTTTTTGATAACCCATCAGTTAGTGTGATGGTGTGGTTTGTTTCTTGTCATTGTCTCCATGTTTGTTTTGCCAGGTCTGTGTCTTTTGTTTCTGGTTTCCCCCTTTTTCCCTTATTTTCCGAATTGTCAAGGTCCCCATCAAGATAACCTCACTGGAATAAACATTCTCACTCTCTCACATGCTCTCTCAGTAATTGCAATTGTCCAGGTCTGCTTCTGATCACCACCTTGCTTATCATTTGTAGGTCAGGTTTGTGTCCTTGTAAGTTTGGTTTATGGTTTCCTCCTTTTCTTATTATCCTTTGTGCACTGGAAAAGGTCATTGACCAGATACCCTTAAAGGAGCGCTCACCCTCCTTCCCACATACCTTTACAGGTACCAATTACTATTTAGGTTACTGAACGGCAATTATTTTTTAATATTTTCTACCAACTGAAAGTAAAACTTAAAGAAATATAAAAAATTTTTGAGGACCTACACAAAGTAAGACAAAAGAAAGAACAGATTATGTATCCCTGTGCCAAAAGATTTCTCCATATTCTATTAAATTTCCCCCACTAACACCCTTTGCTTTGCCACCAGTACTTTTGGCTACATTTTGTAATGTTTTTTACTGTCATGACACTAACAGTTTTGTTAAGATACCACAGATATCACTGCTATATAATTAGGACAGATAGGAAGAGTAATATTGCAGAAAACTGTAAAATGTCAGTGCTAATACAGAATGAAAACAAAAGATGGAGGTGAAACAGAAAACAGGCAAAATCATAAATCTCCAGGAGGCTGCAAAAGTCTCTGGAACTTTCAGAAATTTTCAAGCTTCTGAGTTTAGGTTTCAGGGTTTAGTTTTGAGGTTGTTCGTTTGGTTGGTTTTTTCCAGTTAAAAAGAAAAAAGAGAACAAAAATTTCTGAATTCTGAAAATTTCCAGAATTTGAGGTAAAATCACTGAACCTTAGCCCACACAGAAATCAATGCTTTGCTTATATTAAGCACAGTTTAACAATAAACATTAGTTTTCTGTCACTTTTTTATACAATCAGCCCTCACATACTCATCCTCTTGGTTGATTTCCTTATCAACAACTCAATAGACTCTTCTACTCTTCCTTATGTTTACAAACTCTCTGGCATTTGAATCTACCCATGAGTATAGACTTCTGTCCTGCAATATGGTCGTCTTACTTTTTTTGCATATGTCACAACCCTACAAATGCATAACTTTACTTATGTATAAAATTAGAAGATTAGGTGCTTGAAATGAATACTTCAGATTTAGAAAAAAATAATCTCATTCATGCCTTCACTTTCCTTCATCTTGACCACCACTCTTTCCTATTCACAATCACATTCATCTTATCGACCCAATTCATAACTACTTTGCTAAAATGAAGTTTATAGTCCAAATCACCTCTAATTTTTTTCCTTGAAGTTCTTAGCCATTTCTCAAATTGCATGAGCAGACCTGCAGCTGGTGTAGCCTAGCACTTTTCCAGTAAAGTCAATAGAGAAAAGTCAATATATACTTGCAAAGAATCTCATCCTCAAACATGTTGTCTGTTTTCATCTACCTCCACATCTCCACTTCTGACCACATCTATGTTTTCTGCTGCCTCAGAGTCCTATCACCTCATGCCAATCATTTGTTTCAATAACTGATCCCTCTTTTATTCCCAGACACTTACTACTCTTTGTATTCTGATTTTCTTCTAAATTCCTCTTTTTCCTAACCACATTAAAATATCTGAAATATATTTTTACATGTTTGTCCTGAGATTAAAACTAAGTTGTGCAATTTATCTCTTAATATCAAGAGGAAAAAACGCAATAGAAACAAACTTTAGGAGAAAGGAAAGAAAAAAAGACAGAGGTGAATTGATTATTTAGAAATGAAAAATATTTATATAAAACCTCTTTAAAAATGAGAATAAAACCAATGAGCATTGAGTTAGACTAAACCCATTAAGCAGCAGACTTCCAGAAAATGCTGAGAGGGGATTTACTGGCACTGTAAGAAAAGAAGAAGAGAAAGTGAAGGAAAGTAGGGTTCAGGAAAATTATGAAACATGAATTCCTGGAAGGCCTGAAGAGTTTCTAACAGAGATAAGTTGAAAATGCATTCCCAGAGATGCCCAACTGCAAGTACCCATTAGATACAAGATTGTTTGTAGCCAGGAAGTACCTATGGAAAAAGTAATGACTGATGCATCATTAAATGAGAAAGAAAAAAAGGCACAGTGAGAACAAGGGTGTAGGAAAAAAATTTCCTATTAACTAAGGAGCCATAGCAGTATGAACTGAACCAGGCACGTTATGATGTTCTGTAAACTATCTGTCATAGAATAATGGTAGAATAGACATGGAAGAGATTGTTGTCATTCCGCATATTTACAACCCCTTACACCTTTATGTCAGTGAAAACATCAATTAAAATTAAACCCAGGCCTAATATGACTGGAATTTCATTTGACATGCACCTTCACTTTTTGGAAAGTGACCTACTAAAAGCTGCTTTCTATGTAAGATTTTCTAAACAGCTGCTAAATGTGCTTCCAACAATTAAGCATAGTACATTGATTAGAGAGGACATCATATAATAAAAACACTACAAAATCAATTGTAATTATTTAAATCCAAAACATTCATGTGTCCTTTGCTAATTAGAACCATTTTGATGCTGAAAATCTCTTAGATTAATTGAAAAATTAAAAAAGGTCTCATTCTTGGCCTTTTGGCAGATGAAAAAAAAGAGTATTTCGTACATGAAAAAAAAAAAAAAAAATCCAAATAACTTTATTTATATTTCAATACCTTGCCAATGAAAACCTGATTGTTTTTCAATAAAATTGCAAGTAATGATAGTTGGGTCAGTTCTAAAGGTGCTTAGGACCGATGGATTTCATTTACTTTATTGGAAATTTTCGGTAGTCAGTACAGATGAAAATTAGATGGAAAATTGAAAAATATGTATTGCAGTCAGAACTTCAATTGTTTGGGTTTTTTTCTAAGGAAAAGCAAAAAATGTTTTTCTTGTGTAAAAAGAATTTCATCCCTACAATTAATTTAAAATGTCTTTAAAAACCTTTACCTTTGCCTCCCCTTCACCTCAAGTTGTAATTAAATTGATCCTATATATGCCTAGCACCATTTTAGACATTCAAACACATTTAATACATTTTTGGCCAAATGTAATATGTTCTTTATAGTCTCATCTATGGAGATGAGAGCTCTTCAGCTGTAAGAAAGCACTTATCTGAATGAAGAACAATATTTTGCTAAACAATGACTCTTCCTGATGTCAGAAAAAGTAAGTTATTTTTCCTCATTTCATAGGATTTGATGTATACTGAGATCTTAGCAGGACCTGAAACACTCCACAGCTTTTTTTTGTTCTTTTCTCCTTCTTTTTTTTTTCCCCACACTCAAATCATGCTAGGCTCTGTCTTCTCTCCTAACAGAAACAGGATAAACATATTCATCATGTACTTCCATAATTCTTTTGTAAATCTTTCCTACCTACTCTATCTTACAAGTCAACAATATTAACATTCAACTTCACATTTATACTTGTCAGGGGGGATTATTTTTGCTGATTTAGTGGAGATAAACCCTGCTGCTGGTCAAATATTCACCTTTATATTTTAGGTAAGAGGAGTAAAGGAGCAATGTTTGATCACAGAGAATTATTTTGGTTCATGTAGATTTTAAAATTTGTAAGTATCTCAAATAATTGAAATAAACCACGTAATTTGAATTTCAGCTTTTATTGTATCCAGGGTTTCCATATTTGACAGTCTCAGGGTCCCACAACTATTCCATAAATTACACTAAAGCAATTATATTTTCAAATCCATTCTCTCACCATTTAGATATTATTCTACAGACCACACCAGTAGAGTAGAGCAAGAAGACTAGGAACCTGGCCTCAGATTTCTTATTTTTAATGTCTGTAATACTACTTTCATATCATCTCAAGCAGTTATCTCTAGAAATCTAAGATTTTTAATTTAATGGTTTGGCTCACTGACTCTTGAAAAGTAATGGAATTTCTATCACTGAATAATGAAACTGTTCTGAATTATCACCTTTTTTTTTTTTTTTAAAGTTAGTTTGTGGTTACACAAAACAAAGCAAAGGTTTTCAGTTTATCTTTCTGTTTAGCTACATTTCCTTTCCATATGCTGACACACAGTAGGTGATACTATACAAAATACTCCAGCAGATACAAGACAGGGACTGAGAAATGAGAACCAGTGGAGCTACCTAGCTCTGCTGAATCCATGAAGAACTAGATTGGTTTGCACCAACTCTATCCCCACGGTACTGTTTTTCTTTGTGGAGAGATACAGGCACTTACAATTCACGTTACTTCTAACATTAACAAAAGATAGGCAATCTCCCTTTTTTACAGCTTTACTTTAAGCAATATGCACAACTATAACTGTTATGAAAATATGTAGGATGTTATGGTGATTACCATGCATTATTCTTTATAGATAATTTCCCCTCAGATTACCAACTTCCTTTGGCAGTAAACACTCTTGCTAAATGTTCTTTACTGATCAGAAAAAAAAAATAAACTATGTAATAAATGAAGTGTAAAAATAAATGTGTTATATATCTATTTAATTTTATAATTTATTCATATATACATGAATGTAAGTTTGCAGATGACACCAAGTTGGGTGGGAGTGTTGATCTGCTCGAGGGTAGGGAGGCTCTGCAGAGAGACCTGGACAGGCTGGAGCGATGGGCTCAGGCCAACTGGAGGAGTTTCAATAAGGCCAAATGCCGGGTGCTGCACTTGGGCCACAACAACCCCCAGCAGCGCTACAGGCTTGGGGAGGAGTGGCTGGAGAGCTGCCAGTCAGAGAGGGACCTGGGGGTGTTGATTGACAGCCGGCTGAACATGAGCCAGCAGTGTGCCCAGGTGGCCAAGAAGGCCAATGGTATCCTGGCTTGTATCAGAAATAGCGTGGCCAGCAGGGACAGGGAAGTGATCTTACCCCTGTACTCGGCACTGGTGAGGCCGCACCTCGATGACTGTGTTCAGTTTTGGGCCCCTCACTACAAAAAGGACATGGAATTACTCGAGCGTGTCCAGAGAAGGGCAACGAAGCTGGTGAATGGTCTGGAGCACATGTCGTATGAGGAGTGGCTGAGGGAACTGGGGTTGTTTAGTCTAGAGAAGAGGAGGCTGAGGGGAGACCTCATCACCCTCTACAACTACCTGACAGGAGGTTTCAGAGCACTGGGGATGAGTCTCTTTAATCGAGTAACAAGCGATAGGACAAGAGGGAATGGCCTCAAGTTGCGCCAGGAAAGGTTTAGACTGGATATTAGGAAGAATTTCTTTACAGAACGGGTTGTTAGGCATTGGAATGGGCTGCCCAGGGAGGTGGTGGAGTCTCCATCCCTGGAGGTGTTTAAGAGTCAGGTTGACACAGCGCTGAGGGATATGGTTGAGAATATAGGGATATAGTTGAGAACTGTTAGTGTTAGGTTAATGGTTGGACTAGATGATCTTCAAGGTCTTTTCCAACCTAGATGATTCTGTGATTCTGCGATATATTATGTAAACATATATGCATATAGAATATGCATATATAAAAATAAATCTGTATAGTAATGTTTCAACTGGCATTTCAGTGTATTGAAGATGTTTAATTTAAGCTTCATTTCATATGGTTTGCATTTTCCTCAACAGGCTTAATACAGACATGGATAACCATTATTTGGAAAATCTGCAGCTTCTTAAAAGTACCAGTCCAGAAAATAAATTCTCAGGTAACTTTGTCCCTTGTCAAATGTCTCAGGTACAGACAGATTCAATGTTGAAGCAGTGTAGATGAACAAGACAGGGAAGTAATAAGTGGAAGGTGAAGACATGGACAAAAGGGATGCTTTAAGATAGAGCAAGCTATTGGGAATCACAAGTAGATAAGCTTTTGCACATAAATGGCCTAAGTTGTACTTTTTGTTTTATTATTTATACATCCAGTGTCTTATGCCAGTTAGCTGCAAATATATTTAGAAATAATTCACATGCCTTCAGATATGTGAATACAATATTACTCAGGGTGCATCTGAATTACTTTCTCTGTACCTACTATAAAATTCAGGACCCCAAACCATGGAAGTATTTACAATCTGGTTATATTTTGTTGTTAGTGTTTTCTCAGGGTACAAAGGTATGACTATGTATAGATTTTCTCCAAATAACCACCTAAGTACCTGAGGACAAAAACTACTATTGTTTGCATACTGTACTGTAAATGTCCCATCAATGCTTTAATGATGACAGCAACAATATTTATTATAATTGAAAACCAGAAAGATAGCATCTTTTTCATTGCTGTCATCCTACTTTTTTATCGATACTTTTTTCTAAAATTTAAAATACACTCTGAGCTTAAATTCTTTCATTCAGAGTACAGCCACCTTTAAAATTATATGGCAGCATGAGAGAAGAGAAAATTCTAGAGGAAAAGCAAAACAACAATTTTTCCATTATAAACACAACTTCACAGGGGAAAAGTTTTCAAAAGAAACAAGATATAAAAATATATCAGTAGTCCACAAGGAAAATATAATAACTCCTGAGGTGATCTACAGGTTTTATTTTTGTTCATTAGGGTGACCTATTCCCTGACCTGTGACTCTGTTTCATTCTGAAACTAACGAGGAATACAAAGGTCTTCTTAACTCATGAAAATCAAATGTTCTTTAAGCCCCAAGGTACTAAGTATTTATTTCCTATTTGGAACCTTTCAGGATTGTTCTTTCAAAACTGCCTATAGGAAACAAAAAGTACTCTCTTCTGTAGAAAAATAGTAAGAGAAGTACAACAGTACACAGTACATGCCATCTCTTTCTATTGCATAATCAGCTAACTCTAACTTTCAAAAAACTGTGAATGACATGAAAAGCCTGATATCTTTTTATTCCTCCCCTCTATTGCAATTTACTTAAGAGGGTTTTTTTAAATAATCTATATAGTAAAAAAACCTCAATCCCTGTTTAAAATTTGTTTAAATTCAGTATTACTTCTTTTACTAGTAGTGACTTCCAGTAGATACATGCAGGTTCTGTGTGTAAATAATGGTCATGAATACAAACACAAAGCATGAAATATATTCCTGAGACTTAGGAAAATTTTTACAATGTGTGAGCAAAGAAAATAAGAAAAACATAACACCCTGTATTTTGTAGGTTTAAATATTTTGCAGCTGCATCAACATCCACATTACACAGTCAGAGCATACCTGTTTAGTCATGCGAGTTAGCTGTCATGTACAAGTCAGACTACCTACATACTATCTTTATTTTATGACTGCCAGCCTGAACTTCCCATACAGTCTGATGTTAGTTGTCTCAAATGGCTTAAAGAGTAGTGAGGCCAATCAAAGGTCAATTCAAGTCTACTCACACACCTTTTCTCTTGTTTATTCTTTATACTAGTATTGTGAGAGAGCCTCTTCACAGTAAGAATAGTTAAGACAATAATGTCTTCTCTATACACATAATAAAGCTCTACCTTTGTAATACAGCATCAGTTGGTCAGCATGTAAAACAGACATTTTCAGTAACAAACCAGTTTATTAGGAATCAGTGCTCCGTATTTCACCCAGAATTTCTTGTAGTCTGTTCCAAGATACTAAACATGGAAATCGCATCAAGCATCAAGTATCTGATCTACTATGCAAGTGTTATGTATATGTAGCTCTGCAACATTACTGCATGAATGTCCATTTAATTATTTATGGCTGTTGTACAGTTGCTTATTAACAGCTGTAAATGAGTGCAATGAGTTTAGATCTTTCCAACATATGACTTCTTCGTGCTCAATGGTCACATCAGGATTCCCAAACATTCAGTAATTAGATAAGCTGGTTTATGCCTGGAAATATTGTCTAACTATAGAAAAGATATTTTTTATTAAATTCCTTGGAGACAAAACATCCAAGGAAGCCAACAGCAAGAAACAGAAAATTTCTCAAAATAAGAAAGAAGAAATGGGCCACACTCTGTTATCAAAACTTTATCTGGGCTCACCAAGTGTTTATGTTCTTCTACCACACATATGCCTGCCTATTTCTCTAAGTGTTGGCTTTCAAAATGGTACTGGCATTTCACACAGTACATTGTAAAATAGAAAAAAAAAAAAAAGGTGATACCCATCAGAGACTGGAATGGAACTAGAAGAAATGTTTAGTTGTCATACTACTTCCTAAAGGACTGCTGTTCTTGTCATCCCACTGAAAATCCTCTTTATATGTATGACAGATAAAGAACACTGTATCTGCTCTACAAAGATGTACTCTATACTCCCACAAATGCCCATTAAACATTGCAGAAATGCTCTGACATGTCCTCTACAACCACTCCTGCCTCTCTGACACATCTAAAATACAAGAAAGAACACAGAATGTTCTATATTTTGAGTCAATCATTTTTAAGTTCAGTTTTTTTCAGTTGATAAAACAGCTGAACAACCTGGACAAATGCCAAGGGCCAAAGAGAAATCTCTATATAAATCTTTCCTCAATTGTATTTATTTTACATTCAAACAGGAGATTGAATACTACAACACTGAACTGAAAAGTTTATAGTTCATCGCACCTGCAATCAATTAAGTCAGACTTTCTTAATGTGAGGACAAGAAACCAGGATTTCCCTATTAGCAAGGAGTCCAGCTCTAGAAATGAGCTTTCAGGTACAGCAGACTCAATATCATGGAATTTAAAACAAAAATTAACAGAGAAGATTGAAGTAAATCGATCAAAATGTGGAAACGAAGAATTCAGTATTTTAAGAGCTCATTATGTCTGACATAATGATAAGTTTAGTCCTGAACTATCAAAGTCATTGTCTCTGCATTATAGTTTGAAATCACACTGCTTTTTAGTCTGACACAAAGTAGGGTGTCTTATTTCTAAATTGAGTGCTTCAACATATGAGATTAAAATAAAATTTTTGCTTCTGTGAAATAGTCCAGGATGTCAAAATCTTCACTTTTTCCTGTGCTCAAATATTTTTAGAATATAACAAAGTTCTACAGTGAGTTTTAATAGTTTGGTTCAGTATCTGATGAGAAGTGTATTCCATTCATTTATGAATTCTACCTTTTAAAAATGTGAGAAGACATGAAAAATAATTTAATGACAAAAACTCCAGAACTGAGTTTTTGACCCTGGTATATATTTTCCAGTAGAAATGCATAGATAGAAGGCTATTTTTTCCTTTAAAATTCAGGGCTTATCTATTTTCATGACAAGTGACTCAGAAATCAATAGATGTACATTACATTCCTAGAGATCCAGTAAGTATTTAGGAGAGTATTTCACTTATTTAACCAGTGTAGTCATACAAATGGATAAACCATAGTCAAATAACGCATAGAATTTCAAAAAGTTACATTTAGTTTTTATTTTTTGCTGTGATATTTTCCCTTGAATTTTTGTAATTTTGAAAAATACCTTATGGAGTATATGAATGAGAAAATTACCGCAAGTATAAATAATTTATTTACTCAAATGGAATATCTACTCTAAATTTATCACCTTGGTTGTATGAATTTCATCATGTACCTGAGAAAGACCACAGTTCTTTCTCACAGTGAAGTGTCAAAAGAAAGAAAGAAGTTAATATTTCAAGTTACTATATCAATGTCAGGTGGTATGAAACAAGGGAAAGTGAAAATCAATACCTATAATGTTAAATTATATATATTTAGTAATAGCTCTGTAATGCTATGATATATGACATCTGGGATGAAAGAGTTTTTCCAATTAATCTTAACAGTGCAGTATAAACAGCTATGATACTTCCAAAATAAATAGGAATTTCCAGCAGAAGCTGTTCTGAAACTTGTGAACACAATGCAGGGGAAAAATGAAAAGAGAGATAAAAATAAGAGAGACAGGAAAAACATCAGAATACCATAGGTCCGTAGGAACTCACTTTTCAAAAGAACCCAAAGAAACACCTAAGAGAATAATTTTTAATTCCTTTTTGGGTTAAAAATAATACGCACCACAATAGGGAACCAGAAATGCAAACTTCCCTTCCCTTTACAAAGTTTTTAATTAGCATCACTGAATTATACAACAAACCTATTTCATAGGTTGTTTGGTCTTTTTTTTTTTTTTTAGCAAAAGTTTTGTCCTAGAGAAAGTAGGTAAATGTGCCTATCTTTTCCTCAGCTTTGAAACATTTTCCATTTCTTGTCATAAAAATGAAATGTTTGTTGATTTACCTGGTGGTTTGGACTATCTCATATTACTTTATTGGCATAAAGTAGAACATATATCAGATTATGTGGTGGATTGACCTTGACTATCTGCCAGGTGCCCACCAAGTCACTCTATCACTCCCCCTCCTCACTGGACAAGGGAGAGAAAATATGATGAAGGCCTCTTGAGCTCTTAGGTTGAGATAAGGACAGGGAGATCACTCAGCATTTACCATCACAGGCAAGAACAGACTTGACTTGGGGAAATTAATTTAGATTACTACTGATCCAATCAAATCAGAGTAGGGTAATGAGAAATAAGAACAAATCTTAAAACACCTTCCCCATCCCTCCCTTCTTCCTGGGTTCAACTTCACTCCCAATATCTCTACCTCCTCACCCTCAAGCGGCACAGGAGGATGGGGAATGGGGGTTGTAGTCAGTTCATCACATATTATCTCTTCTGCTCCTTCCTCCTCACACTTTTTCCCTGCCCCATTGTGGAGTCCCACTCATGGGAGACAGTCCTCCACAAACTTCTCCAATATGGTTCCTTCCCAGGGACTACAGTTGTTCATGAACTGCTCCAACATGGGTCCTTTCCATGTGGTGAAGTCCTTCAGGAACAGACTGCTCCAGCATGAGTAGCCTTGCAGGGCCACAGGTCCTGCCAGAAAATCTGCTCCAGCATGGGCTCCTTTCCACAGGGCCACAGGTCCTGCAGAGGCCTCCTCTAGCATTGTCTTTCCATAGGGTCACAGCTTCCTTCAGGGTACCATCCACCTGCTCTTGCATGGGGTCCTCCACACTGTGGATATTTGCTCCACAGTGGACCTCCACGGGCTACAGGGGACAGTCTACTTCACTGTGGTCTTCACCATGGACTTCAGGGGAATCTGTTGCAGGGCCTGGAGCATCTCCTGCCCCTCCTTAACCAATCTTAGTGTCTGCAGAGTTGTTTCTCCCACATATTCTCACTCCTCTCTCCCAGCTGTTGTTGCACAACAGTTTCTACCATTCTTAAATATGTTATCAAAGAGGTGCTACCACTGTTGCTGATTGGCTTTGGCCAGCGGCAGGTCCATCTTGGAGCTGGTTGAAACTGGTTTTGCTGGACATGGGGGAAGTTTCTGGCATCTTCTGATAGAAGCCACCCCTGTGGTACACCCTGCTACCAAAACCTTGTCATGTAAATCCAATAGGCATGCCTTTACCGTCATATATAGCATATTCACTCATTGAATGGATGATATCTGGGAGACTGGAAACTATTTGTGAAGTCACTTATATAGTCTAAATGCTATATAAAAGAAATAGCATTTGAATTTTTCCTAGTTTTGCAAAGGAACTAAAGCACTGGATTAAGTGATTTACCTTTGCTTACATGGACAACATATGGGATGTCCAAGAACTAAAGGAGGAGTTACTTTACTGACAAAAACGTACCCATTCTTTCTTTCATTGCTTTCTCAATTGCTGATACTATATTCAGCAAAATCATCTGACTGAATCTGATCCACAGGAAGTCTGTTAAACTTGTATGAAATATTTGGGAGAGAAGTTTAACAAAAGTTACCCAGTTTTTGTAAAGCTTATTCTCCATGACCACAAACAGCATCAAAGTACTAAGTGTGGACATCATCATCCATTTCTATTAAGCAAAAGATTGTCCCAACCAGTCACTCTGTGACTTCATGGCTAAATAGAAACTTTTAAAAATGGTTAAGTCTTTTCTTTGTCTAAAATAAAACAGTGGGTTTAGATTATATTTGTTCACTTCCAGCTCCTTCATACATGTTTTATTTAACAAGTATAGGCAATGATTACAAGGCAAACACATGGCAAGAAAAAACAATATTACACCTAAGATTCTCATCAGCTCCAAGGTTTTGTTGTTTCTGGCTGAGATGAACTTCTGGACAAAGAGTAATTATTTGTAACTGATTTATAAGAAGGCTAAAATCATGCTGTATGGGAACAACATTTGTAGTGACACCATCCACTTAAAATACACATTCATTTTAGATTGTCACACCTTTTCACTGACATAACAGTGGAGAAGAGAGGGAACCACTAAAGTTGGAGCCTAAAAAGTCATGGGCTTCATGCAGTCTGATATAAGATCATAACAAAATGTTAACTCACTAAAATGCTATAAACATCCACATTTTTTACCAAAGATCATGTTATACAAAAGCATCAACACACTTGTATATTAGATAAAATACAAATGCTGAAGGTATGGCAAAGTTTTCAAAAACAACCAAGTCCTCCATTCCCACAAAATATATTACCAATAAAAAATTACTAATTCTTTGTTATTAAAAGAAAAATAATCATGTTAACATATTCATTTGTGAAAAACACTCAAATATTTCTTCTATATGACACATATATAAATCCCTAAGATGATGAGATCTCCAGAACATGTATATACCCCCAGACCTTTGAGTTTCTTTTTCTTATTTACCATTGCTCAAGTTTTCCAGTTAAAAATCCCCATTAATTTGCTACTTTTTCTTCTCTTCAGATCACAATATGCTGCTTTTTATATCATAGTTTATTGACAGGACAGTTGAGCAGGGGGATTGCCCTGACCCAGGTGCAGGATTTTGCACTTGGCCTTCTTGAACTTCATGAGGTTTAAAGGACTTTCTTACCATCTCATTGAAAACAGCCATAGATTGCTAATTTCTACTCTGAAAATATTAACAATAGGAAAAATTAAGCCTGGTGTCACTCTCTGCTCCATTCCTCATAGAAAGAAAAGTCTCAAGAATGTTTATAAAGACCATGCTGCATCCTGAAGTTTCTTTTAAAAAATATGTTATGTTTTTAGCTATGTGACAGCACTGTATCTTGTGTCCTGAAAGAAAAGTACGTATTCCCACCTTCTCAGACACTCAGGATACTTTCCACAGTCAATAAAATATATATAGAACAAAGGGTACTGTATTTATTATAAGTAGCTGATGAGGAGGTCGAAGAGTTCATATTTAGCTCTTTAAAAGTGACTTCACAACATGGTTAGGCTTGAGAAGAGACAACATATATTTTTTGTACAGTTTTTAACATATGTTTGAAACCTTGAAAACAAAGGCATTTCCCTGAGTCCCTGCTTCCTTGTATCTTCCCAGATTATGTATCTTTAATTTTTACAAGTTGATTTACTCCAAGGTAGTGTGCATAAACTGAAGAGTTCTAGTAAAAATAAATCAAAATTTTTGCAGAATGACTTTAAAAATTTATATACTTCAATAGAGAATTATATTGGTTTTGAAAAATTATTGATATATCTGTCAGAATTTACAGGATTGCTATGATTCTGTGTTTCACAGGAATTTCCCGTAAGAGAAAACTGTCTAAGTGAAGTAACATTTGCTTCAAGGATATCACACAGCACAGTCACTTTAGCTCTGTATTATCCAAATGGTAAAATAAATATATATCGGCCAGTTTAAATATGGACAACAGTATTCATAAAGTTTTTTGACTGATTTTTAGTCCATTGGAGTACTTCAAGAATATCACACTGTTTGTTTTCAAATTGTGTCCCTCCATATGAGAAAAAACATGAATCACTGAATTTTGCCCTAGAATACTGGTATTTTTAAAGATTCTAAAAAAAGAAGATGAAGAAAAGGGGTTCTTTGCATTTCTTTCTTGTATAAAATATTGTTTATCTTAATCTAAACCAAGGCACAACACATGGGAAATTTATTTTATTTTAAGGTGAGACTGTTATTAAATGGTTTGTTTTAAAAGGCAGAGATGTAGAGAAAATTATTAAATAAATTCCAAATAAGTATTTTAACTTTAACATATAAGTTTGAAAAATAAAATGTATTCTGAAGAGGAAGAACTGTTCAGTCAGATTTCAGTGCAAATTTCTGGTTCCATTTCCATAGGTTGAAGCTCTTTACAATAACAATATTACAATGACACAATAACAAGTCTGTGGGACCGGATGGGTTACACCCAAGGGTGCTGAAAGAGTTGGCAGATGTGCTCACCAAGCTGCTTTCCATGATTTAACTGAAATCATGGCTAACTGGGGAGGTCCCATTGGACTGGAGGGTAGCAAATGTAACAACCGTCTACAAGAAAGGCAGAAAGGAGGATCCAGAAAACTACAGACCTGTCAGTCTGACCTCAGTACCAGGGAAGACATTGGAGCAGATCATCTCGAGTGCCATTACAAGTCATATAATGGACAACCAGGGGATCAGGCCTAGTCAGCATGGGTTTATGAAAGGCAGGTCCTGCCTGACAAACCTGATCTCCTTCTATGACAAAATGACCCGATTACTGGATGAGGAAAAAGCTGTCGATATTGTCTACCTGGATTTTCAAAAAGCCTTCAACACAGTTCCCCATAGGATTCTCATAGAAAAACTAGCTGCCCATTGTGGTGGTGCAATTCTTACACCGCCCCGCCCCCCCCCCCCCCCCCCCCCCCCCCCCCCCCGCCTTCTTTGTTGGGCTGCTTGGTGCTAGGTGCAATTCCACCCACATCCCCCAAGCTATACACCAATCTGTGGAGATAAGGACTGACAATGTTAACGAGCCTGGCTCCTGCCCCTCCCGATTGCTTGGAAATGGTTAAAATGGCCCATCAACTCCTAAGGGCCTGGCACACCTGTGCCTGGGATGTGGTCAAATGGGAACAATAACAGAGTTGCACATTCATCAAGATCTTGTGTAACTGCTGGAAGGCACCAGAAAGTATTTGACAAAAGTCAATTATCTTGGACCCTATAAATGGCGACCACCAGGGAGACCCTTTGAGCTCTCCTGGATTGCAGCGGGCCTGTGACCAGCATCTCCCCTGAGCTGGGACGCCTCTCAGGTACCAAACCCTTAAGATGTCGTCTGCTCCAGATGGAAGGCCAGGGCGAAGTCCCCCGCTTGAGTCTCAATTATCGCCCGTTGAGGAATGCCAAGGCATTGTGAGTATTTGCTCTAAACTCGAGAGGGAAATTTTCTTTGAGGTAGCTTCTCTTTACTCTGTGTGTGTGTGTGGGGGGGGGGGGGGGGGGGGTACGTACCCTTGTTTCTGTGTGTGTATGTCTGTTCTGTGTTCATTCTACTGAATCCAAACACCTTTGTTTCTGTATGTTTGTCCATTTTGCTATGTGCATGCATGTGTATATATATATATAGGTACCGTTAAGTAAGTTAGTGTGAATCTTGTCATTTTAGAATCTGAATAAGTCGCTTTTCTTTCTTTTAGTATTTCTGAATTATTTTATAATAATAAATTGCTGTTAGTTATTAATAAACCTAGATTTCTTACTAAATATTACCGTGTCAATACTTTCATCCGTGACACCCATGGCCTGGATGAGCATACGGCCTGCTGGATCAAGCACTGGCTGGATGGACGGTCCCAGAGAGTGGTGGTCAATGGAGATAAATCCAGCTAGTGGCCGGTCACAAGTGGTGTTCCTCAGGGCTCGGTGTTGGGATCATTTCTGTTCAACATCTTTATTGATGATCTTGATAAGGACATAGATCATATTATCAGTAAATTCACATATGACACCAAGTTAAGTGGGAGTGTTGATCTGCATGAGGATAGGGAGGCTCTACAGAGAGACTTGGATAGACTGGATCGGTGGGCCAACGTCAACGAGATGAGCTTCAACAAGGCCAAATGCCAGGTCCTGCACTTGGGCCACAACAACCCCATGCATCGCTACAGGCTTGGGGAGGTGTGGCTGGAGAGCTGTCTGGAAGAAAAGGATCTGGGGGTTCTAATTGACAAGCAGCTGAACATGAGCTGGCAGTGTGCCCAGGTGGCCAAGAAAGCCAACAGCATCCTGGCTTGTATCAGCAATAGCGTGACCAGCAGAAGTAGGGAGGTGATAGTCCCCCAGTACTCTGCACTGGTGAGGCCACACCTGGAGTATTGTGTCCAGTTTTGGGCACCTCAATAGGAGAGAGATATAGAGGTGCTGGAGTGAGTGCAGAGGAGGGCAATGAAGCTGGTGAAGAGCCTGGAGAACAAATCCTATGAGGAGCATTTGAAGGAGCTGGGACTGTTCAGTTTGAGGAAGAGAAGGCTGAGGGGAGACCTCATCACTCTCTACAGCTACCTGAAAGGACACTGTAGAGAGGTTGGTGCTGGTCTCTTCTCACAGGTGATTAGTGACAGAACAAGGGGGAACATCTGTAAACTGCAACAGGGTAGGTTTAGACTGAATATTAGGAAAATATTTTTCACAGAAAGAGTGGTTAGACAATGGAATAGGCTGCCCAGGGAGGTGGTGGAGTCACTGTCCCTGGATGTGTTCAAGGTTCGTTTGGATGAGATGTTGGGGGATATGGTGTAGGGGAGAACTTTGTAGAGTAGGGCTGATGGTTGGACTTGATGATCCCAAGGGTCTTTTCCAATCTGAATGATTCTACGATTCTATGATTCTAAGTACATATCTTGAAAATGCATGAGTATGGAAAAAAAGGGGCAAAATCATAGCTGCTGTCTGCCCACCTGTCACGTCCCAATTTCTCAGGGCAACAACTCAGATTCACCAATTCCCAGATCAGGATTAAGCTGAAACACCACCAGGGATTCTTCAAATCACAAAACTCTATTTTTATTTGCTCACAACAAATATTGGCATGAAACTTTGTCAGTAAGCCTTGCACCCTCTGCAACAAGCGGTAAACCTCATAACATACACTGATAAACTGCAAACCTTACATAACATACACCAACATGTGTCAGATCTTATAACATACCCTGACAAGTGGCAGACATGCCCTGACAAGCCTTGCCTTATACACAGGGATACAGGGATAGAGAATGAGAGAAAAAATGAGAGGAAGAGAGAAAAATAGAGTGAGAGAGGCAGGGCAGGAGAGACAAAGACAAAAAAAGAAACTTTTCACCAGTCCTGGTTCCAGCATTGGTTCAGGCAGCCCAGATGTCCAGTTCCGGAGGCACGCCACCACCCGGGGCTTTGACTCATGTCATTTTTTAATTCTTTGCCCCTCCTCCATGCAAGCACTTGGACTGGTTAGGCTAATTAGGCATTATCCACACTGTGCTTCTCGAATCCTCTTTGTTTTGGTGCATGCGTTATTTGCACCTTCAGAGTTTTCTGGGAACACGGTTGTGTGTTTGGAGGTCATTGGGGAATTACTCCCCACTCTATGCAGGTATGACTGTTGTCTGACCTTTTTTCTTGGCACGTGCATCGTGAAAATGACATCTCTATTGGTTCTTTACAGAGTCAGGGAAGTCCAGCTTCACGAAATTGTGATCCCACCTGCGCGGGACCGCCTTCTCTCTCTACATCTTCCTGCATTGCCTGCACAATCCTGGTGTGTCCGTAGAGACCATCTCCTTTACCAAAGTTCTTTATCGGATGTTTGAGACATTAAGCATGGTTTCATAAGACCGTCACACCACCTGAACTCCTTCTACTGTTCAATTTATTTAGAAGGAGGAAGCAAAAGTTCAGAGCTGTCAGAAAAGAGAGGCTCTATTTAAACATTCGCTCTTTTTCTCTTAAATTGATCACGTGATTTGAAAAGACAGCAGACAGAGTCACCTACTAGGACAATGATTCAGACAAACAATGCTTTTCATGCAGTCCATCTAAGCTGCTCATGATTTTCACTAAATGTCTACCCATCTGAACTTAGTAGCTGCAATCATAGAATCACAGAATAGTTTGAGTTCAAAGAGATCTTTAAAGGTCACCTTGTCCATTCTTCCCTGCAATGAACAGGGACATCTTCAACTAGATCAGGTTGCTCAGAGTACCCTCTATCCTGACCCTGAATGCTTCCAGGGATGAAAGGGTACCGGTGAGCTTTTGGTATAGATGTCTTGAGTATGGAGAAGATTAAACAGCTGTCTAACTTGCCTGGTCTCTCAAAGGATCCCTCTGTGATGGGGTTGCTGCAGGTTAAAGAAGAGCAGGTACCAATTGTTACCATGTCAGTGTACCAGCAACAATATCACACCAATCAGGACTCACTGGTTCCCATCCATAAGCTGATCTGGTAATTGAAGTGTCAAGGAGTGATCAGTAAGTGGATTCCTGTCAGGGAATTGAATGCTGACAGGCAAGGATACTCAGTACTGTATTATAGGCTGACTTTGCGATGAATCCCTTCAGACAGGTGTTATCTCTTGAGCACAATATGATGTGTAGCTAATTATAGAGAAAAAAAATTCTTTAACTTTATTCTGTAAATACAAAAACACATTATAGACCTGGCTGCAGTTAGTGGAAATTACACCATAGGAGAAACAAACAAATAAACAAAGAAAAAAGATAGTAAGATGTACTCAATTTTCTTTGATTTAAAAATATGTAAGTGCTGTCTTGTCTCTATACAGTGTTAAGGCTTTGGTGTTACCATAAGTATCCTTATATTATTTAAATATTATGTTTAATCTGAGTACATTCACAATACCCCTTTGAATGTAAAATTATTTGCTCCCAGTTGAGCATAATTTGAAAAGTATTCTTCTATTAATACTTTTTTAACCTTCTTAATTTCACATACATATTTCATCCATTATATTTTATGGACCTTTCAATTTTCGTTAGGATATGCTATCTCTTTTTCAAAAGCCAGTCTTTCCTCCTGACAGATCCTCCCTAACTCCAAAGCTTCTTGCTTGTTTGTTTTCTCATTGAATTTTGGCACTGAGATTATGTAGGTTTCTAACAGAGCATTTATTTGTAACAGTCTCCAAGACACTTTTTACACTGCTACTTTATGGTGGTGGTTTTTTAAGTTTTTTTGTTGTGTTTTTGTGTACCTCATTCTTATGTAGGTCTCTTTCTTGAAATTGAATGTCTGTGTGCTGTGGTTTTTTTGTTTTACTCTTGCTACTATAGTGTTAAATTTAACTCTATGGAGCAGTTTGCCCTCTAATCTCTCAAATTAGACTTCATGCATTTAATCAAAATAGAAACCAGAATGATGTCTTTGATTGTAGTCAGTCATTAAAGCCCAAAGTTTATTTCCACATCCCATCTTGATGTGATGTTGATTCTGTCTTTTTGTGGACAGCTGAAATCTCTCACTATCAATACTTCCTACCCCAAATTTCCAGCTCGTCAATTGTTCGTGAACACTATTTTTGTCTTGAGCAATGATCAGTATTACAGTCTTATTATTATATTTTTAATATTACAGTAGGGGATTCTCTTTTGGTAAACCATTTTAATGCTATGATGCTTTATGTAATCCTTCAAATACAAAGCTGCTCCCAGTATGTGCTACTTCACTGTTCCCACACAGGTGCTAGCAAAGCACTGCTCTATCCTGCTAGTTACTCTCTTTCCAGCAAGTCTGTGACATGCCTTTTATATCAGGGTAGTTGTCTGATGCAAGCACTCTAGTGTCCTATTTTATTTTTAGGATGCCAGAATTCATGTCTTTCAGCTCTAATAAGTTCTGCTTTCACTTACTCACTCAATACTTCATACCCCAGACAGATGGCATTTAGGTATCTAATTTGCCTGCCTTATTTATAGTAATTATTATTTTATTTTCCTCCTGGCCTTTTCAGAAAAACATTAAATGTTCGTCATACACACTTTGGTCCTGTCAACTCAAACTAGATGCTCTTCTGTGCCTGTCAATTTTTCTCGACCAGCAGTTCTCTGTGACCTTTTTAATTTTGAATTTTAACAGTCTGGTTCATTAGAAGTAAGGTGTAACCTTTCCTTCCAGATCAGATCTTCTTTCCATAGGGTTCAAGAGCTTCTGATATGCCTGAGTCTTTGCTCCTTGCATAATTATCTCTTCCATGCACGAGACTCCAGGTCTCTAACTCCATGCTAGATGTCTCATGTGCAAGTCTCATGTATTTCAAACAATGAAGGTTCTTATCTTCAGCCTTCTGCATAGCATCCTGAGGTCAGCCTCCAGAACATCCTTCCTACACTGGTACCATATGTACCCATGACTAATAGCTTTTCTCCTACATCCCAAGTGCCCCATTTACATAACTCTTATGATGGTTGACTTCATATTCAGGAGGCAAGTTACAACTCAGACCTTAGACGTCAGACTCAATCTATATACTTAAGAGTAGATACTCTCCAACGACTACCACCTCCATTTAATTTCTCAACTGTCTGTTCCCATTATATTAGGAAGATTCTACCCACTTTAATCTGATTTAGAGATTTTTTAAATTATTAATTTAGTTTCTCTTTTGAAGGGATAAGTGTGTTCTTTTCTAACCCTACTCCATGATTATTAAGCCAGTTAGTAAATGGTAAGAAATATTCATGACTATAGACAAAGAAAACACAGTGCAAAAGGCAAGCTGATCTGAGCTTAACAAAGCTCTATAGCTTTTTAAGATCTATAGCTTAACAACTTTTCTCTGATTGCCCAGATACTGCCCTTTTTCCTTAGTCTGGGCAATCTCTTTCACCCTAGACACAACTTGAAACAGCCTTGCCAAGACTATTCAGAGGGGTTTATGGCTCCCATGGGAGTCACCGGTTCTGAAAGCCCTCAGAGTAGCCTCAACTGCCTCATTTGATCCCTAGGCATTCACCCAGAGCACACAGCCACCTCCCACTCCTCCCACCAGTATTGCATCTCTCCCAGTTTTCTTTCCTTCCAGGAGCCAGCATCTCTTCTTTCTCTTCCTCCTCCTGCTCTTCCCAAAGAAAACTACCACACGTGTTGTTTCACAAATGCTGCTCCCTGCTCTATAGACATAAAGCTGCAAACAATAGTTTACAAGTAGTTTTGTACATCCCTCTGGTCTAACCTGATTACTATAAATGAAAGCTTAATATTTATTCTAGGTATCTCTTCATCATCCCAATGAAAAATATCACTCCAATAAAGAAATATGCATTTACACATCTGTAATTTCTCCAAAGATTAAAAAAAAAAAATCAGAAAACAAGAAAATGTATGGTTAGTTACCAATATCTTCATAATTATTTCCAGAAAACAGAACCTGTAATGTGCAGCTTCTGCCATGATTTTTCTCTTAAAATACATTTCTAGCCATACGAGGGTAGCAAATGTAACAACCGTCTACAAGAAAGGCAGAAAGGAGGATCCAGAAAACTACAGACCTGTCAGTCTGACCTCAGTACCAGGGAAGACATTGGAGCAGGTCATCTTGAGTGCCATTACAAGTCATATAATGGACAACCAGGGGATCAGGCCTAGTCAGCATGGGTTTATGAAAGGCAGGTCCTGCCTGACAAACCTGATCTCCTTCTATGACAAAATGACCCGATTACTGGATGAGGAAAAAGCTGTCGATATTGTCTACCTGGATCTTCAAAAAGCCTTCAACACAGTTCCCCATAGGATTCTCATAGAAAAACTGGCTGCCCATGGCCTGGATGAGCATACGGTCTGCTGGATCAAGCACTGGCTGGATGGACGGTCCCAGAGAGTGGTGGTCAATGGAGATAAATCCAGCTGCTGACTGGTCACAAGTGGTGTTCCTCAGGGCTCGGTGTTGGGACCATTTCTGTTTAACATCTTTATTGATGATCTTGATAAGGACATAGAGTGTATCATCAGTAAGTTCGCAGATGACACCAAGTTAAGCGGGAGTGTCGATTTGCATGAGGATAGGGAGGCTCTACAGAGAGACTTGGATAGGTTGGATCGGTGGGCCAACATTAACGGGATGAGCTTCAACAAGGCCAAATGCCAGGTCCTGCACTTGGGCCACAACAACCCCATGCATCGCTACAGGCTTGGGGAGGTGTGGCTGGAGAGCTGTCTGGAAGAAAAGGATCTGGGGGTTCTAATTGACAAGCAGCTGAACATGAGCTGGCAGTGTGCCCAGGTGGCCAAGAAAGCCAACGGCATCCTGGCTTGTATCAGAAATAGTGTGACCAGCAGAAGTAGGGAGGTGATAGTCCCCCAGTACTCTGCACTGGTGAGGCCACACCTGGAGTATTGTGTCCAGTTTTGGGCACCTCAATAGGAGAGAGATATCGAGGTGCTGGAGCGAGTGCAGAGGAGGGCATTGAAGCTGGTGAAGGGCCTGGAGAACAAATCCTATGAGGAGCATTTGAAGGAGCTGGGACTGTTCAGTTTGAGGAGGAGAAGGCTGAGGGGAGACCTCATCACTCTCTATAACTACCTGAAAGGACATTGTAGAGAGATTGGTGCTGGTCTCTTCTCACAGGTGATTAGTGACAGAACAAGGGGGAACATCTGTAAACTGCAACAGGGTAGGTTTAGACTGAATATTAGGAAAATATTTTTCACAGAAAAAGTGGTTAGACAATGGAATAGGCTGCCCAGGGAGGTGGTGGAGTCACCATCCCTGGATGTGTTTAAGGGTCGTTTAGATGAGATGTTGGGGGATATGGTTTCGGGGAGAACTTTGTAGAGTAGGGCTGATGGTTGGACTTGATGATCCCAAGGGTCTTTTCCAACCTGAATGATTCTGTGATCTAGCAGTATCAAGAAAAAAAAAAAAAATTATTGATTTTCAGGTACTGCATAAAGTTCTTGGCTTTGCCTAACTTCTGAATTATTCAGGCAAAACACGATTTGCCACTTTAGTAATATACATCATATGGCTTTCTTATTTCTACTGTTCAAAAATGTATGGAGTTCTTTTTCCTCTATGAATTTCTACGTTAGATGCATTTCTTTATCAATCCTGTTTCTCAGAAAATAGTTCAATGGAAAGCAGAGACAACAAATAATATAACAAAGCATTCAGAAAATCATTTTTATAACTTGTCTAGAAATGAAAGAAGAATAAAGTTTAGAAATAATAGATTTCTTGCTAGGATATTTCTGAAAGAACACTTTAAAACATGTATAAATTGGACTAATTCTATCCCTACTTCTTATCACACGAGGGTATGTTGCTAGAAATTTCTTTTATTATTTAATTGAAAGCAACTTGATTGCTGAGTATTAAAATGAAATTATAATCTTTTAAAATGTAATTAAAACAAAAATCATCCAGGCTGCTGAGGAGTACTGGAAAACTCTGAACAACTCCTCTGCTCCTGTATCATAAATCTGAGTAGAAGATGGTGCCTGAACTATTTTTTTAAAAGTCACAACAATGTTATGTTAGAATTTCAATCCAATAAATATTGCTTTCTCTGAAAATTGTAAAGTTCAAGGGCTGAATGGAGTGTATAAGAGAAGTGGAGATGGACAAGAGAACAATCTGCAAAGTGTCATGCAAATAGAATAACTTGCCAAAGGAGATCACTAGAAATTAGTGACAAAAAATATCAAAATTGTGTCCACATTTAAATTTCATTTGTTCCCATAGAATTACTGGCTCATTTCATTACAATTAGTAGATTCAATTAGATGGAAGTGAGATCAAGGAAAATTTCTGAAGGCTTGTCACTAATCAAGATTTCCATGACACTATATCTCCTATAGACAACTGTTCTGTTCTTACTTTCAAGGACTAGACACAATGTCACCCCCAATAAATAACCTCCATTGCTATCTCCACATTTAGATTCATATTAAAGCCTGACCCAAATGGTATAAAAATGACTTTAAAAAAATTAGGCCTAAATTCCACTTAGATACAATTTGACCTCTCAATACAAACTGTAAGGTTGTGTCCAATATTATTCTTATATAGTGTATCAGTGTTCTGTTAAATTGTCATATAGTTATGTTGCCCAAGGATCAACATTATTTTGTGAGAAATCTGCTCAACAAAGATACTGGATTTTAAAGATAAAACCTTGTCAAAACAGTATGTTCAACTGAATTGAAGGTCTGCTGTGGTAAATTAATTACCTTCTGATCTTTTTTTCAGTTTAATGTCTATTACAGATATATATTAAACTATTTGTGATCATAAATCTACAGATGGCAGAATCTTCAGAAACTCATATAAAGTGAAGGAAATACAAGCTATTTTTGACTGAAAGAAGTGATCATATGTTAATAGGATAATGACAGAAATAGCCAAAATATTAGTATTTTTAATGTTTTAAAGAAAAGTTCTATTATTTCTCATTAAGCATCAAACACTTTACAAGGATGGCATACTATAATTATTGTTAAACAGTTAAATAATACCAACCAGATCAATAGAGAAGAGATTCAGCACGATAATGACATTCAAACTCTCCCTTTAAATACCTCTGGGATACTTATTAAAAATAAAACTCAGTTATGATTTGCATTTAACAAAAAACAGTCAATTAGCTGTTACTGTCTCACTCAGGCACTGTAAAAAATGTATGTGACTGTGATGTCACAAGTTTACTTAATTATATATGTAAACTGATATATGGATATATTTAGTGATATACTTACTATTCATTTATATATATGATATTAATATATTATGTAATTTAATTATATTTCATCATAGTGTTATATGCGTATGTATATTATATTTATATTGTATTATTTATATTATATAAGTATACTTACTTGCATGTAAGCATATTTACTGTAATTACATACATATATGCTTGCTTAGATACATGCATGGATTAGGCAACTGGAAGAGACAAGGATGCCTGGTAAAATATGCAGCTGGCAAAGTCAACGGTTTCCTTTTTCTTTTTCTTTTTCCTTTTATTATTATTTATTTTAAATGAAGCCTTGATTCCCTGAAGTCACCAGGCAACAATATCTCTGACCGATGTGTATGGTCATTCACTAAGAGAACCTATGTTTTCTAAAGGTCTCATAAGCCTTTCAAGAATACATATGCAAATAAAATTTGGCAGAAACCATCCCAAACCTTTTATCTAAATGTTACCTGCCAGCTGCAGACTCTAAAAGGTACTTTTTCACATTGGCATGTTAATAAAAACAAATGGATTTTTGTTCTTTCAAGAGCCTGTTATAATAGTCTGCAGCTTTGAGAGGTGAAGGTCAATTTGTCTTTATTTGAAATTATATATCTATGTCATCTATAATGTTCCTTTACCAATAAACCTCCAACAGAACATAGTGCTTCCTACATCAGCTGACCAACTGCCACTCAGCCTACCATTCTTCTCAAGCCTACCATTCCTTCAAAGTTTTATATCCTTAAAATTACTACTGATAGTTTTTTTAAATTGACTTCAGTGAAAGCTGTGGTTTTGAAAATACAAGGCATTTACTTATATTCTTAAACACAAATTAAAAAATCTAAATCTTTGAATGTCTTGCCTAACATTCTCTAAGTGTTTCTATGTCTTCCAGTTGAGGCTTCTAATTAATTTCTGTTTTCAAACCAATCTAATACAGTAACTTCAATAAGTTTGTACTTTTATAAATTAAAATATAAATTTATCTATTTCTGTATATACATATATTTCTATATATACATTTAAATACAATTATATATTACATAGTTATCTTACATTGTATTTATTTATATTAAAATTGTTATATAATCATATATTATGAGTATAAATAAAATAATTATAGACATATATGTCTATAAATACAAATATAAATGAAAAAATCATAAATAAATATAAAGTTCATAAAATTTAATAATTTTAATAAGTTATTAGTTTAAACTGTTTTGTTTACTTTACAGTAAGAAAAGATATAAATAGCTAGACATCTTCGATATTAACTGTCTGTGAAGGTGGTTTACTCCTCTTTTGTTTCTCTTATTTTCCTTCATTCTTAGTATTACTTTTCCTGTCCTACTACTGTGAAGAGGAAGAGACTGAAGAATTATGAATGTAAACAAAGGCCAGAAAAATCAGATAAATTGTCATTTTCAAAATTAATTTTGGCGTTTCAAGGTTTTTTTAAGTTGCTTTCAAATTAAAAATCTTGTAGCTAAAAACTCCTATATATAAAAAAAAACTGGTCAGGTTCACTTTTTTTCCCCCATATATTTTCTGGTACAACTAAGTGATGCTTGTGCATCCTCAGAACATATTTTTTTAGTTCTATATTTGAAAAAAAAAATTTTGAAAGATATCATCATTTGTGTTGCCCATTACACCACTTCAGTCTTGCCAGGATGTAAATCTGTAAACAAGACTTCCTGTACTTGGAGTCTGATATTTGTAAAACTTGAAGGTGAATTATTTCCCTAGTATTCTTCAGGCTAGTAGAGGAACTTGAAATATCCATTAACAATTCTCATACAAGAGAATATTTGAATCCAAAGGACCTTATAGAGTCCATTCGATATGAAAGGGGGAAAAAAAAAAAAGCAAAAGAAAGTGTGAGAGACGAAAAAACAGGCCTGCAAGCAACACGGACTAGAAAAACAGCCTGAGAAAGAGATAAAAGTTGAGGCCCTCAGAGCTAAGGAATGCCTCGGACACTCGCAAGACAAAACTGTAGTCACAGGGTGGATGGTGTGGAGGTTGAAGCTGATAAGGCTGCCCAAATAACACAGGATGCAGCTGGAGGAGGGAGCCCTGTGGAGACAGGACGGCTCTGCTCTGGTGTACCTGGCCAAATTTCAAGGGCCATCTGTCAGGTGAATGACCTTTGCTTCATTATCCACAAAATGCATATTAAAGTTAACACCCCTGAATATGCTGATGAAGACTAACAAGATCATGCTAATTGCATCATCCCATGGAACACCTTACCCCTCCACATACATGGGATACATAGGTCTGTGGATCGACCTATGGATGGACCCAAGGAAAATGTGTATAAATCGAGGAGGAGAAAGAAGGGGGAGAGGCCCAGAGAGACTGCAGTGAAGCAAAGAAGACAGATGTCTCCTGGAATCCCCATTGTCAGGATCAATGCAGAAACCGAGACTGGTGATCTCTATTCCTCTATTCCCTCTATCTCCCCCCCGTTCCTTTTTCCCCTTTTTCCTTATGTCCTGGTTCATCTAGGATAGGGTTAAGTTTCCGCAGCAGTGGGGAGGAAGCTCTAGCCAGATTATTTAATAACATGCTGACATCACGTCCGGGGCGCCCAAGAGCGGGAAGATTGGTAGACACGCAGTGTGTGCGGTTGCTCTCCTCACTGCTGTATCGGTATATCCCTTGTTCTGCTCATTGTTATTACTGTTATTATTATTGTTCTTGTTGTTCGGTTTGTTGCTGTTACACCGTTGTATTAAACCTCTTCTTATCTCAACCCCGGGATTTGTATTTCACTCCCTGCCCCGTTCCGGTCAGAGGGTGGGGGAGAGGCAGTGACAATGTGGTCTCGGGTCGCGACAGGGCCTAAACCACTGCAGCTTCACTACCATTAAGCAATGCAAGGCATACTGTATTGCTTACCATAACTCTCTATATACTTAGCCAATTATCGTGTGTCCAATTAGAACATTGTCGGTAGTTAATAAATGTTTGGACTTTGAGACTTCTCTCACCGTTGTCCGCTCCATTGGGGATTTGCGAATCTGAGTCACTTGTCTCCCTCATCTGAGTGGGACGTGGCAGAAAGCAAAATTAGTATCTGCTTTAAAAAACAAACAAAAAGAAGCCAAACCCTATTTAATAAATTTCACTAAGACTTCATCAACTCAAGGCATTTAACTCAGGCCTTTGTCACAAGCATGATCACACTAGTTCTCACTAAGATTGTTGGAGAGAGGTAACAACTATTAGGAATTCCCTAACATCCTTACTTTGCCATCCATATACTCATGTACTTAGATGCCTATGAACTCTTTTTTTAGAGATTTGGCAGCTAGGTCTCTGGCAGCATGAGGTCTGAGAGCAATATAATTTTAAAACCTCTGTCTTGAACCATACAGCAGACAAACAGAATTAGACTCATATGTTCCACCCTTTATTTCATTACACTGAAACAGATTAAAACACCAAGAAAACACCAACATGTAGGGGTCATACACAAACCACACACTGAAAAGTTTCTGAGCAAACATTCATAAACAGTACCTACTCATCAGTTACGGGATGTACATAAGAACAGTCATTTCAAGCAGAATCTTTCTTTCATATCTACCCCTGAACCACTTTCTTTTTATACCTCCCTTCCCCAGAAAAAAAGGAGTGTTTTGAAGCTTTAAGCATGGTTATGGACATTTCTTTTTATGATTAGTACTTCCATCACATAATATCCAGCACATTAATGTGTGGGAGCTCTGATGGCAAAATATAAGCTCAGAATATTATTTGATTCATTCAAATCAACATTCAGAGCCACAATGACATGCTATTCACAGATTTTTTTGTGCCTCTATCTTTACTGTTATCAACACTATGAATACAACTAAAGAAAACATTCAGTGTTGATTATTGAAAGCATGAATTTGCAAGGAGATGGTGCTCAAATTTGTGCTCAGTCCTGCTCCCAGGAAACTCCATTGCAAAAATAGTATTCACCTGAATGACAGCAGGATTAAGCCCTAAAGTGCTATCACTTTTGGGCATATAACTGCAGCAGTTACAGAAAGCTGAGGTGTTCTGATTTTGAAATCTTTAATGCACAGTATACAATAGATCTTCTCATATCTGATTTAGGAATTGAATGAGGCAGATTAGAATACTATTTCTTCTGCTATACTTTACATGTAGTCTACTGACTGACCTATGAGTTTATGTGCCACCTGAGCTGATAATACTCTTTAGCTTGTTATTGATATACTTTGCTTTTGAATAAATGTTTTTTCCAAAGCTGTGGAATAGTTTTTTTCTCAATATAAGATGTTTAAAAAATGAAGAAGAAAGAAAGAGGGTCAGACGCATCTATAAACAGTTTGTCCAAAATTACTTTATATGGCAACATCAATCCAAATAGGAGTTTTGTAATTTTCTTATTCCCAGTCTCTGCAGGTGAGTGATTTCCTGTGTCACTTGTGTATAAAGCCAGGCAAAACTGATCATATTTGCTTTCCCAAAAATTCATAAGAGCAAAATATGTTCACAGAATTATTCTCTAGTCTCATAGAAGAAATAATGTGACTTCAGCTGTATATAATAAAAGCTTAATGCTATCATACAATTCAGGCAACTGATGGCTTACATCAGGGTACTTAGTTCAGGTGACATTTTTGTTTTAACAGAGGAGAAAACTGAATTACAGATTTTACTTAAACATAGTAAAGGTTTGAATTTTAAAATATCCTGAAACTGGAAAAATACCTAAAACAGAGCTGGAAGTTTGCACTAGAGGAATACAGTCAATACCTAAAATAACTATACAAATGCATATAGAAAAATACTTAATGGTCTATAACAGGCGTTGTTGTCTCTTTATGCTTTTTATCTCTGTCTAGTTGTGTGTTCAAATCAAAAGCTGACTCTTAATGAGGTCAACATAATTAAGTTTCTGAGTAGTTTCTAATACAATCAAATAATGAGTATTCATGAGTCACTTCACTCCTATGTGACTCAGTTTCTACATCTTTTAACTGAAGTAATGATACTTTCCTGGTAAATATAATTTACCAAGAATGGTATATGCATCCTTTATTTTGGATCTGTCATAGACAAACTGCAGTCAAAATAAAAGATATAATTATAATGTAATTTTATTTAATAGATTACATGTTTGAAAGATAGTTATCAAAGATTTGGGGTTGAAGAATTTTGTTAAATATCTCAGAAAAAAATAAATTAATAGTTCAATGAATACAGTATGCACTATTTGGACAGAGGAATATTCCTGAATAACCATTTAAAATAATTTCTTCATCAGAATTTTAAACACCTTATAGAAAACTCTACCTCTTATGCAATATATTGTAAGTGGACTGAAAGCTTTGTACAAAATAAGACCTTATTACAATGCTTGAAACTAAATGGAGCACAACATAAAATGATATCCATCAGTCTCAAATACCTATCATATGTTCTACTGATGAGGATGCATTGTTTCCAGCTCAAAGAAACAGAAGTATCAGAATGCAATAACGAATATTACCTTACTTTATGTTAATTTAAAAATACACTGAAGAATGAAGGAAAACAAAGGGTTTTCTAGCTGCATTAGTTCCTTTCTTCATTTCATTTCAAAACTTATGATAGACATGAATAATTGTTATCATTCAGTCAAATTCAGATAAAGTCAAAACATCTTGACTAATTGTAGTTGAATATTAAACATATGCCATGTTCTCTTAAATATAAATCTTTAATAGATTTCACCCTTTTAACAAGACTTTGAAGCATATGTTATTTATTGATTTATTGACATTGAACCACAGAAATATGCTCATTATCTTTAAAGTATCTAATACTTATTCTGTGAGGTACTACAGAGACTTCAGAGTATAGCAAACTATAATGTAAGCTCATCACAAATAGTACATTTTATTACACAGTGCAAAATTTCCACTAACTTTTATGAAATGTTCATATGAATATATCTTTATGTGAAACTGGATACCTGTACAAAGATTAACACTTTGCAAACACAATATATTGACTATCATAAGAGTCAAAATACTGTCTAAACAGGGCTTGATAATTAGATAAACAAAATAAAATAGCACATATATATCTTTTTTACCTCTGATTTTATAAATATAAATTCAGAAATGTTAAAGGAAATCATTATTTTAACTATTAGGGATTCAAAATTTTTATTTCTAAGGAAATACTTAATTGTGACACTATTTAATCTCATGGAAGTACAAAATTATGTTATAGAACTAATTTTCCATTTTTCCCCTTTCTATTTTGAAAATTGTGCTACTCAAACACAATACAGGCACCACCTCAGCAGGAAGAAGATTTTCAAAAGAAATTATGGATTTTGAAGGACCATGAGCTGAACACCAAGCAGATACGTTACTGAAATGAGTCTAGATTCCTTAGCACAAGAAAAGAAAGCTAAATCAAAGTACAGTAATATTTATCTACATAAGTCTGTGTTTGAAATATCACAGCATGAATTTTTCTTCATCTTTATCATGTCCATGGTTATCTGATTATTTCTTTTCCTCACGATGAATACATAATACTGAACCTCTCATAGATTTCCCTTTTTTTTTTTTTTTTTTTTTTTTGTAATTTACTGCATTTAGAGAGTATTCTAAAAAGCAAGTTGCTGAATACTTGAACAGTAGAATGTCCAGTAAGATCACTGTGTAGGTTTGCCATATATTACTCTGCCTCCCCTTAACAAGTGAGGAAATCAAAATGCTATTATGATATTTAAGATCAATCAATTCTATTCTATTCTATTCTAAAAATCATAGAACAGTTGAGGTTGAAAGAGACTTCTGGAGACTGTCCACTCCAACATCCTTGCTCATAGCAGGGTCAGCTAGAGGAGATTGCACTTCTCAAACTTGTATGACAACTGTGAAAAGTTGCACTTATAGAGCTCCAGCCTCCATTCTAAACATTTGCCAATGATATCTTCATAGCAGAACAGGAATACACATGAAGGTAAAAGAAAAAGCAATATCTCCACTAACTCTAAAGAAAATATAGTACTGTTCTACTTGCTGTTCCTCAAGACAGATTTAATTGGAAATATGCTTAAAAATATCCTGAGAGTTCCCAGGTTAAGTATATACGGCTCATTTATGGAGTTAAAATTCTCAATAAGGGATTTCATTCCTAACAACTTTTCTTTACCATCAGTGCAGTTGTGACTTCCATTAAGGACAGGAGAATACAATGTTCTTTCTAAATTATCTGTGAATATCATTTAAAACTGCTCTTATCAACATGTTTTACTCTTCTTTCTGCGTATAGTGTTACATGATGCAACCACAGTAACATTGATAACAGTGTTGTGGGAAAACAAAAATATTTTCTCACTATACAATAATTAATTGTATTTTATATATACCTGTATTTAAAACAGACCTTGATCTTTTCACCTCAGGACACCATTATAAGTATAACACCTAGTCCACTGTAATTGATTACTAGGTGTTCTAGAAAATCTGTTAGTTTTTCTGGCTTCTGTATACAAAAGCTCTTCTCTCAGTCATCACAGTTGCTGCAGCTGCTATCTATTATAAAAGCAGCTGTGTCACACTATTTTCAGTGTGACAGACACCTGATCTTGCCCTCTTTCTAGGAAGAGTCACAGACCCTGCTTAAACAGTATGTCATAGGCTTATGAGAATGGATGCTGGGGAAACAGATACTTCACATATAACAGAATATTTTAATATAGGTTTTTCATTCTCATCAAATGTGAAATATAAAAATGTCCCATGACAGACATGTCATCTGTTCACATCTCAAAGGATCATAAGAGTCTCAGAACTGTTGCAGTGAAACAAAATATTTTTGCACACATCTAAATATACCACCATTTTTATGAATGCCTATCTTTGGTAACAAAAATGTACCACTGCTGCATGTGCATTTCAAACAGTTAATATATCACCAAAATGAACTTTCATCATTCTACTCTTGCCTGTTGTTGTGATCACATGACATTTTTGCAGCAGCAACTACTTGTATGGAAAAGTGACATTAGAAGAGCACTGAACTGCTGCACCCAATTTTAACACGATTTATTATGTATACACCATCACCATAGCATTGCCACATGACCAGCATACGTCAAGAAGTACTCATAAGTCAGCTGTATACCAGCTTGAGAAACTCTGAAATGAGCCTAATTAAAATACATGTAAGACACTTGTTTCTCAGGGACAGGAAATTATGCGTCTTCCATAACTCTTGGAAGAGGAAGAGATGAGCAGCACACCAGTCTCTGTGAATCATAAGGTACTGACTCCACAAAAAGGCAATCTCTCTTTCTACTAACCTTAAAATAAGGGAAAGACTCTGTTCCAGTAGGTTATATGGGAAGAAAAAACCCCACTGATCTCAGTGTTGCCCCGTAAATAATTATATCTCTTGAATTCTTTACTAAAGTAACTCGTGCAGTGTTATGCCCCTCCTCCAAACACATACTCAGAATGCAATTCACTCCAAAGGTATGCTACTAGTGCTGCATGAAAGCCATGTTCTCAGTGGTAAAATGTTTGGTACACATAACAACACAACTACATCCTAAACTAAATGCATGTTTGTGTATTTGTAAGTACACATTCTATGTTACTGGAATTGTGTCTCATGTTTGTGACTAAAGCTG